>NC_090938.1:566597388-566905428 GCF_040938575.1 Ambystoma mexicanum | reverse complement strand
TCCCAACGACTGAGGCCCAGGAACAGGAACTGCAGACCTACAGCTGGAACAGAAGCCAGCTGTAACCAATTTCTTCAGACCTAAGGTACTGTAAAACTAAGGGGCACTTACCTCTTGTTGTGTAGCCTTGCTAGTTCTCAGTTGAGACTTGTCTTGGTTGCTTTCGCAGAATTGCTTGCAGCTTTGCCCACCACAAGCCTTCCAGCTTGTGGCCGTACAGTGATTTCATTTTCTACAAAGACTTCTAAAACATTGTGCAAAACTTTTTACTTAACTGCAAGTAGTACTTCAGGTTACCTAGACATTTTCTCAATTAACATTGGCTGCCCTGGCTCCCTGAAATACTCTTCTATCCTGTGCCTTTGTGCTCTAACTATCCCTCAACAAAAGTCACACATTCGAGGGGATTGGGTCCTCCGGCGTATTCCATATCTATGACAGTAATCACCACAGCTGTGCTGCTTCGGAAAATGTCCTGCGTCGATGACGTTGATGCGCCGTCCTCGAGGACCGCCTCCGACGGCCGACGTCACCCAATGTGATATGTAGGACGCACGACGCCCTTAGCCTCAGTTCTGTTTTTTCCGCGAACGTGTTCGCTTTGTGAATCTCGGTACGCCTCGACTCTTTGGAGTTTGTTGTTCATCTCGGTTCTTCGAACCGGTTTGTGTACGTTTTCTTCGTGAAGATGTCTACCTCGTCTTCCACACCACGTCCGGGCTTTATGAAGTACGGGGACTGTGGTTCCAAGATGTCAGTCACGGACTCGCACGCCGCCTGCCTCTGGTGCCTCGGGTAGGCCCATGACACGGATGACTGTGTCGACTGCCAGTCGCTCACGTCGAAAGCCTTGCGGGAGCGCAAGAAGTTATTGGTTGGTAAGGTGTCCAAGCCCCGGAAGTCGAGGTCTGCAGGGCTTTCGACGGACGACTCGAGGGGCGACTCTCCATGTCGTTGTCAGAAGTCCAGTGGGTCTCGGTCCCGGAGTCGGTCTCGCCACTCCTCTGCCTCTTCGAGGCACTCCCGGAAGCGCCGTCATCGGTCGCCTTCCCCATCCTTATCCGAAGACTCCGCCCGTCGGCGGGTCGCTTACCCCACCAAGCATGCGACACCAGAGGAATGGGCTTCCTTCGGGAAGAAAATGTTGGCGAATCTCGAATCGCAGGGCACTGGTCCGTCCGCGCCTCCGAGTGGGGTCGGTCGTGATCAGCCGAGAGACGCCGCTCGCACGCCTTTGGGCTCGGGTGGTCATCGCGATTCGCGGGAAAGGTTCCGCTCGGACAAGGGCAATTGTTCTTGGCATGCCCGGTCCAGGTCCCGGTCCTCGACACGCTCGAGACCGCGTGAACCTGTGAAGTCTTTGAGGAAGATGTCGACGCCTGTGGCGCCGAGGTCATCGATAGACTCTCTCGAGCCTCTGTCTCCGAGGAAGTCGTCGGCGCCCAGGATGTCGAGGGACACGCTCGGGGCTCCGCCTTCGTGGCCTGTGTCGATGCTGTCGACACTGCGTCTGTGGTCGACGACGATTTTCTCGACGTTGGCGCCGATTCGCTCGACGCCTTTCGGGGCTGTGTCGACGGGGGTACCCCGTGGCTCGGGGGAACCACCTAGGAAGGCTCTGGCCAAGGTCAAGCATGGCTTTGGTTCCAGTTCTGTGTCTTCTTGCCGCCATCTGGAATTAATTTCAGAGGTGGAGGAGTGCTCTGATGATGGCATGGTGCCTGATATGGTGCCTGACGAGATTCTCTCGGGCCATAGCCAGTTTGAGGACCTGAGGCAGTCCCTACATGATGCTAGTGGGCTGGACACCTCTCCAGAGGTGGAGTTTTGTAGGCCTGAGCCTGGCACTCATGCCGTTTCTTCGTACCGGCGACTTATGTCACGGGTCTCTGAGTACTTAGGATGGTCTGCTCCCCCAGGGGAGTTTGTTCAGGATGACCTTACGGATATCCTCGATATTGGTCCACCAACTGACCCGGTACTGCCATTCCATATGGCTCTGCAAAGAAGGGTGGCAGCGTCTTAGACTGCTCCAGAGAGTCTCCCGGCTGTGAGCAAGTCTTTGCTGCGAAAATACCGCTCAGCCAGTAGTGACCCCTGCTACTTGTCTAAGCACCCTACTCCGGAGAGTTTGGTGGTGCAGGCGGCTACGGTCCCGGCAAAGCAGGCGTCGTACCCTACCATCCCTCCTGATGGGGACGCCAAGCGTTTTGACGGCTGGGTGAAGAAAGTGTTTTCTGCAGGGGGTATGGCGCTTCAGGCGGCCAACTCAATTTGTGCCTTGTCTATTTCACGCACACTCTGTGGCACTGTTTCCTTGGCGGCTGAACATATTTCCGAAGGGGATGAACGAGATGGTTTCCTTGCCATAGTTCAGGATGGCAAGGATGCTATGTTTGAGGCCGTTCAGTCGGGTTTGGACATGGCAGATTGCATCAGCCGGTCCATGTCGGCGAGCACCGTGATACGCAGGTTTGCGTGGTTGAGGAAGTCAGGGTTTGCTCCTGATGTGCAGGCCCGGCTCCTCAACATGCCCTTTGACGGGGAACATCTTTTTGGCAGCAAGGCTGACGAGAGCCTTGAGACCTCCAAAGCTGCAGCGAAGTCGTTGGGCGCTGCAGTTCGACAACCTCCGCTTTTTCGTCCTAGGGGACAGCAATGGAGGGGAGATTCCTTTCGTTATTACTCCTCCTTTGGTAAAGCGAGAGGAGCTGCCAGTCAAAGGGGCCACCGTAGGAGTGCCAGAGGTGGAAAACAAGGTACTCGAGGTGCCAACGCCACTCGGGCTGTCGCCTCTTTGCCCTCAGGCACCGTCGCAGCCGCTTCAGCTCAGTCATGAGGCCATGTCCCATGCTTCGCTGGTTGGGGGAAGGCTGGTGCAGCATCTTGCAGAGTGGCGCGCCATTACTTCAGATGTGTAGGTTTTGGAGATCATTACCCACGGCTACTGTCTTCCTTTCCGGCAGAGGCCTCAAGACAATCCACCGGGGATGTCTCTTTGAAGAGTCCGGATCCGCTCCTTGCGCAGGAAATTCAATCCCTGCTGGAGAAAGGCGCCATAGAACTGGTGCCTGTAGCGGAGAGGAACAAGGGATGGTATTCCCCTTATTTTTTGATTTCCAAGAAAGACGGGGGATTGAGCCCCATCATGGACTTGCACGGTTTGAACAAACTCCTCAGGAAGGACAAATTCAAGATGGTTACTCTTTCTCAAGTCCTCCAGGCCCTTCAACTTCAGGACTGGTTGGTGTCTCTCGACCTCAAGGACGCTTATTTTCATGTGCCTATCCATCCAAAGCAAAAGAAGTACCTGAGGTTTGCGGTTGGCGACTCGCAGTTTCAGTTTCGGGTCCTGCCGTTCGGCTTGACCTCCGCCCCGAGGGTCTTCAGCAAGCTCGTGGTAGTGGTGGCAGCGCCCTCAGGAAAGGGGGGATTCACGTCTACCCCTACCTGGACGATTGGTTGATCAGGGCACGCTCTCCCGAGCAAGTCCTGGATCATCTGTCAGTCACCTGCCACTCCCTCCACAAGCTGGGCTTCTCCCCCAACTTGAAGTCCCATTTGACGCCAACTCACAGGCTCCAGTACATCGGAGCAGTGCTCGACACCTCCCTGGGGCAGTGTTTTCCTCCCCAGCTGAGGGCTCATCACATTCAGCAGATGGTGCACAAGTTTCAACTTGCCCAGACTCTCCCAGCGTTCGAGTTCTTGAGACTGCTCGGCCTCATGGCATCCTGCATTCTTCTGGTGCCAGAGGCCAGGTTGCGGATGAGATCTTTGCAATGGTCACTCTAGCTCCAGTGGTCTCAGTCCTCCGGCAGGATGTCGGACCCTGTTCAGGTGCCGTCTTCGGTCGCCCAGGACCTTCTGTGGTGGGCCGATGAAGGCAATCTGATGAGGGGGGCTCCATTTTCGCTGCCCTGGCCGGAGGTGACGATTTTGACAAACTCATCCCTCACGGGATGGGGTGCTCATGCCAACGAGTTGACAGTCGGCGGTCGTTAGTCTCCGTCGGAGTCCAGACTCCACATCATTCTGTTGAAGCTGAGGGCCGTCAGGCTAACCCTGAAGGCTTTTCTGCCGACTGTGCGAGGAAAGAATGTCCTGATCCTGACGGGACAACACGGTGGCCATACACTACCTCAACCAAAAGGGGGGGGTCAGGGTCACTTCCTCTGTGCAGGGAGACGATGCAGCTCTGTTTCTGGGCAATCCAGAAGGAAGTTTCAATCTCGGCAGTTCATCTGGCAGGAGACGAAGACGAGACGGCGGACGCTCTGAGCAGGCAGCGCGCGATCTCTCACGAGTGGGAGTTGGCTCAGGAGATTCTCCTGGAGATCTTCGCCCTTTGGGGGACCCCTCAAGTGGATCCCTTCGCCTCCAGTGTCAACCGGAAGTGCGAGAGGTTCTGCTCGCGGGAATTTCCTCCAAACGGAGCCTTAGGAGACGTGTTTGTGGTGGAGTGGTCATTCCCACTGCTGTATGCGTTTCCTCCAGTCCCCGTCATCCCGCAAGTACTGCAGAAGTTACGGAGGTTCGGTTCCCAGATGATCCTCATTGTTCCGGCGTGGGCCCGGAGGACGTGGTACCCGGTCCTTCTCGACTTGTCCATCTGTCCTCCATGTCGTCTTCCCTACCGAGACGATCTGCTCTCACGGGAGGGGGGTCAGGTTCTCCATCCAGAGGTAAGGTCCCTCAACCTTCACGTTTGGTTTCTGAAAGGTTGAGGTATAAGGATTGGGACCTCCCTGAAGACGTGATGGAGGTGTTGCTTTCGGCCAGAAGGCCCGCAACAAAGTCCCTGTATCGTTGCCGTTGGAGTAAGTTCTGCGACTGGTGCAGGGTTAAGAATGTGGATCCTTTTGCATGTGAAATTCCCATGGTTCTGTCTTTTTTGCTTTCTTCGGCCAACAGGGGCCTTCAAGTGGGTACCATTAAAGGTTACCTGGCGGCGCTGTCCATATTTAAGCGCTCGTCTGAAGAGTGTTCCTATTTTGAAATTCCTTTAATTTCTCAGTTTCTGAAAAGGCTCACTAATATGTTCCCTCCGTCACCTTTCCAGGTGCCCGGTTGGGATTTGAACCTTGTTCTCAAGTTTCTGATGGGTGCTCCGTTTGAGCCTTTGCATTTGTGTCCTTTGAGACTGTTAACTCTGAAAACTGTATTTTTAGTTGCGGTCACTTCCGCTCGCTGAGTGAGTTGAGTTACAGGCACTTTCAGTTAAACCACCCTTCACTGTGTTTCATAAGGACAGGGTTGTCCTTAGAGTTCGTCCTCCTTTTCTTCCGAAAGTGGTGTCGGAATTTCATTTAGGCCAGAAGGTTGTTCTTCCGGCATTTTATCCTCCTCCACATCCTGGTAAGGAAGAGGAGAGGCTCCATAGGCTTGATCCTAGGAGAGCGTTAAGCTTTTATATTTCAGCATGTCCCGGGTCAGAGTGGACGATCGGCTCTTTATTGGTTACGCTGGAAAGCGTTTGGGACAGGCTGTGATGAAACCGACTTTGTCTCGCTCGATTATTTTGGCTATCTCTGAGTGTTACCGCTTGGTGGGTAAGGACGCCCCAGTCGGCTTGCGGGCCCATTCTACCAGGGGTATGGCTGCCTCTACTGCCCTGTAGATGGGTGTTCCTATTCGCAACATCTGTGATGCAGCCACCTGGGCTTCGGTACATACTTTTGTACGTCACTATTCCCTCGATTCCATCCGGGGGCAGGATCTGGCCTTTGGCATGCGGTCCTTTACTCCGCAATTTGATTGGGCATGCTAAATTTCTGTTTTCTAAATTCTTTTCCCACCTCCTTGCATTGGGACTGCTTTGGGAGTCTGTCATAGATATGGAATACGTTGGAAGACCCAATCCCCTTGAAGAACAAGTTACTCTCTTACCTGGTAACGTTCTTTCGATGGGATGGTCCGACGAAGTATTCCTTATCGCTCCCTCCCTACCTTCCCCGCTACAGAATTTCTTATGCGATTGCAGCTTACGTTTTCGCAAGGCTTTGTTAATCAGACTGGCAGAAGTCTGGTGGCACACGTTCTGGGAAAAAACTACAACTGAGGCTACGGGCGTCGTGCGTACTACTTATCACATCGGGTGACGTTGGCCGTCGGAGGAGATCCTCGAGGACGGTGCATCGACGTCATCGACGCAGGACGCAGACGGCGAAAGTTTTCCGAAGCAGCACAGCTGTGGTGATCACTGTCATAGATATGGAATACGTCGTCGGACCATCCCATCGAAAGAACGTTACCAGGTAAGAGAGTAACTTGTTCTTCTATAACTTGTGTAGCTGGGAAAAGGTTAATTTACTTTGCATTGGGAGTTCAAAAGTACTTAGCTGCTTAAAAATATTTAACCATTGTGTTATGCCTCATCTTTTCCTTTTGACACCAAACTCAGTATTTCTCTAAATGTGCCAGTGCTATATCAATGTCCACAGTGTCCTAGTTATTTAAGTCACCTCAGGGTGTAAGATGTGTCTGTGCGCTATACCAAATGGGCATCTACTGATTTATTGAAACTGAGTGTATTTTTGAAGTATATTGTTGTGTTACATATATTGCTCCCTTCTAAAGAAGGCTTATTCAAACTGACTGTTAAATAATTGTTTAATCACGAAACCTTGAGTGCAAGAATTTATTTGGATACTTGTCACTGTGAAGCTCTGTTATAACCCTACAGCTCACATACACTTCTCTTGAGATAAGCCTGGCTGCTCCGTCCCTCTACCAACGTGTGTAGTACATGCTTGTAGCAAAGGTTAACTATTTCCAAGTGGACAAGACCGGTGCAATCTCCCACAGGGTACTGCATACAATCTTGCCTAAAACAAACACCACCACCTTGTTGGCAAGCTGCTTCTGCCACAAATGGGACAAAATAGCCACACTAATAGCGTCAGCCCCAGAGCCATTAAAATCCCAGCTCTCCCTCACCGTGTCAGAAGGGAAAGCTGTTTCCAACTGCATTCTGAAGAACAACTTAGATGCAGCAGATATCGCCGGGAGAATTATTGGTGAGGGCACTCATCAAGCACCATGCATGGCTGCACCAGGCAGGCTTTAAACTGGAAACGCAAGTGACTCTTCTAAACATGCCGATCGAGACAAATGTTCTATTCAGCAAGGCAGTAGAGGATGCACTGAAAAGTGCAAAATAAGAGTACAACACTCTAAAATCACTGGCCCAGTTCACCAACAAACCCTCAGGTCAAAGGGTCGGCTATAATTTTGGATGCTTCAAGGACTACAATTCTCAAAGGGGATCTGGATACAACCAGGGTTAGGTGTTCGATGTGGGGATCAAATCAAGGCCAGTCCTCAAGGTTTCAGAGAAGCCAAAGAAGATTGCGTGGAAGGGGCAGATCCTCCTCATCCAGAGGTGGATCTACACCCCCAAAGCAATGACTACCTGCTTCAGGTACCCTCCCATGTCCCTCCAGTAGGACAACGCATAACACTTCACCCACGCATGGGAGTGAATCGCCTCAGAGAAGTGGGTGCTTTCTACCGTGGCGGACGGTTATTGCATAGAGCTGCTGGAACGACCCTCCCACCATCCTCCACGACAAAGAACAACCACAAAGGAGGAACAGTTCATACTCCTGGAAGAGGTGGAAGCGCTGCTGTTAAAGGATGCCGTTGTAATCGTCCCAGAGAACCAGGTAAACCAGTACTTCCTTGTGCCCAAAAAAGATCTAACAATACGCCCTGTATTAGACCTGCACCCTGCAAACACTTATGTCAAGCCACAAAAATTCTGCATGACAACGCTACAGGAAGTAATTCCACTGCTAAAGCAAGGGTACTAAATGGCAACCTTGTATATGAAGGATGCCTTATTTCATATTTCAATGTTCTCAACGCATAGAAAATTCTTGCGTTTCAAGATAGCAAACCGGTACTACCAATTCAAGGTGCTACCTTTCGGCATAGCATCGGGTCCAAGGGTATTTACCAAGTTACTGGTGGTGGTGGTAGCAGACGTGCGCAGGGAGACAATTCCACTGTACCTCTACCTGGATGGCTGGTTGATCACAGGGGAAACACCCCAAATTTGCAAGTAAAATACCCAAAGAACAATCAATCTTCTTTTCCAATTGGGCTTCTCGATAAACGAGAAAAAGTCAAGCCTGGTACCAAACAAGACAAAACATTTCTTAGGAGCTGCCATAAAAACAGAGGAAGGGTTAGTCTTTCCATCAAAGGAAAGAATACAAAGCATACTGCTGCAAATACTTCAGTATCAAGTAGGTCACCAGATAAGCGTATGCAAAGATATTCTTTTACTCGGCATGATGACATCATGCATTTACCTGGTCCCACACGCACGTTTGCGCATGCGCCTGATGCAGGAGTGGTTGGCGAAACAGTGGTCTCAGGCAAGCGGTCAGTGGGACGATCTAGTGGTCGTTTTGCCAACACTAGTACAAGCTCTAAGTTGTTAGACAAAGGAGAATCTGTTGAAGGGAAAACCCTTCCACGACCCTGCAGTGCAAGCAGTAGTTATAACAGATGCATCACTCTGGGTGGGGGGGGGGCATCACCTTCATCTCACCGCACATGGTCTGTGGACTCAAATCACAGCACACAACCACATCAACTTGCTGGAACTTCTAGCAGTATTCAAGGCGCTACAAGCCTTCGAAATGCACATGACAAATCTGTTGGTACAGGTTCTCACAGACCGCACCACGGCAATGTTCTATATCAACAAGCAGGGAGGTACACATTCTACAAATGTGTCCAGCCTAGCACAGAAAATATGGAATTGGGCACTCAAACGGGGAAAGTTCCTGACCTCGCCAAATGTTCCAGGGGAACTCTTAACAGATATCCTCTACCAGAAGATCACAAGTGGCGACTCGACAGAAATGTTGTAGATCCCATTTTCTCAGTGTGGTTACCCCATGCTAGACTTGTTCGCTACAAGAGAAAACAAGCAGTGCCCAGAATTTGCGTCCACGTTTCCCCAACCAGGCTCCAAGGGGAGCACCCTATGAATGAGTTGGTCAGGGAAATTTGCTTACGCTTTTCCCCCAACTCCACTCTAATGAGCAGAGTGGTGAACAAGATTCACAGGGGACAGAAGACGATAATCCTAGTTGTTCCCCTGTGGGTGAGGCAACCTTGGTATCCACCTCTGCGCAAACTGGCGATGTGCGATCCGATCAAGCTCCCGTACACAACCAATTTGCTTTCACAACACGGGGGACAACATTACACACTCAACTTCACTCACTGAACTTTTCAGCATGGCTCCTGAGATCATTGAGTTTAGACATCTTAATTTACCTCAGATGTGTATGGATATCCTCAAGGGGGCAGGTAAACCAAACACCACACACTGTTATTTTGACAAGTGGAGAAGATTTGTAATTTGGTGCCATTCAAAACAAATAAACCTGATAGAATGTACTCAAACACACTTTCTTCACTACATGCTACCCTCATTAGACTCAGGGTTGGTCTACAACTCTATAATGTTTCACCTGGCCGCTCTGTCCGTATGCACCACCTCTCACAATAAAGTATCATGGTGGAAGATCCCTGTCATTAAGGCATTCATGGAGGGAATCCTATATCAAACCCACCGTCACACTGGGACCTCAATGTAGTACTTGCAAAACTCATGGAATCCCCCTTTGAGCCTATGCATAAGTAAAGCCATAAACACTACACGTATAAAACGGCTTATTTGGTGGCTATCGCCTCCATAAGGAGAGTCTGTGAACTTCAAGCATTGTCAGTGCAAGACCCTTTCGAAGGGATTGTGTCCTCCGACGTATTCCTTATCTTAGATAGAAATCCTTCAGCTTTGCTGGCCTCGGAAAATTTTTTTTTGCCAGAGGGCGCTGCGCGTCGATGATCGCCGAGTCGATGACCCTCGACGGCCTCCGTGCCGACGTCGACGTCATCCTGCCTATAAAGGCCGCGCGCAGCGTCCGTTGCTCAGTTCCGTTTTTCCGCGCTTCGTTGTGCCTCGGAACACCGTTGCTCAGTTCTCGTCAAGATAACGTATATAATAACTACTATTTACCTCGATATCGATGGCATCCTCCTCCGACCCGACGACCCCTCGGTCCGGTTTCAAAAAGTGCCGAGACTGCGGGAAGAAAATGTCGTTGACGGACCCTCACAGGGTCTGTTTGTGGTGTCTGGGAATCACGCACCAGAGTTCGGAGTGTGAGGAATGCCTTTCCATGACGGCGAAAGCCTTGAAGGAGCGTAGGGGGAAGCTCGAGAGAGGTAGGTCAACTTTAACTTCCTCGAAAGCTTCTTCGGTAGAGTCGAGACGTTCGTCTCCTCACCATAAAAAACACTCTCGATCTAGATCACGAAGTGGCTCCCACCACTCGTCGACATCGAGACACTCGAAGAAGAGACGTAGGAGATCCCCTTCGTCATCTTCGTCGAGTTCTCCTGAGAGAGTTCATTGCCCCACAAAACGCAGCTCGCAAGCTGAGTGGGAGGAATTCAGGAAAAAGATGCTAAGCGTCTTCGAGAAAGCGGCCTCGTCCCCCTCGAAGACAGCTGAGGGTGATACCCCGGGTAAAAAACCCAAAAAATCTAAACGCCGCGAGTCGCAGTACCCGGCGGAAAAGTCAACCCGAAAGCGCCTCGAGCCATCGGGAGATAAAGCATCATCGACGCCATCGTCGAAAACTCCTTCGAAACAGAGGTCGGCGCCATCGACGCCGTTGTCGAAGGATTCATCGGCGCATCAGTCGATCGAGTCGACGCCGACGTCGACGCCGATATCGACGCCGGTGAAGGAAAGAACCACGGCTACTCCACAGCCAACGGTTAGACAAAAGACCTCCGACTCGACGCCGAGAACGTCGACGTCGTTCTCGAGCAAGACTCCGATCCTTTCGAGTTCTTCGAGGCCTAGTACACATTTCTCGACGCTTTTCACGGCGCCTTCGAGTACTTTCACGTCGGTGTCGACGACATCGACGTTTTCAAGGCCTGTGATGATGGCTCCTTCTGCATTGGAAATGGGGTTTATACCATTCCAAAAACCAATGTATCCCCCTTTAACCTCGATTTTTGAGGAAAGGGAGGATTCAGACCAAGATATTGATTTACAGAGGACCACATCACCAGAGCCAGAGAACTTCGCCTCTGAGGAAGGAAGATTAAAAAATCTTCAGGATGCACTTCAGGAAGCTAGTGGCTTGGACACTTCTCCTGAAGCAGAATTTATCAAACCAGACCCAGGAGAACATGCGGAGACTCCATATAGAGCTCTGATGTCTAGAATCATAGAATTTATGGGTTGGTCTGCACCTTCTCCTGCCTTTCAGCAGGATGACCTCACTGACATACTGGACAAGGGCCCACAGGAGGATCCTGTGGTTCCATTTCACTCTGCTCTACAGAGAAGGATTTTGACAAACTGGGAAACGCCAGAAATTATCCCGGCAGTAAATAAAAAACTGTCAACAAAATACAGGGTGGCTAGTTCTGACCCTGAATATTTGTCAAAACACCCTACTCCTGAGAGCTTGGTTGTACAGGCTGCAACCTCATCAGGCAGCACATCTGCATACCCCACTGCTCCGCAGGATAGGGATGACAAAAAATATGATGCCATGGCTAAGAAGGTTTTTTCTGCCTGTAGCATGGCGTTAAAGTCTATTAACGCGACCTGTACGCTCGCTAGGTTCAGCCACACCCTTTGGGAGTGCGCTTCATCAGCGGCTGACTGCCTCCAAGAAGGAGAGGAAAGGGACGCATTTTTAAACATCATCAGGGATGGTAAAGATGCGATGTGCGAGACCCTACAAACTGGCCTAGATTCTGCTGACAGTATCAGCAGGGCCATGGCGGCAAGTACCACAATCCGCAGGCATGCGTGGTTGAGGAAGTCTGGTTTTGCCTCTGACGTGCAGACCAGGCTTTTGAATATGCCCTTTGACGGTTCTACCCTCTTTGGAAAGAAGGCGGATGACAGTTTGGAGAAACTGCAAACGTCCAAGGCAGCAGCCAAGTCATTGGGAGCTGCTATCCGTCAGAATACCTTTCGTCCTTCGGGATCATCGTGGAGAGGACGGTCCTTTCGTTACTATTCCTCATATGGAAGGGGCAGGGGACGACCGGCTCAAAGAGGCCAAGGAAGATTTACCCGTGGTGGACGGGGTAGGGGAAAGAAAGCCGCACCCGCAGGAGCAGGAGCCACTTTACCTTCGGCAACTGCATCAGCCGCTTCAAAACCACTCTGAGGTCTCCCCTCACAGAACACCAGTAGGGGGCAGGTTAACTCACCATCTGACGGAATGGCAGGCTATTACGTCAGATGCTTGGGCTCTGGAGACAGTAGCCCAAGGTTACTGCCTGCCCTTCCTACATATCCCTCAGAGTCATCCACCGGGGAACAACCCTTTGAAGCTTCCAGATCCGCTCCTCTTGCAGGAGGTTTTAGACCTGCTAGAGAAAGGTGCCATAGAACTGGTACCTGTAGCGGAAAGGAACAAGGGTTGGTACTCCCCCTACTTCATAATACCGAAGAAGGACGGAGGACTGAGACCCATCTTAGACTTACGGGAATTGAACAAATTCCTCCGAAAGGACAAGTTCAAGATGGTGACTCTCTCTCAGATCCTTCAGGCCCTCCAGCTTCAGGACTGGTTGGTATCTCTAGACCTCCAGGACGCTTATTTCCATGTGCCGATCCATCCCAGGCACAGGAGATACCTGAGGTTCGCAATTGGCAGCTCTCATTATCAATTTCGAGTTCTGCCATTTGGGCTAACCTCCGCCCCGAGGGTCTTTACCAAGCTAATGTCGGTTGTGGCTGCAAGTCTAAGGAGGGAAGGGATTCATGTCTACCCTTACCTAGACGATTGGTTGATCAGAGCTGTATCTTCGGAACAGGCTCAGAGACAACTAGATTATGTTTGCCACTTCCTTCACAAGCTGGGCTTCTCCCTCAATTTAAAGAAGTCACAGATGATACCATCACAGAGACTCCAATTCATTGGAGCAGTCCTGGACACTTCCCTGGGAAAAGCCTTGCCACCAGAGGTGAGGGCTCGAGATATTCTGCAGATGGTCATCAGATTTCAGAATGCCCAATATCTCCCAGCCTACGACTTTCTGAGGTTGCTAGGCCTCATGGCATCCTGCATATTCCTCGTGCCGGAGGCTCGCCTGAGAATGAGATCCCTCCAGTGGGCACTGAGAACTCAGTGGTCACAGTTCTCAGGAAGGATGACAGATCTCCTTCGGATCCCGGTCAAAGTAGCCCGAGACCTTCAGTGGTGGGCCTGTCGGGAGAACATCCTGAAAGGAGAAATGTTTTGGCAACCATGGCCGGAGATAACAGTAGTCACGGATGCCTCACTCACGGGGTGGGGAGCTCACGCCAACGACTTGACCATCAGCGGTCGTTGGTCTCCATCGGAGTCCAGACTACATATCAACCTGTTGGAGCTGAGAGCCATCAGACTAGCGCTGAAGGCTTTTCTGCCGTCTGTACGGGGAAGAAACGTCCTAATAATGACGGACAATACAGTGGCCATGCACTACCTCAACAAAAGAGGAGGCGTAGGCTCACTACCACTGTGCAGAGAGGCGATGCAGCTCTGGTTTTGGGCAATTCAGGAAGGAATCTCTCTATCGGCAATTCACCTAGCCGGAGAGAAGAACTTGACAGCGGACGCTCTGAGCAGGCAGAGCACAGTCTCTCACGAGTGGGAGATAGCTCAGGAAGTCCTTCAAGAGATCTTCGCCCTTTGGGGAACCCCTCAAGTGGATCTGTTCGCCACCAGTATCAACAGGAAGTGCGACAGATTTTGCTCAAGGGAATTTCCCCCGAGAGGAGCTCTAGGAGATGCGTTCGTAGTGGACTGGGAGTTCCCACTTCTGTACGCGTTCCCTCCGGTCCCTGTCATTCCTCAAATGATCAGGAGGTTGAGAAGGTTTCGGAAGACCATGATCCTAATTGCCCCGGATTGGGCCAGGAGAACGTGGTACCCGGACCTTCTAGACATGTCCATCTGCCCTCCAATTCGACTGCCATACAGAGAGGATCTTCTCTCGCAGAAGGAAGGTCAGGTTCTCCATCCAGCCATCAAGACCCTCAACCTTCACGCTTGGTGTCTGAAAGGTTGAGGTACAAGGATTGGGACCTTCCGGATGAGGTTATGGAGGTGTTGCTTTCGGCCAGAAGGCCGGCAACTAAAACTCTATACCGCTGCCGTTGGAACAAATTTTGCAGCTGGTGCAGAGAAAAGAATATTGAACCCTTTTCTTGTGGTACACCTATGGTGTTGTCATTCTTACTTTACCTGGCTAATTCAGGCCTACAGGTTGGCACAATTAAGGGCTATCTCGCAGCGCTATCAATCTTTAAGCGCACTGCAGAGGAGCCTTCATACTTCAAAATTCCATTGGTAATACAATACCTAAAAGGATTAACTAATGTTTATCCCCCGAAACCTTTTCAAGTTCCCTTATGGGATTTAAACCTAATTTTAAACTTCCTAAAGGGTGCCCCTTTTGAACCACTACACTCTTGTTCATTGAAGCTTCTCACCCTCAAAACTGTTTTGCTAATAGCATTGACATCTGCTAGAAGGGTTAGCGAGTTGCAAGCCTTATCGTGTAAACCTCCACATACAATCTTTTACAAGGACAAAGTTGTTCTTCAGGTGAAGCCTAACTTCCTCCCGAAGGTAGTCTCGGAGTTTCACATCACTCAGAAGATTATATTACCTTCTTTCTACCCTCCTCCTCATCCGGGGAAGGAGGAAGAGAGACTGCACAGGCTGGACCCTAAGCGAGCCTTGAGCTTCTATATCAGCAGATTGGCTAAGATCAGACAAGCAGACCAACTCTTTGTAGGTTATGCAGGACATAAGTTGGGCCTTCCAATAACAAAACAAACCATCTCCAGATGGATTATTTTAGCCATTCTGGAGTGCTACAAATTGGCAGGAAAGGAGCCTCCTCAAAATCTAAGGGCTCATTCTACCAGGGGTATCGCAACATCCTCAGCCCTTCAAAGAGGGGTGCCAATTCGAGATATATGTGCGGCTGCCACATGGTCGTCCGCACATACATTTACCAAATTCTATAGCCTGGATTCCTCCTCTAGTCAAGAAACTAGATTCGGCAAGGCTGTGTTACACTCTGTCCATTCTGGAAGGGTAACATAACTTTTATTACTCCCGCCTCCAGTCACAATACCACTGCTATGGGAGTCTATCTAAGATAAGGAATACGTCGGAGGACACAATCCCTTCGAAGAACTAGTTACTCTTACCTTGTAACGTTCTTTCGATGGGATGTTCCTCCGACGTATTCCTTATCGACCCTCCCATCCATCCCCGCAGTATGACTTCCTGTGGGTTTGCAGCCTATGCTCCTTCAAGGTGATTAGTCTAATCCAAAAACATTACTGGGGACTACAAAACGGAACTGAGCAACGGACGCTGCGCGCGGCCTTTATAGGCAGGATGACGTCGACGTCGGCACGGAGGCCGTCGAGGGTCATCGACTCGGCGATCATCGACGCGCAGCGCCCTCTGGCAAAAAAAAATTTTCCGAGGCCAGCAAAGCTGAAGGATTTCTATCTAAGATAAGGAATACGTCGGAGGAACATCCCATCGAAAGAACGTTACAAGGTAAGAGTAACTAGTTCTTCTTTGTTATCCACAAAGATAAATTGGTTTTACGAACGCACCCTAAGTTTTCACCTAAGTTAATCTCTAAATTTCACGCAAACCAATCCATCGCGTTACCGGCCGCCTTTCAAAACCCAACTAGCTCAGCTGAGAAGAAGCTCCATACACTTGATGTAAGGAGGGCCGTATTTTACTATGTAAACAAGACCAGACCGTGCAGAAAAACAGACCAACTGTTTGGGCCTCATTGTGAGGCTTGGGCTCCGGTAATGAAGGGTGCTGGTACGGGACCGGCACCCGTCACTACTGGATGCGCAATTACGAGGTTCCCTTTGCTGGACGGTAAACCCAGGCGTCCTTTACGGGTCCCGCGAGGGGAAGAGGGAGATAATAACGGGCCAGTTGTAATGGGGGCTCGAATGGGGATGGGTTCCTGCAAGGAGGAATTACCGGGTCCTCC
Source organism: Ambystoma mexicanum (assembly GCF_040938575.1). Classification (NCBI taxonomy): domain Eukaryota; kingdom Metazoa; phylum Chordata; class Amphibia; order Caudata; family Ambystomatidae; genus Ambystoma; species Ambystoma mexicanum. The sequence goes on along the minus strand of NC_090938.1, from coordinate 566,889,333 downwards.
TATGTCGGAATGACCAGGTAAGTCCTCATTGCAGGAACCCGGTATTGGAGGCAGCCATGGCGCTAATAGCACCATGGCTACCTCCATACTCGTAATGAGGCCCTTTGTCTCGGTAGCACCAAGCAGAGAAGGAGACTGCATATTAAAAAATGCCATCTCCAGATGAATAACCAGATGCATACAGCTCTGCTACTCTTTATCAAGCAAAACATTGCCTTTCGCACCATGAGCTCGCTTCACTAGAGGGACAGGAGGTACTCTAGCTTTTATCGCAAACGTCCCGCTGGACGCCATTTGCAAAGCAGCTCGGTACACACCTTCACTCAAAACTATTGCATTGACACACACGCTAAAGCAGATTCTCAGGTGGGACAAGCGGTTCTAAAACATCTATTTGCCGCTGTATCTTCTCACAACCGACCACCTTCTCCAAACACTGCTCGCTAATCTATGCATAGCATGTGATGTAAGCAGATTCCACAAGCCTCAGAAAGGATACATTACTCACCGTAATAGTATTTCTGATGCTTGTATCTGCTTCGATTCACATGTGCCCAACCTTCCTTCCCCTTGGAGTAGAAGGTGCATAGATGTTTTTTCTGGGCTTTATCTGATAGATTCTGCTTTACTACACCTGTTCTCACATTACACTTCATGCATCCACATGTCAGAAACAAAATAATCTGAGGAACCTCGACACGTGAAGGACCATGGGTACAGTGGACGTCACACTAGTGATAGTATTACTGGCAGGCCCTGTCGACGTCCCTTTTCGAGTTTCGAAAACAACTGTAATACTTTGCAGCTTCCACTAGATGTCAGCCTATGCACAGCATGTGAATGAAAGCAGATACAAGCATCAGAAATAGGATTACAGCGGGTAATGTATCATATATACACATTTCTGAGGCATGTGGATCTGCTTAGGTCACATGCTATGTATAGGCTGACATCTATTACATGTTTTGTTTTCGAAACTCGTAAAGGGACGTTGACAGGGCGTGCCAGTAATACAATCCCTTGTGTGTTGTCTCATGTACCCATGGTCCTTGTCGCTTCGAGGGCCCTCAGATTTCTTTGTTTTCCGCCCTCATAGTCGGGCACAAGAGTTCCTGCTTCTTTCTATCCTTTCGATGGGCGTACACCTCAAGAACTCTGGCATTGGCTTTCGAGGACGAGACCATTCGTCAACTACTCACCGTCACAACAAAATTTGTCTGTGACCTACCTAGGCCCCAACGGTTCTCGGCCCTGCACAGTAGGGATAGTGGGGGGGTCATAATTCATCTCATTTAGAGAATGCCTATTTCCCTAGTCTTCCTTTTACATCGCTGAGCTGCCATCTTTCCATACTATGGAACACACACAGTTTAAAAGTTGTCCTTCCTGTAACAGGAAGTTTCCCTGGAAGGACTAACACAGGGGGTGTTGAAAGTGCCTTGCTAGGGACCATTCCCAAAAAACAGGACACGTCCTGCAAACTGTTTCGGCCCAAGACACTAAAGGGCCAAAAAACTAAATGCTGGGTCCACTACGCCTGCCGAGTCCACCATGGACGTTGAGGGATCCTCCAGCGATGGCAGCATCAGCGTCCTAAGTGACACTGAGGGTGATCGGGACCCGACGGTTTCCTGCGTGCAAGCCCCCCGTCTTCAACAGGCAGGCCGACGGTTCTGCTATGAAGATGACTCCCGGCGGCTCAAGCACCCACACTGCATGCCACACTAAACGCACACCCCACTGCCTACAGTCGACCGCATCCTCCACCGATAGGCCACACGCGGTGTTAAAGGGTTGGTTTGCCACATGATAGGCACCCAAAACAGGCGCCGAAGTCTGTTTCTGACACCGCAAGCAAATCAGTCAAGTCCTCGGGTACTCTCGACCTTGCTAAAAATTCTAAAATGAGAACATGTCCCAGACACTCTCCTCAAATCCAAAACATTGAAAAACTCCAAATCTTCGACACTCCTATCCTCCAACACTGGTTACAAAGGATAAACAACACTCTGCGCCTAGTGACACCCTCTCAGGGGAAGTGTACCACAAACAGCCCTCTACACCAGAACCCTTCCCTACCACTGTTACCACAGTTTTACCTTCACTCATTGGACCCCGCAACAATTTGATATAGTAATGAGGAGAATGTCAAGCTTCATTAACTTTTTTTTTTCAACACCCTGATCAACTGACCAACCTCCTGGGGCCCCCTTGGGGTGAAGAAGCTAATAAGCAGCCCGATGCCAAAAGACCCTGCCTAAAAATAGCACAGCCTAGTACCTCTACCTCTCAAAAAGTACCTGATGATCTATACTATTTTCACACTTCAGGTTCGCAGGGTCATAGCAGACCAAGTAGACATAGAGGATACAGACCAATATTATTATGATGATGATTATGGTGCATACATCATTCAATCTCCAGACCATATTAACCAACCTGTGGCTGATTCCCCTCTGGATAACATCTGCATTATAATCTTCTTTTAAAAGCTGCCGAACATTTTAAAATCGATACCCAGGTGGCACAAGTTGACAAGGACTTTGTATAGGACATCCTCTGGGCTAAGAGAACTGTAGTACAGTTCATTCCACTGCTCCAATCTATCCAAAGGCACATTCAGCCTTCTTTATTTACCCCCAACCTGACGAGGGCAGTCAACCCTTGCATTGAGAAGATGTTTGGACTAGCCCCATCAGACCCATTGTACACCAGGGGGAAGCTAAAGAGAGCAATTTAGCCTAATACCTTATTTGGAAAAGCGGTTGAGGACGCACTGAAAAGTGCTGAGGAGGAGTATGATACCTTCAAATCCCTGGGAAATCTCACAAACAAACCCTTTGTGCAGAGAGGCGTATTTGATACACACCGTTTTAGAGGACAAAACTCCCAGCAGTCCTCCAAATTCAACCCGGACAGGCACACTTCACCTTGTGGGTTCCTTGCAGGTGCCATCCTCCCAAAAAAATGTTCAAAGGGCCCATAGAAGGCCGAGAAGTAGAGGCAGATCCTCCTCCAGAGGATCCACCCCACCAAAGCATTGACGACCCGCTCCAAGGGATGACGTCAGACAAGTGGGTACTTTTCACTGTGGCGGGAGGCTATTGCATAGAACTCGTACAAACACCACCCAACCACCCGCCAAGACAAGACAAATGACTCCGGAGCAACAGCGTATTCTGCTGAAAGAAGTCAAAGCACTGCTACTAAAGGATGCCATAAAGTACATTCTGGCAAACCAGGTAAACAAGGGTATCTATTCAATGTACTTCCTTGTGCCAAAGAAAGACCTTACAATGCGCCCTGTCCTAGACCTGCGCCCTGCAAACACATATGTCAAGCCTGCGAAATGTTGCATGACTACGCTACAGGAAGTAATCCCACTTTGTACATGGGGCCTGAAAAATGCATACTTTCGTATTTCTATGTTGCCAGCGCACATAAAATTCATGCGCTTCAAAAAAGCAAATGATGCTACCAATTCAAGGTTCTCCCCTTCGGCATAGCCTCTGCTCCAAGGGTATTCACCAAGGTATTAGCGGTAGTGGCGACGCACTTACGTAGAGAATCAATCCGAGTGTACTATTATCTGGGCGACTGTCTAATAACAGGGGAAAACCCTTTCACAATCAATCCTCCAGTGCAGGCGATAGTTACAACAGATGCCTATCTCTGGATGGGGAGCCCATTATCTTCACCACACAGTTCATGGCCTGTGGACACAGATCACAGCCCAAAATTACATCAACATTTTGGAGCTACTAGCAGTACTGAAAGCCCTACAAGCCTTTCAGGTTCATCGAACAGGTCTAGTCCTCAAAGACCGCACCACTGCCATGTTTTATATAAACAAGCAGGGAGGCGCACACTCTCCAAGTCTGTCCAGGCTAGTCTACAAAATTTGGAAGTGGGCACACAAGCGGGACACGTTCCTAGTATCTCAACACGGTCCAGGGGAACTCAATTCTCTAAAAGCCTCTCTGAGCGGAGATCCCCTACACGAAGAACACGAGTGTCAACTCAACTGAGGAGTTTTGGACAATATCTTTTCTCTCTGGGGCTATCCTCCTTTAGACTTGTTTGCTACAAACCAAAACGTACAATGTCCAGGCTTCGCATTCAGGTTTCCCCAAACCAGATCCAAGGGGAACGCCCGATGGATGAGCTAGTCAGGGGAATTTGCTTACGCTTTTCCACTGACACTACTCCTCAGCAGGATAGTGCACGAAATGCACAAGGAACAAGCAACTCTAATCCCGATTGCTCCAATGTGGGTGAGACATCACGGGGGGACAACGTTACACCCACATCCTCAATCTGTGAAATTGGCAGCTTAGTTTCTGAAGTCATAGTTTGGTCATTTAAATCTATCTCTAAGGTGTATGGGAATCCTCAAGGAGGCACGTAAACCCAACACCAGACACTGGAAAAGATATATAATGTGGTGCCAGTCAAAAAATGTAAACCCTATTCAATGTACTCCATCACACATTCTTAACTACATGCTCCAATTACTAGACTCTGGCCTAGTATTGAACTCCATCAAAGTTCACCTAGCGGCTCTATCCGCGTACACCACTTCACAAAACAAGGTGTCTTGGTGGAAAGTACCTGTTGTTAAGGCTTTCATGGAGGGAGTAAAGAGACATTACACCCCCCCACCCACCTATTTCTAACCCGCCTCCTGGGTGGGATCTCAATGTGGTACTCTCAAAGCTCATAGGTCCTCCCTCTGAGCCTATGCACAAATCCAGCCTAAAACACGTAACATACAAAGCAGCTTTTCTGCTGGCCATCACCTCCATAAGAAGAGTTGGTGAGCTACAAGCTTTCTTTGTTATCCACAAAGAGACGTTGGCATTAAGAACACTCCCTAGGTTTTCACCTAAGTTCATATCCAAGTTCCATGTTAACCAATCCCTTGAACTAACGGTTTTATTTCAAAATCCTTCAAACTGAGCTGAGAAGAACCTCCTTACACTGGATGCATGGAGGGTGGTTCTTTACCATGTTAACAAAACTCCTAAGAAAAACAGACCAACTGTTTGCCTCCATAGCACCTGGCAGGGAAGGTGATCACATTTCTAAAAACACCATCTCCAGATGGATATTGAAATGCATACAGCTCTGCTACTCCCTCTCAAGCAAAACTCTACCAGGGGTACAGGAGCTACTTTGGCCTTTATTGCAAACATCCCTCTAGACACCATTTGCAAAGAAGGTACGTGGAGTTCAATGCATACTTTTACTCTGCATTACTGCATTGACACACATTCTAAAGCAGATTCACAGGTGGGACAAGCGGTGCTAAAATATCTATTTGCTGCTGTACCTTCTCACAACCCACCTTCTCCTGACACTGCTTGCTAGTCTATGCATAGCATGTGATCTAAGCAGATCCACAAGCCTCAGAAGGGATACATTACTCACCGTAATCCTATTTCCGATGCTTGTATCTGCTTAGATGCACATGCTTTGCATAGGCCGCCATCTAATGGTACATGCAGAGTATTGCATGACTTAGTTTCAAAATCAAAAAGTTACGTTGACAGGGCGTGTCTGTAATATCCCTTCTGTGATGTGCACTGTACCAATGATCCTTCGCGCGACGTGGTCCTCGGATTGTTTTTTTCCATCATTGGTGGTGGTTGGATTTCAGAGTTCCTAGTTATAGTGACTCATAATAGCTGTGACTGTTATTATTTCCATAGCATATTTTCTGATGCTTGTTAATCTGCTTAGAATCTCATGCTGTGCATATAGTCAGACATCCAGTGGTCACCGTAGAGTATTGCATCTTGTCTTTCGAGAATCGAAAGGAGACGTGGACATGGGCGTGCCTGTAACACTATCCGTAACGTGATGTGTAGTGTACCCAAAATCCCTCACGCGTCGAGGTCTGTCAGATTGTTTTTTTCCGCCCAGCATACTGGTCGCCTTATGCGGAGCTCGTCCACAGAAATTGCTATTGTTTTCTTCGACCTTTGATCGTATATATATATTAAAATTATAAATATTACCCTACCGTCACTTCATTGAAGGCTGTTTCCAGGTCTCCGCCGAAGATGGTTCTACGGATCTTCGATGGACAGTGTTTCCCGGTCAGCGCTGCCGACCACATGGCCGGTCCACACAGTAGGGAGAGTGGGGTTGGGATGGACATTTCCCTTTCTGAGATTGCCTTTGCCTTTCCTCTCTTTGTTCCCTGGGTCTCTTCGTCACTTTCTATCTCCTCCGCCATGGAGAGGACTCCATTTAGGTTTTGTCCTTCTTGTAAGGCCACATTCCCTTGGAAGGATAAACACTGTAAATGTAATCAGTGTTTACCCCTTAATCACAACAAGACTGTTTGTGCGGCTTGCAAGAAGCAGCACCGTGTTGAGCGGTGGGCGCCCTACGGAATGTCGCAGGCGGAGTCTAGCTCTCCCGCTGCCACAACGGCCGATTGTGACGAGGGGCTGAGTGACGAACAAGCCCCCGATTCGTTGGCGATTGACCTCTCGGCAGAGCACTCTCTCTCTGCGTCGTCTGTCCCTGGCCCCGCTAGGCAAGACTCGGGTCCTGCTATGGGGAATGTACACCCGGCGACGAAGACGCACACGTGTTACACACAACCCCAGGGACGTCTTCGACAAAACAGTCGAAGCGATTCATAGTGCCAACGGGCACACCGATAGCTTTGGGCCTGCCCGCCGACCGTCAAGATCGGCAGCCTTCGCAGCAACTGCATAAATCATCGTAAGAAAGCCTCCTTGGCCGGAAAGGCCCTGGTTCCACCGAAAGTAGTCGTATAACCAGAGGCCTGAATTTTACAACCAGATGCTGAAGTGATTACCGAAAGCATCGGCGGGATCATTTCGGCGGATTATCACAAAAGTCCAAGGATTCATCGAAACCCAAGGACAAGCGCAAGGATTCGTCGAAATGCAGAGATAGGCTGAAGAAGTTACCGGAACCTACGGAAAGGCGTACTGACAGACAAAAGGACATGCGTCAACCGTTGGAACCCCGAAAAGACTTTTCGGAAGCCCCTGAAGGGATTTCTTCGGCATTGAAGAAGAAATCTCGACGTTTGCAGACAGAAGATCCACTAAAAGAGCCCTTTCCACCCCTGGACCGCTCTGGTTCATCTGTTTGGACCAGAGAAAAATTTGAAGGATGTATGGACAGGCTAGAAAGGTTTGTGGAACTATCTGAGAAGTCCACACCCAAGAGATCTAGGCAGGAAATTACCCTCTTCATGTGGCTAACCTGCAGAGGGTCTTTGACCCTACTCAAGATGAAGAGGAATATATTTATGACCTCACTGAGGAGGAGGCTCAAGATGAAGATCCTTTTGCCGACTCTTGAGGAGGTTCATTTGTACCCCACTGAGGGTTGGGGAGTAGACCCAGACCCCATTGATTCTCTCCCTTGGCAGTCACCTACTCCAACACCGGAACCTGATGCCTTGTGCTTTGACTACCCTCCAACCACCTCCACTCGACAGGCCTCCCCGGTTGATGATCAAATGACTTTCAACGCCATATTGAAGAGAATAGCGGAACACTTCAACATTGCTACTGAGGAAGCCGTTCCAGAGGCTGATTTTGTGGAGGACATTTTAAAAGAAAAACCACCTGCCAGCCAAGCTATTCCTCTCCTAAATTCAATCAAGAAGTGATTGGCCCCTTCTTTATTAACACCTGCACTTACTAGAGCAGTGGCAGCAGCACACTTGCGTAGGCAATCCAATCCATTTCAGTTCATCCTTACCTCGACGACTGGCTCATAACAGGGGACTCCTACGACACATGTCTATCAAGTACCCAAAGAACTATAAATCTTCTTTTCAGTCTGGGATTCTCCAACTATAAGAAATCCAGCCTAGACCCCAGTCAGGTCAGGCAGTTCCTTGGGGCTCTAATTCAAACCAAGGACGGCCTCGTCTTCCCCTCCAACGAGAGGGTCCAAAACATGCTGTTTCTAATCCCTCAATATGTAGCCAGTTGGGAGACGACAGTACGCAAGGCTATGCGACTGTTGGGAATGATAGCATCATGCATTTATTTGGTTCCCCACGTGCGCTTGTGTCCAATGCAGGATTGGCTCAACAGCCAGTGGTGTCAGGCCAGTAGACAATGGGACGATCTAGTGGTTGTCTCGCCAGCCCTCATTCTCTCACTACGGTGATGGTTGAGGGAGAACCTCTTGAAGGGGAAATCCTTCACCACCTCTACAGTGAAGGCCACTCTATTTACAGACTCATCTCTCACAGGATAGGGAACTCACCTGCTTCAACAGACAGCGCACTGAGTTTGGTCATCGGACATAGCATTCAACCACATAAACCTGTTGGAACTGTTAGCAGTAGTCAAACCACTGAAAGCTTTTCAGACACAACTGCAGGGAAAGGCAGTCCTGATCTTCACAGACCGCACCACAGCCATGTACTATCTGAACAAGCAAGGGGGCACTCACTCTCCAGGGCGGTCCAAATTGTCCCAGAACATCTGGAAGTGGGCTCCCAAACACATGTTCATGTTGTCACAACATGTTCCAGGGTACTCAGTCTTCTGGCAGACGTACTCAACAGAGATGTCCCACTACCCATGGAGTACAAATGGCGATTACACTAAGACCTTGAGGTTCATTAAACGGTAGGAGGTAACCATGCTGCTATTAGTGGCATGGCTACCCCCTTACTGGGTACCAGGTCCGGGTTCCTTGAATGAGGAATTACCGGGCCATTCCGACCTTGGAGTTCCCATTCAGGGAACCTAGTCCCTGAACATCCCCATTCCCATTCGAGCCCCTATAGGGCTCAATGGGAATGGGCAGGTTGCTAACAACGGGCCTGTTGTTAGAACCCTGGTCTGCTCGCGGGACCCGCTAAGGGCGCCTGGTAAAACCAGGCATCCTTGGCTGGTTCCCGCGAGCAGACTCGTAATGAGGCAGTAAGGGGTTGACGGTTTCGGCACCTTTACCGGCGCCGTTAAACCTTTACCGTCTCACTTGTATTGACCCCCATTGTCTCCAACATTTTCGCAGAATGGGGCTTCCCAGATATCGACTTGTTCGCAACTCTGTAGAACCTCAATGCCTAGATTACACCTCCAGGTACCCCCAGAACAGTTGCAAGGGGAGCGGACTCTGGATAAAATGGTCAGGGAAATGTGTTTACTCTTTCCCCCCGAATCCCCTACTCAACAAGATAGTGCACAAGATGCACCAGAAACCAGTCACAATGATAAGGGTGGCCCTGATGTGGGCCCGCCAACCATGATTCGCTCATCTGATGGAGATGTTCCTATCTCATCCAATGAAACTGCCTTGCCCGTACAATATGTTGTCGCAAGACAAGGGGGAGACACTTCATCCATGCCCGCAAACATTGAATTTAGCGGCCTGGCTCCTGAGGTCATAGAGTTCGGGCTCCTGCAACTCCCTCAGAGATGTATGGGCATACTCAGAGAGGCAAGGAAACCTAACACAAGATATTACTATTCCAGTAAGTGGAAGCGTTTTGTCATCTGGTGCAACTCTTAAGAGCATTAACCCTATTGACTGCTATCCCACAAATATCGTTTTGTATCCGACTTATTTACTTGACTCAGGCCTGGTCTTTAACTCTCTAAAATTTCACTTAGCTGCTGTTTCAGCCTACACTACATCACACCAAAGGGTGTTGTGGTGGAAGGTACCAGTTATTAAGGCTTTCATGGAGGGAGTAAAGAGAATTCACCCTCCCATTTCTAACCCAGCCCACAGCTGGGACCTAAACGTGGTGTTGACTAGATTTATGGGGTCCCCTTTCGAGCCCATGCATAAAGCAAGTCTAAAAGATCTCGCCTACAAAACTGCCTTTTTAAAAGCCATTACTTCCATTTGGAGAGTCTGTGAACCACATGTGCTCTCAGTTCTAAACCCCTTTGTTACAGTTCACAAAGATAAGGTGGTTCTGCGCACTCACCCCTGGTTTGCATCTAAATTCATTTCAAAGTTCCATATGAACCAATCCATAGATCTACCAACGTTCTTTCAGAACCCCTCAAATATGGGAGAAAGAAGCCTGCACACACTGGATGTACATAGAACACTCATGTTTTACATGGAGAGAACTCGACCACTAAGAAAGACAAATCAGTTTTTCGTTTCAGTGGCAGTAGCTAGAGAAGGAGACCCTGTCTCCAAATCTACGATCTCTAGGTGGATTGTCAAATGCATCACACTCTGTTACACTCTTGCTAAGAGAACTGCCTTTCAAGCCTAGAGCAAATTCTACTCGAGGCACTGGTACTTCCATAGCATTCATTGCAAATGTTCCCCTAGAGTCCATTTGCAAAGCGACAACCTGGAGTTTTGTACACAACTTTACAAAACACTATTGCCTAGACACTCATTCTAGGTCTGATTCTCAGGTGGGACAAGCAGCACTAAGACATATTTTCACTACTGTTCCTTCTCACAACCCACCTTCAACTCTGGGTATTGCTTGCTAGTCTATGCACAGAATGTGATGCTAAGCAAATTAACAATCATCAGAAGACATGCATTACTTACCGTAAAAGCATTTCTGATGATTGTATCTGCTCAGATTTACATGCACCCACCCTTCCTCCCCACTTGGATGGAAGGAACATAGATGGCTTAGTACTCTCTCTTTTCTGTACTCACGATAGTCATAGGCTCCCTCATGGTGGAAAAAATACTATCGGAGTGACCTCGAAGCGTGAGGGATTTTGGGTACACTACACTTCACGTTACGGATAATGTTACAGACACGTCCATGTCGACGTCCCCTTTCGATTCTCAAAAGACAAGATGGAATACTCTGTGGTGACCACTGGATGTCAGACTAAATGCACAGCATGTGAATCTAAGCAGATGCAATCATCAGAAATGCTTTTACGGTAAGTAATGCATGTCATCGCTACCACTACTTTCAAATTTCGCTGACGAATACAGCGGGGTTCAAAGTTTCCAGCTGTCCAGAATTTACTGGATGGCCTTCTTTCAGGCTTCGGCCTACACAGTAGGCAGAGTGGGGGAAATAAAATTTTACATTAATACTTGGAGAATGTCTCCATTGACACAACATGTGTAACCATTGTCTCCCTCGAGACCACCAGGAAACTTGGTGTAAGGATTGTAAACATTTTTGTCCCAACACCCTTAAGGACCAGCGGTCGAAACACTGGGTAGCCTACGCGATGCAGGCTGAAGCGTCGTTGGATTACCACACTGATGCTGAGGAATCTGAGACAGAAAGCATCAGCTCCATTAGTGACTCCGAAGGCACCATGCGGGAGACAGAAGACTACAGGGTGCTTGTCCCCAGCTCCGGAGGGCAGGCTTCCCACACTGCTATGGAGACCTGCCTACTGAAGCACACACAAACATACATGGGAGTGGTGCACCCCAGTGCGCCGACACATAAACGTAAGCAAAGTACACCCTTGGGTCACGTTTCAGCGAACCCACCGAACAGTGCCAAACTGGTAGCAGAGCCTAGCCTTTCAGCAGGCGGATGGGCGTCAAAGAAAACCTCTGCTTCTGATGCTCAGCTTTTAGTGCATGTTCCAAAACTTGAACAAACGCCGACCGTTAGTGGAGCCACATCGAAAGTCTCTACATAGACGCCCACTGAGGCGCATCCGCTGATGCAGGTAATTCCAGCCGATATAGACTAGAGTTGAGGATACACTAGGGCTACCTCCCCTTTTTCACAAGCACTCCAAGAAAAGACCCATCCCTCACAAAAGGAGGAAATAGTTTGACCCCTTAAAGACACACCATCTACTGGTTCATGTAACAAAGAAAGATTTTGAAAGAACATGGACAAGGTGACATCTCTGGTTGATTTCCTCTGTAAAGACCCTAATAAGCTTTGGATTAAAGCACTATATAAACCTAATAAACATAAACAAAAGCATATCTCAGAAGGGGAGGGGGGGAACCCCCAGCTATAAAGCCCCTAGAATTGATCAATCATACCAGTATGAGGAGTCTTTAATTAATCTTGATGGAGATTACCTAATTTTTGCAAGACGATCCTGGCACAAACCCTGATGATCCGGATGAGTATTTTGTACAATACCTGGATATAACTGAAGAACCAGTTGCCAACTCTCCTATTGATGACCAGCTACTCTAATATTAATCTTAAAAAGAGCTGCTGTCCACTTTAAAATTGATACACAGGAATCCGAAGAAGACGCGGACTTCGTAGACCATATATTAAATGAGAAGAAACTAGTAGGGCAATACATCCCACTGTTCCACTCTATATTAAGACGTGTTCTTCCGTCTTTTTATTTTTTACATTGTTCATACATTCTCAAATAGCGGCACAACATCCTTGAGCCCACTAATCATTTCCCATTCATCAAACATAGTTCCAAACCCTCCCCCCAGGCTCAGGTGCCCTAGTTCTCAAAATGTCATGGGTAAAAGTTAACTGTCACCATGTTTATAAACCAGCCTAGGTACTCGTCACCCCACAAACCCCACAATTCTATATACAGCCCTCTTGTTTACCCGTAGAGAGTGGCAAACCTTCACCCACCACTTCCAAACATTGCCCCCAACCAGTCATCCTACAGAGACCCAACAACAAAACCCATTTCCTCATTTCCTCATATTTGCGCAAAAAGGGTAACCATTCCCCTTCTTTTGAGGACCGAGGGTCATGCAACAAAGCCCTAATATTCTCCATATTCTATATTTCTGAAGCCTTGTTCACCTAATCCCTCTGCAAAGGCAAGTTTTTCTCCTCCCAACCAATCGCTAAACGGGCTCTAGCTGTCAACACCAAAAAGTGAACCATGTTCGGAATGCCCGCCATTTCCCCTTCTCTTCTTTCAGTCTAAACAACAATACTACCGGGTCCTTTTCAACACCATCCATGCCCCTAATCCACCCCAACACTTTCTTTCAAAAAGCCTGCGCCTTACTACAGGACCACCACATGTGCCACTAAGTGGCTCTATGCCCACAACCCTGCCAATGTCTTGGATCAATGCAGAAAACATCCTGGATAATCGCATTGGATCGTACTGCCACTTGTATTAGAGATGTATCCTTTGCATCTTGTATTGACTTTGTAAGGAGGTTTTGTGCATCCCCATGCACATCCCCACTAGTACTCAACTATGTCCATCACTAGATCCCTTTCCCAGTTGGGCCTTATATTCTCAATACTTTTACCACTTGTCCGAAACAGCGCCCTGCAAGGAAATTAAATCAATCCTCTATTCCCCACGCATTTATCCGATATGTTTTACCTGTGTCCATTCCCTGCTGTATCTTGTCTTTCCATTTTTCTGCTGTAACCACTCCTTTTAACTGCAAGTACAAAAATACTGAAAGCTCCTACTCCTCCCATGATTTTCTTTTTAAAAAAAATCACTTCTTCTGCAAATCCATCCTCTGGTTGGGGACCAACACCCTTAGTTCCTTTGCCCTATAATATGTTAGTGGATCCGGGAAACTAACACCTCCCCTTTCTTTTGGCAAAATGTTCTTATTTTAGGCAACTCTGTGCTTCTTACCCTGCCATAAAAAGTTTAATATCTTTCCTTTTACCTCTCTCAACATTCGTTCCGGTATCTTGATGTTATGTTAATGTTAAAGGACATTTGTACCGCACACTCATCACCGGAGTGGTCCCATGGCGCTCTGGTGGCTCTGAAAGAGGGAGCTAGGGAGGGTGAGTTAGTGGGAGGAGGCTTGAAAAATGCTAGAGTGCTGTGATGTGCTGTTGGCGGCCTCAGGCCGGTGGGTCCATTGGCTGGGCCTGGGGTGTTTGCAGCCGGTAGTCGTTGTGTACTGTTGTGCGAGTCTGTTTTTTTTTTTTTTTGTTTATTTTTTTGTTTCAGTGGTGTGAAGTATGTGCGGTTTGTTGTGCTGTAGGTTTGTGGTTGTTTGGTTTGGAGTTTGAGAGGTGTATGCAGAGGAGGAAATTGTTAGTTGAATTGGTTAGTTGGTATCTCTATCATGAATTGACGAGTTGGGTTTGCGTAATCTCTCCAGATGGTGTTCAGGGGCACCCTGTGCCTCTGGTTAGGTCTGGGCCTGTCCTGCATTCGAGGTCCCTTTCATGTCTCGCTGCCACCTCCACTAGCCTCCCTAACAACCCCACATGTTCCTCCTCCCACCTACATGGCCAGTGCACCTGCCAGTGTCCACAACTCAGTGTGGTGATTGATAGTATGTCGACAATTCCACAACACGGTGGTACCTAGTAGCAGCTAAGGTGCGGTTGAAGATGTTGGATGGGATTGGCTGGGGTTGTTGACTCAGTCTCCTTGGGTGTCGCCTGTGTTCCACTCTGCCTGACGTCACCCGTCCAGGTGCCGTGGGTGGTTCTCAGTCGGTTCTGGGAGCTTGTCAGTGTCCTTTCCAGTTTAGTCAATTCTTTTTCCTTTCTGTTGTTTCAGTTTTCAGTTTGAGTCTGTGGTGTTGAAGAGCCAGGTTTTTAGTAATTTTCTGAATTTTAGGTGATCTTCAGTATTTCTTATTTCTTTTGGGAAGTTGTTCCAGGTTTTTGTGGCTAAGTGGTAGAAGGCGGTGCCTCTGAGTTTTTTCTTAACGTATGGTTTTAGTTCCAGGCGGATTTCGTTGCTTGTCCTGAGGGGTCATGTTGGCTTGTAGATTATTTTCTGTTGTAGGAATTCTGCTCCTTGTCCACAGATCGCCCTGTGCGGTATGCACATTGTTTTGAAGGTGATGCGATGTTTTACTGGGAGCCAGTGTAGTGTTTTTAGGGCAGGGGTGATGTGGTCTCTACTGGATAATTTTAGGAGTAGTCTGGCTGCTGTATGTTGGATCTGTTGTAGTTTCTTCAGGAGGTATTCTGAGGTATAGGCTATTTGCATAGTCGATTCTTGACATGATGAGGGCGACGATAGTGAATGTTTTGTGCGTGAAGGAGAGGAAAGGTGTAGGATTCTTCTTGCCGTTTGGAGGAGGAAGAAACATTTCTTGACGGTTGTATTTATTAGTGGTTCTAAGGTTAGGGTGTTGTCCATCAGGACTCCCAGATTTTTTACTACCTTAGATGGTGATGGTGCGGTTCCCATTTCTCTGTTGGCCACGGGATGGCGGTTTCGTTCTTTTGGTCTTTGGATATGATCATGATTTCTGTTTTTCCTTGGTTGATTTTCAGGTTGTTGGCATTCATACAGTTGAAGACTTCTTTTAGACAGTTGGTTATGTTTGAATGATCGGCTTGGGTGTCTTTGATTTTGTAGATGATTGGAGTATCATCTGCTTAGTTGTAGCATGTAATGTTGTATTTCTTGAAGATTCTGATAACTGGGGTCTGGTAGATGTTGAAGACAGTGATGATAGTGAGGATCCTTGTGACACTCCACAGTCGTTAAATCGTGGGGTCGATTTGAAGGGTTTAATCCATACAGTTTCTGTTCTGTCTGCTAGGAATGATTTAGTCCAGTGTAGTGCTGTCTGTTATGCCTATGTCTTCTAGTCTTTTTAGTTAGGGTGTCATGGCTAACTGTGTCAAAGGCTGTGGAGAGGTCGAGCAGAATAAGGGCTGAGGTTGTGTTTGAGTCTGCGTTCATTTTTAGGTCGTCCCAGATGGATAATAGTGCTGTTTCCGTTCCTCTTATGGGTCTGAAGCCGACTTGAGCTTGGTCTAGCAGGTGGTGTTTTTCACAGTGTTCTTGGGTTAGTTTGTATACGTAGGTTTCTAGGAGTTTGCCGGGTAGGGGATGTTTGAGATCGGTCTGTAGTTGGAGAACGTCGTTGCTTGTGTTTTTTTCAGAAATGGTTTTATGTATGCTGATTTGAAGGTCCTTGGTACAGTTCCTGTTGCTAGCGATAGATTTAGGTTTCTGTAATATTCTGCTGGCATTCCTTGTGTGAGAATTGATTTGTAGATGTCCGGGGGACAGGGATCCATGGGTGAACCAGCTTTCTTGCTTTGTTTTAACAGCAATGCGAATGCCTCTGCTGATATTTCAGGAAAGTTTGAGTTTGTGCTGTGGTTCTGAGTTAGGTTTGTTTGGTTGCATGTTGTGGTTGGTTGGCCTCTGTTGAGTGGTTTGTCGGAAGTCATTGAGTTTTTTTTTTTTTTCTTGAAGTGGTCTGCAGGTTGTTGCATAGTTTCTTCGAGGGGGTTGGGGTGTTGTCACAGCCTTTTGGGTTTCTCATTTCTTTAATGATGTTAAACATTTCTTTTTGAGTGTTGTGGCATTGGTGATTCTGTCATCATAATGCCTTCTCTTCGCCTTTTGGATTTCCTTCTTGTATGTGCGGATTTGTTTCTGGAACAGTGGTTTTTTTGTCTGGGTTGTATTCTTTCCTCCTTTCAGTTCCATCTTTTCGTTTTCCTTTTTCATGGTGCTTAATAGTGGGGTGAACCATTTTGCCATTGCTCTCTTTTTTGATGGTGTCAATGGTTTTTCTGGGGCGATCTTGTCAATTGTATCTGCAATCCATTTGTGTAATAGCTCTGCTTTCCCTTCTAGATCAGCTAGCTCTAGTTCTGAAGTTGAGGGTTTGGTTAGCTCCCATTGTTCGAATAGGTTGCTTTCTTTGACGTCTTTCCAGTTTCTTTTTGTGGTGGTTGCGAGTTTAGGAGGTTGGCTGCGGCCTTTTGTAGGCAGAGTGATCACTGATGGGATGGTCGCTCCACAGTATTTGTATCAGCGGTGCCGTGGTGATGAGTTTTTCCTTTGTGAAAATTGCGTCCAGGGTGTGTCCTGCCGTGTGTGTTGCCCCTTTTACTAGTTGTAGTTTCATGGTGGTGATTTGTTCAGTCAGTGAGTTTTGGGAGTTGGCGTGACTATCTTTGAACCGGATGTTGAAGTCCCCCAGGATGATTAGGTGTTCGTGGTTGATGGCTATGTTGGTGATGGCTTCTATGAAGTTGTGTATGAAGGATGCATCATAAGTTGGTGGTCTGTACACCAAGATGAATGTGATGTTGGTTTTTGGGCTCACTGTTAGGTGTATAACCATGGTTTCGCAGTTGAGGATGTTGAGTGGTTTGTCTGTTTTTATTTTTAGGTCTTCTTTGAATGCTATTGGGATGCCTCCTCCTTTTTTGTTTTTCCTGTTTATTTTAAGGCGTTTGAAGTGTGATTTTTGTAGTTGTCGTCCAGCCATGTTTCTGTGATGAATAGGATGTCAATGCTGTTGTCATCAAGTAGGTCGAAGATCTCTGTAGAGTGTTTTGACATGGATCTTGCGTTTATTTGATTGCAGTGGAGTTTGGAGGTGTAGTTTGGTTTGGCTTTTCTTGTTAGGGTCGTCTTCTGATCTTGTTGAGGTGTAGGTTTTGGGGTATCCGCGTCCTCTAATAGTTCTTCTAGGTTTTGTCTTGGGTTTTTGTTTTCATCGGGTTCGTCTTCCAGGAGTTGTGGTTGTCGATTGGAAGTTCTTTTAGCTTTGGTGATGTAAGATGTTATTGCTTCAGTCGTGTGCTTGTTGTTTCTGGTGTTGTTCATCCTTCTTCTGCGTGATTTTGTTAGGTTGTTTGATGTTGCCGCTTCTAGCGTTGGGTTGGTTTGGTCTGGTGAGCGGTTGTCAGCGAGGTATGGAGTTAAGTAAAGGGATTTGTCTCTTGTCTGTGTTGGTTTGATTTTTTTGTTCCGGTCTGTGGGGGGGGGGGGTGTTCTGTAGTTGTGGTTCTTTGTTGTAGTTCCGGAGTGTTTGTTTTTCTTCTTTTTCTTTCCCTCGGGATGGTTCGTTTGCGCGGCATTATAAGATTCAGAGTTGTTTAGTCTTCGTTTGTTTGCTGATGTCCAGTTGGTGGTTCTGCTTTGGTCTGGTTGTCTTATGATGTAGTACTTGGTGTGTGTGCTGTCTGCTACCGGTTTTAGTCTTTGTCTGTAGGTGGCATTTCCGGCTGTTGCCTATTCGTTCAGTCGCTGTCTTGGTGGGGGTATGGGAGGTGGTTAAGGGTTATATAGTTATATATAGTTGGGTGTTGTCAGTGGTTCTCTTTAGTCTGTCTCCCTGAATGCGGTTCACTGCGGTGAGTTAGCCATGCAGGTTTAGGAAGGACATGCACTAGTTGAAGAGTGACTTTAAGGGGTGCAGCTAGGAATTACACCTTGTGAGGCGTGAGCCCCTAATCGGAGTATCACTCCACAGTAGTTCAGTGGTGGATTCTGTCTCACTTTAGAGTGAGTTGGTAAGTGAATTTCAGAGACCTGTATAGTGTTGGGAAGGCCTATCAATGCAATCTGAATATCATACAATGCAATCTGGACAGAAAAACCCTACTAGATTTGAGAGGCAGGCCTATCCATGCAATCTGAATATTGTAAAATGCAATTTGGAGACAGAACCCCTGCTACGTTTGAGAGACCTTTATAGTGGGAGAGAGGCCTATCAATGCAATCTGAATATTATAAAATGCAATTTGGATACAGAACCCCTGCTACGCTTGGAAGACCTGTTTAGGTCAATACAGAGGTGGGGAGGTCTGTGCCTAGCCGCTCAGATTGGTACAGCATTAAATAATGATTAAATTGTGTCTAAGTTGAGGGCGAGGGAGAAAGAGATGCAGTGGGGAGTAATCCCCTTGTTTACTATGGGTTTGGTAAGTGGCTCGGATTCTAGGGTAGAGTAGTTACTTTACTCCTGACCCAGGCCACTCCTACCTTACTGGTCCTTGTAGTTGATGGTTGATGGCTGGTCACTGGCTTCCCCTGCGGACACCTGCTGACACTTCTTGGAGCCGCCTCTGTTGGAGCCGCCCTTGGCCTTGGGGCCCTTAGCTGAAGGGCTGCACGGGTAATGAGGGCCGAGAGGACCAATGGGAGCAGGGGGGTGGGAGGGGTGGGGGGGCGGGAGGCAGGAGGCAGGAGGGAAGTAGATGCAGGAAGAGGGTGTGGGGTGGGAGTGGGTCTACAAGGGGCCTCGGGGTCTTCTGAAATCCACACAAAAAAACACCTGCAGCAAACTGGAGCAAGACTCGCTGCGCTCAGATGGAAATGGAGCCAGTGAGTTCCGCTCCGCTGCTACTATGCTGGGAACACGGTCCACGGGCCAATGGGAGCAGGGGCGGCGGGACGGGAAGCGGGAGGTAAGGAGATGCAGGAAGAGGACGCGGGGTGCGAGCAAAAAAACAAAAAAACACCTGCAGCAGACAGGGGCAAGACTTGCCGCGCTCTGATGGAAAGGGCAACATTTGGACCAAGTAAAGCACAATGGGGAGACAATTAATTTCCAGGGCATTCATGCGCCCCATCCAAGAGAGTTAATTTATTCCAATTATTCATCTCTATACAGTTCCTTAAAGAGCGGGGGGGAAACGAGCTTCGAGCAATTCTTCCAGTGACCTGGTCACTGTGACTCCATGGTATTTTTAATACTTTCCAGGCTTACCTCCAGCCCCAAAGGTTCCATGGTGCTTGAGTCCCTTTCTGTGTCTCGATCAAATGAAAAATAACGGAATTACTCTTATTAATTTTAAATTCCGATAATGGCCCATATTTTGCTATTATGTCTGGTAGAGTAGATTTCTTTCTTGTGTGAAATCCCCACTCTGTGAGTCCCCCAGCACTGTCTTGCTGGAAACCTGTATTTTTTGCTAATTCTCCTGAGTAAGTGGGAAACTTTTTTTCCCCACTCACTCCCCTTTTTACTCTGGCCTATGGAACCTTTTTGACCACTTTTTGGACTTTCTGTTTGGAGTCCTGCTTTCATCCAGCTTTTTGGTATCTCCAATTTCCTAGACAGCACACAGCACTTTTTTTGCAGTGTCGCTGGGAGCTCCTAGAGGTTCCACTTTATTGCATCTTTATTTTCCTAACTAACTCTTGTGGTTACCAGGGCAGGGGGGATCCTTTTTTTTCTTTTTTCTCCAGCATTGAATCTTTCATAAATTCACATGCTTTGAATATTCCCCACTGAGAGGCTGGGAATCCTCGGTAACCATAGTATCACAATGTATAGTAAGCTTTTTGGCTCTCTTCAGTAGCCCATCACTGTCCTTTTGAGTGTATTGTGGCCCAGCCCATGGGATGTCGAGTATCTAGCTCCACCCAGGAGGCCATCTTCATATTCTAACCTCCCATCATGCTGAGGAGTCCTTTAAACCATTTCTCCTGAGAGAAACTTCCTTACTCAAAAACATCATCTTGGAAACCGTGGCAAGGAACATACTTCAAAAGTCTTCTGCCGTCACCTTCATCTTCTCTAACTGATAAAGGGTGTCTCCTGTGAGAAACCTGAAGGTGCCTCCCTAGCTAGTCCCCGTTGATCTGTCATTCAGGGGGCCAGGACACTGCTCGCTATTGGATCAAGTTCCTGGGGGTGGATCAGTGATGGAGGATCACCTGGCTGGGGGAAGGGGGGGTCCTTGGGGAGTGGGAAACCGATGGGTGAGACGTGGAATACCCCTTCTTTCAACACCTTTTCCCCATCCACCTAGGTAGGATATTCCAAAACACTGCTGCCCCCGCTTTTCCCCACACGAACACTTTCGCTCAACCCAAAAGACAACGGACTAAAACCAAAGCTGTTTACCTGACATGTCCCAATACAAGGGTCAGGCAATTGACCAGAATCGCACACTGCTCTTTCCCTTCCCCACAGGGATGAAAGGTGGAACACAAGACAGGACGAACAAGGCAGACTGCACGACGTGCAAGCTAACTCAGCACGGCAGTTCAAGAGGATTAGAAAGACGGTGCATACCGAGGGGGTTACAAGGAGAGAAGCGACCTTGCTCTTTCAGACCAAGGCCCGTGAATCCTCCACAGAAAGAATCCTAAGACCTCCAAATAATAGCCAGCGTGTGTTGCAGATGTCTACGGTACACAAGACCCTCCTCCGCTCATAACCAAGCCGGGTAGAGACGCTGGTCTCTTTGGTACCAACCTTGACTCGAAGGAGAAAGCAAGCCAAGCGGTTCATCACAGCCGGTGAGCCAAGGGAGAGTCGGTAAGAAAGTGAAGTGTGTCTAACGAAAAGTAGCCAACGGCTAATTTGAACTTTGAAAAGGTTTAAAAGAAACTACTGATGAAAGAGGGGGAAAACCGGCAACAGAGGAGTCCGGCACCATGTGGGTGCTCAGGCAGGAAACTCTGGAAGTCTTTGACCGACTGATAGATTGCAAAGCTAAGGGAAATGGATCCCGCTTGGTGAAATGAGCGCATGAATAGTGTTGTAAAAGTTGGCCAGAGTGAACCCGGCAGAAGGGAGCCGGCAAAAAGGGGCAAAGCCTGAAGAATTGTTTGAAAAGACATTAAGATCCGTCAAGGAGGGAGGCTGACCTCCGAAAAGGGGTTCGAGCCAGAAAGAGGGAGATCAGGTGTGGAAAGTTATTACCCAAAGTTCATTGGAAAAGGAACTGTTTAGTTGATTTGGTGAATACGATTTGTGAAGGGTCAACTCCCGGAAGAGGGGGACCAAGGGGGTGAAGCCATCTCCCAAAGTACAGATGAAGCAGAACTTAGTGGTTTTTTGTTGGATACATCAGGCCTCGAAGGCAAGAGACTTTTTATTGATAAGAGACTTAACCATCGAGGAACCTGATATCGGGTACAGAACTGTTGGCTCGTGCTGGGAAAGCTCGAGCGCATGCTGTGCTTAGGAAATCCACTTTGTCCCATGATCAAAACGTGGGGAAGGTAGACCCCTGGTAATCACATCCTGACTTATATTTGTAAACGCTTCTTTCTTTATTAATACCCTATCCCACACTCTTTCTGTAATTAGTTGTAAGGAATTGGCAATCGTTTTTTTAATTAATTAGTATAGGCCTTTTAATTTTGACACAAAGCCACAATGACTAACTTATTTTTCATTGATGGTCGAAGCTTGCTCCCATCTTAGATTTAGGTTTAGGTTAGGCGTTTTTCCATCCTGCATTCATTCTTCAATAAACTTCTTGTCTGTCTTTACTGTTGCCACCATGAGTTCCTTACACTCCCCATGGATAAGGAAGAAAAGGCAAAGAAAATTGCTGTTCAAAGCAAAACAAACATGTGGCATTAAGAATGTATATGAAGGGCTGGGCATACTGAGTGCATATGCTGCCTTTACCCAAACCACATACAAGAGGATTGTGAGGTATGTGCTGCCTTTAGCAATAGCACAAACACACTCTGGGACAGGGAAAAAAACGGGTATGTTGGTTGACTGGAGGAAAATGCCCCCTTTCTAAGGCTGAGCCCTCTAGACGTTTGGTGGCTCCCAAGGCTGCCAGACCCCAAACCCATAAACGGGCTTAGTCTGAAGAAAAACTGCCATCCTACTCTAAAAAGAAAAAGGGCGAAAAATCCATTAATTGATGACTTCCATTGACGACATCCCTGACTATTAAGCCGCCGTCAACAGAAACCAGGGAGAATGGGGAAAAGCTGCCGTCGTCAGTGGGGTCGCACTTTCTAGACAGTCTACGACGACTTTGTTGACAATAAGTAAATCCTCGTCGACTACCAAACCGCCAACAACTCAGTCATCCAAAATAGACAAACCCTTGTCAAAGATATCGACGACTGCCCTGTCGAAGACAAAGCCAAAGACCTTGTCTGCAACAACTCCCATCAGCGAAGGCCCTGTCAGTGACAAACCGGCCTACACCTCACAATACCTCACCTCACAATACCACCTCACCTCACAATACCACCTCACATAACACATCGGTCACGACCACCACTCGCACCTCCACAAACAAACCTCTCACACCTCACATCAAGTGTGCCCTCCTCAATGTCAGATCTCTCCCAGCTCATGCACCTGATATCCATGACCTCATAACCAACAATAACATTGACCTATTAGCTATCACTGAAACATGGTTACATGAAGCATCAGGCCCCGCCGTTGCACTTGCACTACCACCTGGCTTCACCATACTCAGACAAGATAGGCCAGATCGAATAGGAGGAGGAGTAGCCCTCATCTACAAGGAGAACCTTCAGCTCCGACCTGTCAGTCAAGCCTCGACGAACAACTCTGACCGCCTATCGGCCAAACTCACACTATCACCCAACAGCACCATCAACATTCACCTACTATACCGTCCCCCAGGCATCACCACAGACTCCCAGGAAAACATCATTCACATCCTCAGCAATAATATCAAAAGCTCCACCAAAACCCTACTATTAGGAGACATCAATCTTGGATTCAACGATCCAAAGGACAAACCTGCAGCCATTCTCACCAAGGAACTCAATGACTTGGGCTTCACCCAAAAAGTTGAAAGTCCTACTCACATCAAAGGCCGCATTCTTGACTGGATTGCAGACCATAACTGCCTCACCACTGTCACCTCTAACTCCTCACTGCCCTGGACTGACCACAACTGCATCGAGTTCTCTATTCCCATCACCAAAAACCACAAAATTCTGACCCCAGCCAGCGCTGCACAAGTCAGAAGCTCTAAAAAACTCATAGAGGAGAACCTGCGCCCATACCTCAATACCCCTGAGTTAGCTCCCCCATTCGCTAATGACCCCAATATCCTAGCAGACATCTACAAAGATGTCATCACCAAAGCTATCAATGAAATAGCACCACTTGAATGGAAAAAAGAGAAGAAATCCCTACACACCAACTCATGGTTTACTGAAGAACTGCACTCAATGCGATCCCACAAAAGAGCAGCACTAAAAAACTGGCAATCGGACCCCTGCACCAATACTAAGAACAAATTCAATTCAATCTCCCACCAATACAAGATAGCTATCACCGATGCCAAAGCCAACGCTTTCAACACGCGTATCTCCAATGCCAAATCACACTCCAAAGAGATCTTCGCCATCTTTAATGAGCTTATCTCCCCCCCTAATACACCGGACGAAATAATCAAAGACGAAGCTTGGTGTACCAGCATTCAAACTGCCATGCTACACAAAATTGACCTTCTCCAAAAAAAAATCAAAGACCACTGCAAAGCACTTCCCCAACAGACAGAAACTAAACCCACCAGCACCACACCCACCTCGCCCAAGCCCACCATACCCGTCTTCTCCTTCAGAGACGTCACTGAATCAGAAGTTATTAACCTACTAAAAAATCTCAAACCCTCCCCCTGTAAAGGAGACATTTGCCCACCAAAACTCGTCAAAGACTGCGCAGACTGCTTTGCGCCGCTCTTCACGGCATTCATCAACACGTCTTTTAAAACAGGCATCATCCCAGCCAACCTCAAAGAGGCCTGGGTCCGGCCTCTTTTAAAAAAACCCACTCTCGACCCCTTACAACCAAACAACTACAGACCCATAACCACAGTGCCATTTCTGCTGAAACTACTGGACAAAGCTGCACACTGCCAAATCCAACACTTTCTGGAAACCCATTCCATCCTCGGGACTAGGCAATCAGGCTTCCGGAAAGGACATGGCACGGAAACAGCCCTGGTAGATCTGAAGAATCAGATCACCCAAATCATGGACAAAGGCAAGCCTGCTCTTTTTTGCTCCTTTTAGATCTCTCAGCCGCGTTTGATCTGGTTGATCACAAGACTCTCACTTCA
The DNA here is from genome assembly GCF_040938575.1 of Ambystoma mexicanum. Classification (NCBI taxonomy): domain Eukaryota; kingdom Metazoa; phylum Chordata; class Amphibia; order Caudata; family Ambystomatidae; genus Ambystoma; species Ambystoma mexicanum. Next base: position 566,864,888 of record NC_090938.1, on the reverse strand, counting down.
CACCTCACACACTCAGCCAACTTCTCCAAAGAAGCAGCCCTCTGGATCACTTCCTTCCTCGAGGGAAGAGCCATGAAAGTCTTCTCAGACATCGCCAACGCCACTCCCACGACAATCCACTGCGGGGTCCCTCAAGGATCTTGCACTGCACCCACACTCTACAACTTGTTCACCAAGCCCCTCTTTGACAAACTTGACTCATACGGCATCACATACACAAACTACGCGGACGACACACAAGTACTTCTACCCCTTTCAGGATCATACAACAAAGACGCCAAGGCACTCCACACAATCTACTCCGTCATCAAGGCCTGGATGGCTGTCAATGGCCTCTGCCTCAATGGTGACAAAACGGAAATCATGATATTAGGTCAACAGAACACCCTAGACAAACCTGACAAACTGTACGCCAACTTCTCCATTGACAACTCCATCATCCCCGTTTCCACAGCCGTTAAGACTCTGGGAGTATACCTTGACTCCTCACTATCTATGACTAGACAAGTCAGCGCAATCACATCCGCACCCGCACACACCACCAAACTCATAAACGCCATCAAGCCCTACCTCTCTAAACCAAATTGCCTCTCTATAGCGAGGGCAACCATTGGAGCCAAACTGGACTACTGCAATGCACTCCTAGCAGGCACATCAGCCAAAAACATAAACAGACTACAAATCACCCAGAACAATGCTCTCCGGGCCGCTCTTATTATCCCAAGAAGAGAGCATATCACCCAGGCCAGGCACTCAGCCCAATGGCTCCCAGTCAAAGAACGGATCACTCTCAAAATCCTCACCCTCACTCACAAATGCCTCTCTCTCTCCGCCCCGTCCTATCTATCAGAAACCATCCTCAAACCCTCCTCCTCCCGTCCCACCAGGACGCAATACTCCAACCTAATCTGCATCCCACGCATCAAAAGAGCCAAAGCCGGAGGTCTAAGTTTCCCCTACATTGCAGCCAAGACCTGGAACGCTCTCCCTGCTGACATTAGAGCGGAAAACGCACTCCCCACTTTTCGCAGGAAACTGAAAACCTCATTCCTTGCGAAATATCTGTGAAACTCTCAGGAATCCATGTAAATATACTGCATTGCTAATGTATACATATCCACTGTAAATTCTGTATTTTATGTAATTACTGTATCCTATGTAACTAAGATATTGTCTGTAACAAGCGCCACGATGCCTCCGGGCTGATGTGCGCTCTATAAATCTGAATAAATAAATAAATAAAAAGGCAGTGACAACGGGAGCATCGACAACGGCAACCCAGTCTCCAACAGTACATGGCATATTGTCTACCACAATATGGTTGCCAATGGGAATCTCCTCCTCGTCGAGGACCTCGTCCAACGTGACAATGAGAAGACTCCATCGACGAAAAAAAATAAAGCGGGAGATGCCCCATCGACAAAATGGTCGACGGAAACCCAAAAAAACACACAAAGCAGCCACTAACATCTTTATGTGAAGAAGCTTCTAGAGGGCATGAAGACATCAGGGAGGTTCCGAACTGAAACTGCAGAGGTTGCTCCTGAAAAACCTATTCTAATACGAATCCCTCTTAAGCCGTTCCAACCTCCCATAACTTGGGAGAGTGAAGCAGCCACAACCGCAAGTAGGGAAGCTCGCCAATTGCTTGAGTACTGCCCATACAAATATTAGCGCACCATATAGTTTCAGAATTTGAGCAGGGTTATTTACCTCAGTTCGAGGATGAACAGGATTCAAGACTCCACAGTCTTCACAAAGGAGGCCAACGCACTTGCCAGTTTTGAGGTATTTTCTGGTAGTTCCGGCATCAACCTTCCCAACCGGGCCTTTTCGCAGCCGCCAAACATCAATCCACACCCATTACTGTCCCTCCAAGTCTTAGCTTCACTACAGTCTCTAATGTAGCAGCTAGACAAAAGGCACCGTCAATACAGGACCAACAAGACACATCCTACAAGGAGGTCCCGTGTCCTTCCTGAATGCCTCCACATCCCAGTAGTGAGAGGGGAACAATAACGCCAGGAGATGAAAAGGAGCATACAAATAATGCATCTACTCTGCGAACCCAGTCGCCTCAAAGACGGTCGCCCCTAAGACCATTAATACCTCGGCATGGGGCTGCGTCAAGAAGCCCATTAAGAACACTAGGTTTGCTTCCACCAAGACCGGCAATCAGGATACACACTACTGCTACCCCGCTCTTCATCCAAGGATGACTGGGATGATGGAAAAGTGGGAATCAACCCAGTGCCTGATGAGCAAGTTAAATAGTCTCCACCAGACGTGGTAGGAGCATTTCACACCATCCTGCAGAAGGCATGTGAAAAATGTGGGCTTGTTCCATCAGTGCAGAAAAAAATACTGTTTGATCTAATACATAAAAGAAGGAAGAAACTGATAACGTCTATTTTATATAATGTTTGGGAAGAAGGCTTCTCCAGCATGGGGTCTGGCATGGATTCACATGCTCATGAATAATCCCAGTCTTCAGGCTGTGAATCCTCAGTAAAGAAAAAATCAGTTTCAGTTTCATTTCTGAACTGTCTTTCTCCTTACAACCATTGACTGAGCTCTGGGTCATACTGTCCACAGCCAGTAACTGCCCTCTACCTAAGCCCCTCCTCTGGCAGCCATCTTCAGATTTTTGCCGTACATTCAAGTGTTGGGAGTCCGCGTGTTTATCTCTCGAGCTTTTACTACGTTTTTCACTTTTTGGAAGAGTTTTACTCCATTTTTCAGTCAATCGAGCCTTGTGCTTCATCGATTTAACTTCCAATAAACGGGGACCTGTTTTTCAGATTCTTCAGCGCCCCTCAAGGGCAAATTCTGTTGAGTTTCTTCATGGAGGATTTCCGAAGATTCTTCAGGCCTACGCCGTGTGGACCATGTCAGAGGAGAAGGAGGATTAGACACCCCTGTTCAAGATTTGCTCTTGACTGCAGTTTGCGGAATGTCTTTTCAGACGACAAGCATTGCCAGTGTCTTTACTGCCTGTACCCTCCAAAAAAAGGCTCTTGCCTGACTGAGCCTGTCTTCACTTTCATCACTGTGAGTACGAGCAGGAGCTCCTCACAACCGTGGGCTGCAGGAGCAGCCTTACCTGTATCACAGAAGCATCAGCAAACCCAAGGTAAGCCTTTGGGTTTATTTAGCAGAGCTCGATCCGGAGCAGCTGCACTTCACCGTGCAACCTTTATAATTTCTCATTTGCCCAGATGTCGACCGCATTTGTGAAGTTAGACCTTTGTCTAGTGAGATATTATTGGCATCCGTGTGTTCCTCCCGGCTGATATGAACCACGAGGAATAATAACTCCAAGATGGCCAACCCTCAGCAGAATCCAACCCACATCCCAGGCAACAGAAGTTCCTGCCTCTGATTGGGCAGCGACCAGCTATTTAGCTAATCAATGGGCACTGGCAGGCTTCAGCCGGCCCCCAACAAAGGCTCTAAAAATGGTTCCTGCCTGACTGAGCCTGACTGAGCCTGACTGAGACGCTGTACGCCTCAGCCAGTAATTCTGCTACCGAGCACTCCATCTAAAAGATCCTAACCCTCCCGCTGCTGGCCACATCACCCTCATCTCATCCTGCGACCCCCATACACAACATATGGTAAGCGCCACATGCTTAATGATGGTCATTTTCACATATATCACTTCACCCTTTCACGCTGCAGTGAAAGAAATCTAGCCATTCTCGCCACTCCACCCGGTTCCATGTCCCTACCCCATTGCCAGTTGCCGAACTCCTGTGAATCACTGTGCCACGAAACCACGTGTCTACATCGTTACCTGTATCCACCATTATACAATAACTCTGTGACTATCTCTGCAAGTTCCTGTCTACTAGATGCACATATTTCATCCTCCAGATAACAGGCAGACCTCTGTTACCCCGAATTGTACTATGTATACATGCTAACCATCCTATCATACTGACTGTTTTCACTGGCTATGCGCCTTGCCGCCTTAACTAGCTCTACGACGCCTGCACCCCAAACCCAGATTTTCCTATCTGTGTTCTCGTCACTGGGCACGACCTACGTGCACAAGCCGAAACCTCCAATGACTATTGCTTCTACCAACTCCACTGATTAACGAGTTGGAACTAATTCACTTCCATGCTGCACAAATACTGTCTGCTCAATTGCTGCAAAGTTACCTTCCCCTTTGACATGCTAGTTTATTAACTAGCCCGCATATCTTGGTCTCTTGGCCACCTAACTGTCTGCTCAATCAATGCAAAGTTATTTAGGCTAGTGCAAAGTCTGTTATCTTGGCTGCATACCTGCTCAATCAATGCAAAGTTATTTAGGCTAACACAAAGTTTGTTGTTAGCTTGCCTGCACATAGCGTCAGCAATGCATTGCCGCTTAACATCTGCCTACTCGATTGATGCAAAATCACTTATGCCTATGCCATTGTCATTTGCTAGATAAACCTGCACACCATGCTCACTCGGCAGATCATTAATTTTCTTTTCAATCAGTAATACCCTCAGCACAGCCACAGACTTACTTACCCAGGTCTTCACCCACCCAGATGCAGAGCGCCCCGCCGCTGACATCCGAGGCACCTATTACTAATACAACCCAGACCACCCCACTCCTCCACGATTTTCACGATCTCTCCTCTACAGCATCTCGAACGTCAGACATGGATCTCCATGCACACAAACCACTAACCCATACCACACCCGATAACACCTCATCACCACTTCTTCGCACCTCCAACCTTACCCCACTCAATCCATGCACACTCACTCGTAGTAATGTTCTACCAAGTTACCGTACCCCCCACCAATTACCCAGCAACACCAGACACAATACCCAAACCAAGTCACGCACAGACCTGCATCTTAACTCAAGTAATGGCAAAAACAATCCTCTTCCTCACAAGCGCACCATCCAGAGGGCGCCCCCTAACCTTCTGTCTCCAAACTTAAAGGTGCACTCATAAATGGCAGATTCCTCATGGCTCATGCACTTGAAATAGCGGACCTCATTCTAGCCAATAATCTCGACTTCCTAGCAGTCTCAGAAACCTGGCTGCACCCTGCAGCAGGCCCCCCACCTCGTGCTCGCAGTACCCGAAAACTACACCATCACCAGAACTGACCGAACAAAAGTAAAGGGGGGGAGGGGTTGCCATCATAACCAAAACCCATCTCTGCATAGGAGAATTTACCTCCTTGCCTTGCACATCATGAGAACTCCTGTCCATCAAACTGCCTCTATCCGCTCAAAGCACACTCCTTATACACTTGATCTACAGAGCTCCCCGTCCTGTGTCAACCTTTGAAGACGATATCACCAATTTACATTCACACCACACCAAACACAAATTCAAAACCCTACTTCGAATGGATTGTGTCCTCCCACGTATTCCTCATCTTAAATATATCCTTACCTTTATGTTTCGCCTCTGAATTTTATTTCTCTTTCTCCAGCAGAGGGCGCTTCACTCGAGGTCACGGCTTCGATGTCTCTCGACGGCATCCGTCGAGTATCGGCGTCATCTCTCGTATAAGAGCCTCGAGCGTCCATTGGCCTCAGTTCCGTTTTTTCGTTCGCTTCGCTTCGGATCGAGTAAAACGGCGCTTCACTATTTCGTGACAAAAAGCGATGTCGTCTTTGAACCCTTCCACGCCGAACGGAAGACTGTGGTTTGTGCCAGTCGATGACCCACAAAGCCCTAAAAGAGCGTAGAGGTAAACTGTCGATGGGGGAGGGTTTATCAAAGCCTACTTTAAAAAAGAGACTCGGACGAGTCTTCGAAATCTCATCGTAAAAGACATTCGAGAAGTAGATCGAGGAAATCTTCTTCGTCTTCTAAGAAGGCGAAGAAAAGACGGCATCGATGTCCTTCGTCCTCTTCGACATCTTCGGAAGAGGTTATAACATACCCATCCAAACATGACTCTCCTAGAAAATGGGAAGCCTTTTGAGTATCCATGTTAAAAAATCTTGAGAACGCGGCCCAGACCCCCTCAAAAATAGCTAAAGAAGACCATGCTCCTGCTCACGAAAAAGGTGACAGAGGAAGGTCCAAAACAAGAAAGGCTCATAAAAAGACGTCGAACGTCGAGAGATTCTTCTCGATCACCTCGTAAGACAGATCCTTCGGTGCATAAATCGAAGGCAGAGGGAAACAAAATGGCGTCGAAAGATCATACGCCATCGAAGTCGACATTGACGCCGTTGAAGACTTCGAAGCTCCTCGAGTCGACAACTCACTCGAAGGAAGCTACGTCGAGCTCGCGCTCGAAGACCACGAAGGTTCCTTTGACGGTTTCCACGGTTTCCTCGACGATTACGTCGAGATCGTCGAAAGTTCCTTCGACGATATCGATGGAAGTGATTAAGACTTCAGCGCCATCGACGCTTTCATCGACGCCCAAACCTCTATTGAAGGAAAGACCTGTAATGCCTGAAAAGGTTTTTCAACCAGAGAGTCGACATGAGTTTTTCAGGACCATGTATCCATATATGAGGGAGATTCATCAGAGCAAGAGGAAGTAACCTCTGCTGGTGTTAGATATGGTACAAGATCTTTCCCAGAGAAATTAAATGATCCTCAATCAGGAATTAAAGATTTGCAAGAATGTTTGCAAACAGCAAGTGGCCTGGATACTTCTCCAGAGTGTGAATTTGACAAACCAGACCCATCAGAACAAGTGGATATGAGTTATTGAAGACTCATGGACAGAGTCACAGATTTTATGGGGTGGGGTAGGAGTACACCAGTCAATCATGTTGATGACATGACAGATATGGTATCTGGAACACCCCAACGAGACCCCATTTTACCCTTTCACATTGCATTACAAAGAAGGGTTAGTTCTGCATGGGAACATCCTGAAGCCATAGGGGCTGTGAATAGAAAGTTTGTGGCAAAGTATAGACCTTGTACATCTGATCCGGAATACCTCAGTAAACATCCATCTCCGGAAAGCTTACTAGTACAGGCAGCTACTTCCACAAAAAATGCTGCATACCCTACAATCCCTCCAGATAGGGACGATAAGAAAGTGGATGCATGGTCCAGGAAAATCTTTACATCGGGTAGTATGGCTTTGAAGTCTATTAATGTAACCTGTACTTTAGCAAGGTTCTCTTATACCCTGTGGGACTGTATGTCAGCGGCAGCCGAACACATCCCAGAAGGCGAAGAACGTGATGGCTTTCTAGCTATTATAAGGGATGGAAAGGGGGCTTCGGGAGAATGCCTTCAATCAGGACTGGACACAGCTGACAGTATCAGCAGGTCCATGGCGACTAGCACAGTGCTACGCAGATTTGTGTGGCTAAGAAAATCTGGGTTTGCTCCTGATGTGCAATCCAGACTTCTTAATATGCCCTTTGATGGCTCGATGTTGTTCGGTAGCAAGGCAGATGAAAGTTTGGAGAAGCTACAGACCTCCAAAGCGGCAGCAAAATCTCTTACGTGCCGCTATAAGACAACCTCAGCAACGCCCCTACTCGGGCTCATCTTCCTGGAGGAGTCGTCCTTTTCGCTATTATTCCTCAATTGGAAAAGGAAGAGGGCAGGTGAATCAAAGAGGTCAATGAAAATGTCCTTGGGGAAGAGGAAAAGGTGCTAGATCAGCCCCAGCAATGGCATCTGTACCATCAGCTGCTTCTGCAGCTGCCGCAAAACCACTCTCAGGTTTTGACCCACAAGACCCCGGTGGGAGGCAGGATCTCACAGCATCTGAAAGAATGGCGGGGCATTACTTCAGATGCTTGGGCACTTGGAACAGTATCCCAAGGTTATTGCCTTTCTTTTCTAAAGAAACCTCAGAATCATCCTCCGGAATACAACTCTGCCAAGCACCCGGATCCGCTCCTGTTGCAGGAAGTTTTAACCCTGCTATAGAAAGGTGCAATAGAACATGTACCTGTAGCGGAGAGGAACAAGGGTTGGTATTCCCCATACTTCCTTATTCCAAAGAAAGACGGAGGACTGAGACCCATCTTGGACTTGAGAAACTTGAACAAGTTCCTAAGGAAGGACAAATTCAAGATGGTCGCACTTTCTCAGATCTTTCAGGCTCTCCAACTACAGGACTGGTTGGTATCATTGGACCTTCAGGATGCTTACTTTCATGTGCCAATCCATCTCAAGGACAGAAAGTACCTGAGGTTCGCGATTGGCAATTCTCACTATCAGTTTCGAGTTCTGCCATTCGGGTTGACCTCCGCACCAAGAGTTTTCACCAAGTTGATGGCGGTGGTGACAGCGAGTCTCAGAAGAGGGGGGGGGGGGGTATATGTCTACCCCTATCTGGACGATTGGATGATCAGAGCACGTTCTACAGAACAAACCCTGGATCACCTGTCCAAGACTTGTCACTTCCTTCACAAACTAGGTTTTTCTCTGAATTTAAAGAATCAAACATGATGCCATCACAGAAGCTCCAATTTATAGGAGCAGTCCTGGATAGCTGTTCGGGCAAAGCCTCGCCTCCCGAAGAGAGAGCTCACCACATTCTGCAGATGGTGACAAAGTTTCAGAATGCCCAGCATCTTCCGGCCTTCCATTTTTTCAGGTTGCTCGGTCTGATGGCATCCTGCATTTTCCTGGTGCCAGAAGCCAGATTGAGAATGAGATCTCTTCAATGGGCTCTCAAAACTCAATGGTCCCAGTTCTCAGGGGAAATGTCAGATATACTGCAGGTCCCAGCCCAAGTAGCACAGGATCTACAATGGTGGGCATGCGGACATCATATCCTCAGAGGAGAATCTTTTTGGCAACCATGGCCGGAGATAACAGTAGTGACGGACGCCTCACTCACGGGGTGGGGAGCCCACATCAATGACCTGACAATCAGCGGACGTTGGTCTCCATCGGAGTCCAAACTACATATCAATCTTCTGGAGTTGAGGGCAATCAGACTAGCGCTGAAGGCCTTTCTGCCCTCTGTCCGGGGAAAGAATGTTCTGATAATGATGGACAATATAGTGGTCATGTACTACCTCAACAAGAGAGGAGGAGTAGGGTCACTACCGTTGTGCAGAGAGGCGATGCAAATCTGGTTTTGGGCAATACGAGAAGGGATCTCTCTATCGGCAATTCATCTAGCCGGAGAGCGAAACACAACAGCGGACACTCTGAGCAGGCAGAGCACAGTCTCTCACGAGTGGGAGATAGCTCAGGAAGTCATTCAAGAGATCTTTGCCCTTTGGGGAACCCCTCAAGTAGATCTGTTCGCGACTGGGGTCAACCGGAAGTGCAAACTGTATTGCTCAAGGGAATTTCCCCCCCGAGAGGAGCTCTGGGGGACGCGTTCGTGGTGGAATGGGAGTTCCAACTGTACACGGTTCCTCCAATCCCTGTGATCCCTCAAGTAATCAGGAGTTTGAGAAAGTTCGGGAAAACCATGATCCTAATTGCTCCGGATTGGGCCAGGAGAACGTGGTACCCGGACCTTCTCGACATGTCCATCTGCCCTCCAATACGTCTTCCAAGAAGAGAGGATCTTCTCTCGCGACAGGAAGGTCATGTTCTCCATCCGGAGGTCAACACACTCAACCTTCACGCATGGCTTCTGAAAGGCTGAGATACAAGGATTGGGACCTTCCGGATGACGTGATGGAGATTTTGCTTTCGGCCAGCAAATAAGTCTCTGTATCAGTGACGTTGGAACAAGTTCAGTAGCTGGTGCAGAGAAAAGAATGTGGACCCTTTTCAGTGTAATATCCCCACAATTTTATCTTTTCTGTTACATTTGGCCAATCTGGGGCTCCAGGTTGGGACAATAAAGGGATATTTAGCAGCGCTATCCATCTTTAAGTGCTCTTCTGAAGAAGAATCTTACTTTAAAATACCCTTGATAATTCAATTCCTAAAAGGTTTAAATAATGTCTTTGCCCCAGTACCTTTCCAGGTTCCGGTGTGGGATCTAAATCTAGTTTTAAAATTTCTCACATGTATTCCATTTGAGCCTTTACATTCTTGCCCACTAAGGCTCCTTACGTTAAAAACAATACTTCTTGTAGCATTGACCACAGCCCGCAGGGTAAGTGAGTTGCAGGCGTTTTCAAGCGGACCTCCTCACACCATCTTTTATAAGGACAGTTCTTAGGGTTAAACCTTCTTTTCTGCCAAAAATTGTTTCAGATTTTCATCTGTCACAAAAGATAACTTAGCCTACGTTTTATCCTCCCCCTCATACAAGCAAGGAAGAGGAAAGACTTCATAGACTAGATCCCAGGAGAGCTCTTAGTTTTTACATCTCTAGATTTGCAAATATTCGCCAGTGTGATCAACTTTTCGGGGATTACACTGGACGTAAACTGGGCCTTCCGGTAACAAAACAAACTTTATCCAGATGGATAATCTTAGCCATAACAGAATGTTATAGATTGCCAGGAAAAGAACCACCTGATGGACTAAGAGCTCATTCGACCAGGGGCATGGCAACTTCTACAGCATTAAAAAGGGGTGTCCCTTTGCAAGATATTTGTGCAGCAGCCACATGGTCATCTATGCACACCTTTATAAAACATTATGCATTGGACTCGACTTCTTCTCCAGGAGGTCTGTTTGCAAAATCTGTACTACATTCTGTACATGATTGAAAAAGGATACTGTACTCCCACCTCCGAGACAAAACTGCTTTGGGAGTCTATCTAAGATGAGGAATACGTGGGAGGACACAAGCCATTCGAAGAACAAGTTACTTACCAACTGTAATGTTCTTTCGATTGGATGTTCCTCCCACGTATTCCTCATCGACCCTCCCATCCTAACCCCACAGTACAGCTTACGTGTATTACACGCTAAACTCTTTTAGGGCTTTGGTCAAAAGAGGCATACCTTAAACGAAGTAAGATCCATGGACTATATTATACGAAAAAACAGAACTGAGGCCAACGGACGCGCTCGAGGCTCTTATACGAGGGATGACGTTGATTCTCCACGGATGCCGCCGAGGGACATCGACGCCGCAACCTCAAGTGGAGCGCCCTCTGCTGGAGAAAGAGAAAAAAAATTCTGAGGCGAAACCTAAAGGTAAGGATATATTTAAGATGAGGAATACATGGGAGGAACAGTCAATCGAAAGAACGTTGCAGTTGGTAAGTAACTTGTTCTTCTAGGTGACTGACTTAAACCTGGGTTACAACGACCCCTTAGACCCACACGCCTCAGCTTTAGAACAGTCCCTCCAAGAACTAGGCTTTAAACAACGCATATCAGGACCCGCTCACAGCAAAGGAAGAACCCTTGACTGGGTTGCTGATCTAAACTACAACCCAAAAATACTTTCTAACACACTTTGTGCTTGGTCTGACCATCACATCATTCACTTTGAACTAGAGACCCCCCCTTCAACCTCTCCCCACTACTGCTCAAGCACCACCTGCCACCACCAGAAACAACCGGCTCATCACCTTAGAGAACCTTCTCCCGCTCATCCAGCCCATCATCAACCTTCATTCCTCCCTCGAAGCAGAACCAGCAGCCTTAGTGAACTCGTTAACAAAAACATACTCCTAGAACTAGATCAAAAAGCCCCCCTCAAAACCAGAAAAGTCAAACAACCCAGTCACCTCAACAAATGGTTTACCTCTGACCTAAAGGCTTTGCGGAAATCCAAAAGACTAGCTGAAGCCAATTGGAAAAAGAACCACTCTCCTCCAAATAAGGCATTATTCAATGCTGCTGCCTCTACTTACAAAAAAGCCATCATCAAAACAAAAAGCGATACCTTTAACAGCCGAATCCAAAATGACAAATCCGATTTCAAAGAACTCTTCAGCATACTTAGAGTTGGGATCGCCCACACCTCCTCAATCTACTTGTGACAAAGATTCTAAATGGTGCACCAACATCCAGAAGGCACTATTAGATAAAATGGCTCTACTCCAGGCCAAAATAGAAACTAAAAGATCCATCTTAGTAGCCACCAAAGGTATAACCAACCCCAGCCAAACCCGAACATCTTCTCCCAAAAACATTTAATCATTCAAATTCTCCCCTGTCACCAATAAAAAGGTGGAAACTATAATTACCGGACTCGAGCCCTCCAAATGCCAAGGGGACATTTGTCCAGCTTCCATCATCAAAGAAGGAGCTAAAGAATTTGCCCCTTTCATCTCGGCATTTCTCAACGCCTCCTGCTCTGTACCCAAGAATCTTAAAGATGCATGGGTCAAGCCCCTTATCAAAAAACCATCACTAGACCCAAATATTTCTACAAACTACTGCCCAATCACCACCGTCCCATTTATGCTAAAAATCCTAGATAAAGCAGCATATATTCAAATTCAGAACCACCTCGAAACACACAACCTGCTAGGTCTTCGCCAATCAGGCTTCAGACCTAGACACAGCTCTGAGACAGCCCTGCTAGACTTGAAGATCCAGATAGATGAGGCCAAAGATAAGGGCCACTCCTCCCTTCTCTTACTCCTGGACCTCTCTGCTGCCTTCGATTTGGTAGACCACAGTATCCTAACTCACTTAACCTCATCAGCCTCCTTTTCGCCCAACGCAGAAATTTGGATCCAGTCCTTCCCTTGACAGGTCCATGAGTGGAGTCCCTCAAGGCTCATGTGTCTCCCCCACACTGTGTAACATCTTTACTAAGATGCTATTCGACCTCCTTGATGACATGAAAGTCCCTTGTACCAACTACGGATGATACTCGGGTCGTCATCTTCAGGCTTCTACGAGAAGGACTCCACCCCCCTAAATGAAATTTACAGTAAAATACGAGATTGGATGGCCAAGCACAGTTTTTATCTAAACGATGACAAAACCGTGCTCCTACTCATTGGCTCCAGACAATGCCTCAATAAACTTAACTCCACAATACAAGTCCTTCAATATCGATGGTAACCTTATCAAGGTCTCCAAAGATGCCAAAACACTGGGAGTTTACCTCGACTCAACACTTTCACTTTCAAGACAAATTAATGCTACAGCATCCTACTCGGCCTACACCGCAAAATTAATAACTGCCTATAGACCATTCTTATCCACCCAGAGTTGTATTATACTAACCAGAGTTCTGATACTTTCAAAATCAGACTATTGTAATTCCCTCTACCTGGGCGCAAGCAATCAAAACCTCTACAAACTCCAAATCCTGCAACATATGCCCTCCTCCCAGCCCTTAACATTCAGCGCTCTGACCATAACTCCCAAACCAGACAGAATGTCAAATGGCTCCCCAAAAAAGAAGGAATTACCTTCAGAGCTCTCATGATTACACACAAATGTCTCAACACCGCCCCCAAATACCTGGCCGATACAATCTGCAGTCTACCACCAGACCCACCAGAACCAACTATGCCCACTGCCTCAGCATTCCTAAATACAGACTCCAAAACTCAGGCAGAGCCAGCTTCCCAGTCCTGGTTGCTAAAACATGGAACTTCTTGCCCTCAGCGCTTAGAGACTGTCATTCCTTTCCAGCCTTCTGCTTAATAGTCAAAATCTGACTTTTCTCCATGATCCCACCTACGTAAAACACTAGTCACCTAGTAACGTGACCATGTACATCCTGTATATTTTGTAAATTGTTTAACAGTACTCTGCTGCTTTTGACATTGCAAATTCCTTGTAAATTATTCCCTACCCTACCTACAACTCTGTAATTCTGTGCTATCATCATTGTAACTTCTCTGTATCAGTATATTATTTCTAATTACTCCTGCATTTGTGTCTATGTACCATGTCTGTAACAATCTCGTGAAGCGCCTAGTTACCTCAGGGTTCAGCGCGCGATACAAGCAAATAAAATAAACTAAACAAGGAGGAAGATTGTGCGTTTTGCCAAGAGATAGTCCCTCGCACAATGAAGGATCGGCACAGGCGGCTGAATGAGTGGCTACAAGCCGAGGCACCTGCTCTGGGTGGATCCCAGCAGCATGCCTCTCCCAGTTCCAAAATGGCTGTGCGGGCTTCTAAAACCTTTGAGGGCACCCCATCCCACGGGGGTCCAACAAAAGGCTAAGCACTGCAAGCCCACTGCCACCGGGAGCGCCGCTGCAACGGGCTTCTCGGCCGCCAGGGCGTGTTCGACGTCTCCAGTCAACGCTCAGGGTCCTCGGCCAAGAGGAAGTCGGACCATCCGGGCAAACTCCAGCATAAACCCAAGACAGACCTGCCGGTGAAGGACAAGGGGTATCGGGCTGCAGACCCGCCCCCTAAGGGGAAGGCCAAGCCGTACAAGAAGTCCACACAGGACAAGGCTCCGGTCCTGACTGTGAAGGCCCAGGTACACCCGGCGAAGGCCCAGCCTTCCATCGAGGGGGTGGTTGCGTCTCTTACGAAGGCCGCCGAGACGGCTCCGCAGGGCGCAACCCCGAAGGTGAGGGTATCCCTTCCTCCCAGGAGGGAGGCTGCATGTAGAAGAAGATTCCTTTCATCTCCCCGAGACCTTCCCCTGGGAGGCAAAGAAGGGGAGGGGGGGGTGCTGTGGCCCTTCAGGGTACGGATAGCTCCTCTGAGGAGGAGCTTGTCTGCCTGCAAACCATCCAGGAGGAGCCTTACGACGAGCGTGCCGACAAAGGCGCCAACGGCGAGGACAGTCGAAGAGCAGCAGGGCGACGAGGGCCTGTGCTCCCAGCCAGTGTCCCAGCTGCCTATTCTGCCTCCACCTCAGCTGTCGCCTCCACCGCAGCTGCCTCTTAGAGACATCTCGGTGGAAATTCTCTCTGCATTGCATACTCTGCTCTCGGAGATACAGACAAGGATGCCTATCGTGCTGGCGGCCCCACCCGTGGTGGGACGGCTGACCCTCCCACCCCACCTGCCAAAGGGGTAGCCTCTGGCCAAGAAGAGGAGAGTACACCCTCCACCTCCTTGGCACCCTTCGCCCCCGCCCATCCTGAGGGATGATATGGATCCTGACATGACGACGGGCACGGGCGACAACGGAGGGATGGGGGGGTATCTCCCATCGCCACCTCCCAGACCTTCAGCGCTGGACGAGATGGGCTCGTTCCACGCGATGATCTCCAGAGCTTTGCAACACTTCCAGCTCGCTCCAGAGGGGAAGAAGGCGGGCTTCTTATATCAGCACCGTGAGGTGAAGAGAAAGACCATCCTCTCGGTCCCACTCCTGGATGACATTTGGGATGAAGGTTTGTCTCTCATGAAGAAGCCTTCCATGGACCCGGCAAAGGGGGATCGTCTTGAGAAGAAGTACAGGGTGCTGGACTCTGCGCCCAAGTGCTTGCGGTCCCAACTGTCTCTGGACTCTGTGGTGTCAGTGGCAGCCAAGAGGTCTTCGGGCGCTTCTTCCTCAGGAGCATCCACCCCTTAGGACAGCGAGTGTAAGAAGTTGGATGCCATGGGACGATGGGTCATCTATTCTGCGGAGACTAACATCAAGGCCACCAACGCCCTTGCCATCGTGGCACGCTACGATTGGGAGCTGTGGTTCAAGATTGCTCCCATCCTGGACTTCCTCCCCAACGACAAGAGGCCGGAAGCGCTGGAGATTCTGCAGGAAGGCGAAGTGGTGTCGGACAATGCCATCACGGTGGCCACAGACATTGTCGACGTGGGTTTCCACCAAATGGGCAATGACGTTTGCCTTCGTCATTGTGGTTGGCTCAAGGCCACCAACTTTCGCCAGGATATTCAGTCGAAGGTGTTGGACATGCCCTTTGACGGGGACAATTTGTTCGGGAAGGCTGTGCACGAGTCTCTACAAGCCGTAAAGACGGACACGGAGACGGCACGTTCCTTGGGCACTCTTGAACAGCGGACGCCGTCCTTCCGGCATTCAGGCAGATAGTCCCAGGGATCCTCCAAGGGTTTTGGCGGGGGCTCTGCTTCTTACCGCCACCCCTCCCGCTCTTCGGCCCAGGAAACCAACAGGGGCTGCTCCAAGGCCTTTGGAGGAAGATGTCGTCGCCAGGGTCCCCAAGGCGCCCCTTCGTCCAAGCAGGATTGAACCTATCGTGGCGTCGGGCCGCCACCTGTGCACCCCGGTGGTAGGCCGGCTGGCGACTTCGTTGGCGTGTGGAAGACCATCTCCACTGACCGTTGGGTGCTGGACGCTCTCGCTCATGGACACACCCTGGAATTTCAACGGAAGTGCCCCTGAATATCACCAGTGGCCGGCAGGAAAACCATGTCCCTCAGCTGCTGCTAGAGGTGCCGGCCATATTATGAAAAGGTGCAATAGAGTTCGTCCCAAAGAGGCTCCGGGGCTCAGGAGTGTACTCAAGGTACTGCTTGTGAAACAGAAGACCTGAGGGTGGAGGCCCATCCTCGATCTACGTCGACTGAACAAATGCATCAAGTCCCAAAAGTGCCCTATGGTCACTCTTCAGCACCTGCTCGGGCAGCGTGAAGAGGGAAATTTCTGTTGTTGCTGGACTTGGAGGATGCGCTCTTCCACAGCCCCATTCACAAGGGACACCGCAAGTTTCTGCGCTTCGTGGTTCAAGGGAAGCCCTACCAATTCAAGGCCCTTCCCTTCAGATTGAAGTCAGAGCCAAGGATTTTCACCAAGTGCCTAGTGGCGCTGCTGCGACTGCAGGGTATCCACGTTTACCCTTACTTGGATGACCGGTTCATCCGGGCCAGTTCAAAGGACATCACTGTCGACCACACAGCAAGGACCGTTCGCCTACTGACGGAACTGGGGTTCTCGTGAACTATGCAAAGTCCTGTTTGACTCCATCGCAGCACGCGCTGTTTCTGGAATCCCGACTCAACACCGTGTCATGCATGGCATCTCTGAGGAAAGGATAACACCATCTTGGGCAAGGTGCAACAGCTGTTGTCACTGGAGGTCGCCACAGTGAGGACCATCAAGTCTCTTCTCGGCATGATGTCCTCATGCATCTACCTCATCCGACTATGCAGGCTACCGATGCGCCCACTACAGGAGTCCCTCGATGACCATTGGATACAAGTGTCGGGAAGCTTCCAGGACAAGATTGTGCTCGACGGGAGCTTCCGTCGAGCGGTAAGGTGGTGGGGACTTTACGCTCATCTGTCCGGGGGTGCGGAGTTCCAGGCCCCACCGCACCAGGAGACGATCACGACAGACGCCTCCCTGGAAGGATGGGGAGCTCACACAGGAAGTCTTCAAGCAAGAGGTCAGTGGCTGCCGGAGCAGAAAACGTTGCACGTCAATGTGCTGGAGCTGCAGGCGCAGTGTTTTGGGCCCTCAAGTCCTTCCTCCCATCTCTCAAGGGCAAGGTGGTGCGGGTCTTCACGGACAATACCACGACAATGTTTTACATCGGGAAGCAGAGGGTCACCAGATCCCCGGCACTCTCCAAAGAAGCGCAGGACCTATGGCACTGGGCCATCTCCAAGTGGATGTTTCTCATTTCTTTTCATCTGGCCGGAGTAAAGAACACGGTCGCCGACTCTTCGAGGAAGTTACGCTCTTGCCATGAGTGGGAACTTCGGCAGGACCAAGTGGATCACCTGTTCCACAGATGGGGCAATCCACAGATCCATCGGTTTGTGACGGCGACGAACACCAAGTGCCAGAGGTGCGCCACCAGGTTTCCCCAGCCGGGAAGCATGGGGGAGACATTCTCATTCCTCTGGGATGGCCTGTTTCTGTATGCGTTCCCTCCATTGCTGTTGCTTCTTCGACTCATCATTCAACTCAGACTGTCCTGATGCAGGATGATCCTCGTCGCACAAGCGTGGCCGAGGCAAATTTGGTACCCGTACCTTCTCAGCATGTTGGCGTCCCCTCCAATCAAGCTTCCGGTGGTTGCAGATCTTCTCGCCAGGGAAGGAGGCGCAATTCTGCACCATGACCCAGGATTGCTGAACCTGAAGGTCTGGCTCCTACAGCATTAGAGTTCGGGGGCTACGATCTCCCGGCGGATTGCAAGGAGTTGCTTGCCAAGGCCAGAGCCTCGTCTGCTCTAAAATGCTACGGACATAAATAGAAGAGGTTCGCCGCTTGGTACCGTGCACAGAAGATCGATCCTCTACGAGTCACAGCTCCGTAGGTACTACCATAGTTGCTGTCGTTGGCCAAAGCTTGACTGGCTCAAGCCTCCATCAAAGTTCATCTGGCAGCTATCTCCCGCTACACCAGATCTCTGGGACGGTTGTCATTCTGGCCACAACATCTGGTTTGTTAAAGTACTGTTCCGTTTGTTCCCGCCGGTTCAGGCTCCAGCCCCGTCGTGGGAACTCAGTGTGGTGCTGACTAGGCTTATGGGATCTCGATTCGAACCTATGCAGATAGTTCTACTGAAGTTGTTGTGGAAGACGGCGTTCAACGTGGCCATCACCTCTGCACGACGAGTGGGTGAGATTCAGGCCCTGTCCTGTAAGCCACCTTATTTGACTTTTCATGACATGAGGGTGGTGCTGCGGACACACTCCTCCTTCATGTCCAAGGTGCCGTCGGACTTTCATTTAAACGAACCCTTGGTGTTGCCTGTGTTTTCTCCAATGCCTTTGTCTCCGGCTGAAAGGACTTTGCACTTGCAGGATGTGGCTAGAGCGCTGAAGTTCTACGAGGACCGCACAAAGAGTTTCCGGAAGACCTCATAGCTTTTTGTGAACCTTGGCCCTGTGAACCACAGGAAGGCCCTCTCCATTTCCAGGTGGCTCTCCGGCTGCATCACCCATTGTCACCGGTTGGCAAACCGACCGTTGCCTGGCCGTCCGAGAGCCCATTCGACCAGAGCGATAGCTGCAACTACGGCGTTCCTGTCGGGTGTGCCCCTGCAAGACATCTGGAGGGCTGCTACGTGGAGTTCGAAGCACACCTTCACAAGATTCTACTGTGTCGACAGGGATTCCAGGGAGGAGTCCAGAGTTGGCCAAGCAGTGCTGTGCAACCTGTTCACTTGAAGGTGAGCCTGGTGAGGAGGTAAGAGATGCTTATGTTGAGCCTTGCCACCTCCCGTGGTTGTGCATGTGTGTACTGCTATGTATTCTTATATTCATGAGCATGTGAATCCATGCCAGACCCCATGCTGGAGAAGGAAGAAGTTACTTACCTGTAACTGTTGTTCTCCTGCATAGGTCTGGCATGGATTCACATGCGAACCCTCCCTCCTTCCCCTCTGCGGCTCTTCACCTGGTTACACTGCCACTTTACGTGCTACCAAATCAGGGGATTGCTGCCAGGGGCGGGGCTTAAGGAGAGGGCATTCATTGGCTGGGGGCAGTATGACCCAGAGACCAGTCATTGGTTACTACTAAGAAGGACCGATCAGAAACGAAACTGATACTGATTTTTTCTTTCCCGAGGATACCCAGCCTGACGACGGGGAATATTCATGAGCATGTGCATCCATGCCAGACCCATGCTGGAGAACATTTACAGGTAAGTAACTTGTTCCTTCTCCAGCATGGGTTTGTCATGGATTCACATGCGAACCCTCCCACCTACCCCTCTGCGGCTCTTCTGTTGGTCCTGCTGCCCCTTACGTGCTACCAAATCTGAAGATGGCTGCCAGAGGAGGGGCTTAGGTAGAAGGCAGTCATTAGCTGGGGGCAGTGTGACCCAGAGCTCAGTGATTGGTTGTTAGAAGGAAGACAGTTCAGAAACTAAACAGATTTTTCCTTTACCGAGGATTCCCAGCCTGACGACTGGGAATTTTCATGAGCATGTGAATCCATGCCAAAAGGCCATTTTTGGAACCGGCGCTTAAAGGACTGGAAAATAGTTTTCGGACACTGGATGTGTCCTCTAAATGCTTGACATTTCAGCCCGCTCCTGAGGCTGTAGTATTGGCTGCAGCAGGACGCAAGTCAAACACACAAGGGTAAAATGTGACGTCCCACCAGATAATGACAGCAATAAGCAGGACGCTTTTGGTAATAAGTTCTTGGCTACAGGGGCCACTACAGTAAAGGTTGCAAATTTCCTAGCAATACCAACTAGATATGACCAGGAAATGTGGAACAGGATGGCACCAGTGTTACATCTTCCAGATGATAAACGCAAAGAGGCTATGGACATCCTACTTGTGGAAGAAGAGGCATCTAATCATGCCATCAATATTGCCTTTGATCTTGCGGAAACAGGATTTAAACAAATCAACAGTGGAGTGGTGCTAAGGTGACAAGCATGGTGCAAATGCACCAATTCAGGCAGGACGTACAAACGCAAATGTTTTAGCCATGCTGTTTGAGAGCGACCAGCTTTTTGGGCCCAAGATGCTTTAAAGGCAATAATGTTATGCTCACCTGACTCCCACGGAGGCGCTGGCCTGGTTCGCGCTGGTGTGACCTCTTCTAAGGTGATACGCAGGGTTCGGAAGACGGACTGGACCGGGCCCCCAAATCTGGCTTGTCTGGCTCGCAGAAGTATCCTTCTGTAGGCGAAATAGGGGATTAACTGTCTGCGGGGTAATGCAATCGGCCTCCCACTTTCCCCTCTCACCCTCCTCGAAACCCTTCTGTGATTTCTCGTAGCGTCTCACCTTAGGGTCTGGAAGGACGAGCTCTTCATCCTGCTTCTGATGCAGGGGCGCGTTGGTATCCAGTTACTTCACTGGATTTTCGGATTGGTGAGAACCAAACTTGCTTGACTTCCAGGTAAGTTTTTTGATAAGAGGTTCCCCTTGTGTTCATGCATTAATGTACTAATGCTAGTGTCTTTTTCCCCATAGGGGCCGGGGTACGGAATGCCGGGGAACAGGTGCCGAGATGAGAGGTGAAATCCTTGTAGAAATCAGGTAAGTCTTTAATGAGCGTTTTTTTGGTAATGTCTTTTCATTCGCTCATTAACGCTGATGTCTCTTTTTCCCCTTAGGGGCCGGGGTCCGGAAATGCAAGGATGCGGCGCGGACCCGAAATGAAGAGGGAATGAATCAACAGGTAAGTCTTAACATGGAGATTTAGCTTTCCTTATTCCCTTCTCTCTCACCTTTTGTTCTGGTCTTTTTCTCCCTATGCGCTGGGGCGTGACTGCGAATCCGGATGATCGCTGCTGAACATGGAGGCGCCCTGTAAAGGTGAGTGGAATGCGGCGCTGCAGCGATCGACACAATGAGCTTTTAAATTAAAGTCTTCCTTTTCAGGATTGTCGGCGAGATGTCTCCGGGATGCGGATTTAGCAGGTAAGGACTTTTCCTTCTTCTGTTCTCTTCTTCTCTTCCTTTGCAGGTGATCCTTGATGCTGGCAGGCGTGGCAGAAGTCAGGATGCTGGAGCAGACACGGTGAGCGTCCAGCTGCTAGATGCAGAACAACGCGAAGCACGTGTGGCTGTTCGGGTGGGGTTTAAATAGCCTTGGAAGAAGTTCCAGGTATGTATCCTTCCCCGACCACACCCGGGTGGTAAATTAGTCCCACAGGTAAAGTAGTTCCTTTCAGGCCTCAATGAGGCCAGGATCCTGCAGCAAGGTCTGCATCAGGTAAGTGCACCCAAGCACTCCCATAATGAGCCTGGCGCCATAGACGCCAGGACACTGTCCAAAGGGCCCCTAAATGGGGTTGCTGGGTCCTTCCTTGGGGGCTGGATGTCTGCTTTCGGGGACGCAGGGCTTGAACCGGCTCCCCGGGAGCGGGCATCATGACAAATAAAAGCAGACACAGCGAGATCTTTAATCCCTCTTCACGTATGCCACACTTTTCGTTCCTTTCAGGGAGCCTCAAGACTCAACTACCGGCAGAGGAAATGGATCCTACCAACTGTCATTTCCAAGGAACACGGGAAGTTCTAACCATATAAACAAAAATACTGTAAGGCGGCACCAAGGAGACATCTGGCGCCAATGGCCTCAAGAGTCTGGCATCAAAAGCTAGCCTGACTTGCACCGCTTCCAGGCTCGCACAATACCTCAACAACCACAAGTGGCAGGCCATCTGTAATACCACCTGCCGCAGTGGAAACAAATCACTACGGAAAAGTGGGTCATAGACATAATCCAAAAGGGCCATGTAATGGAATTCAACAAACCACCTCCTCCAGCTCAGCCGGGTGTGCCGCACCAACTGCAATTACGGATTCTACAAAACAAGGTTAAAAACTTCTCATCAAATAAGTCGTCAAAGACCCAAGTCATCAATGAGACAAAGGGATGTATTCCAGGTTCTTCCTGGTCTGAAAGCCAGACAAATCACGGAGACCAATTCTAGACATAAGGTGCTTCAACAAATCTGTCAAACAGAAATTCAAAATGATAACCTTGACCAACGTCAAAAAAGTGATACAGGAGGGAGATTTCTTAGCGTCATTGGATCTCAAGGATTCCTATTTTCACATTCCCATTCACAAAACCCACAGGAGGTTTCTAAGGTTTGTCGTAGGACCCAACCATTATCAGTTCGAAGTACTACCATTCGGGCTGCGCTCAGCGCCTAGCACATTCACCAAGTACCCGGCTCCAGTGGCCTCATCTGTAAGAAGGGAGGGGGTACCACGTGTACCCCTCCCTCGACGAATGGCTGATAAGGGCACCCTCATACACTGAAGCACGGATTACCGTGCAACGCGTGATACATAGCCTCTGACGCCTCGGTTTTACAGTAAATTCCGGCAAATCATGTTTCAGGCCATATAACAGCTTAGTGTTCATGGGAATGCAATTCAGCACCACCAAGGGGTGGGTTCTTCCCTACCAGGAAAATACTTTCTTAATTCTCCAGCATGGGATCGGCATGGATTCACATGCTCATGAATAGTCCCCGTCGTCCGGCTGGGAATCCTTTGTAAAAACAAAAAGCTTTTTCGTTTTAGCTTAAACTGCATTTCTCCTCACTCTTTTTGGGTCATA
Source organism: Ambystoma mexicanum (assembly GCF_040938575.1). Lineage (NCBI taxonomy): Eukaryota > Metazoa > Chordata > Amphibia > Caudata > Ambystomatidae > Ambystoma > Ambystoma mexicanum. The sequence goes on along the minus strand of NC_090938.1, from coordinate 566,842,201 downwards.
GTGCCCCATCCAATGACGGTCGCCTCCTTAAGTTCCACACCTGGTTGCCATCTTCAGATTTTTTACGCACACTTCAGAATTGGGAGTCCTCTCACCTTGCTCTTGGAGTGTTTTGCTGGTTTTTGATTTTTTTCCAGATAATGTTGATATTCTCTTTCTGATTCTTTCCATCGTTGACTGTCATTCGACTACTGGCAGTGGAGACCCATTGTCGGCAAAGATCTATGTTCATCGCCAGATCTTCTCCAAGTTTCGGAAGGCTGAGGCTTGGACCTACTTCACACCTTGACCATGTCCGAGGAGGGCAAGAGGAGTCTCTTCAAGCCCTGCGTGAAATGTGGACAACAGTACGTCTACGTCGAGGATCTGCACCTCCAGTGCCTCTACTGCCTGCATCCGGACCAGGATGAGGACGCATGCAAGATCTGTCGTGGATTCACTACGAAGCGGGACCGCTATTGAAGGTTTGATGGCATGGCTCAAGGAGGGGGGAGGCCTTTGAACTGGACCCTGTGCGCTGTCATGCCTCATCCAGCACCGGCGGGTCCCATGAGCGTGCTCCCTCTGAAAACAGGTCAAGGTCCTTTGAGATGCCCCTTCCCATGGGATCCAAAAGAAGGCTAAACACCACTCTGCTGATCCCGCATGGGGCGTGGTGGCTGCGGGATCTAGTTCTGGGAGGGCTTGTTACCCCTCCATCTCTGTCCACAGTGAGCCTGCCAGTTGGAGGGGTACCTTCCAAGAGGAAGTCCTTGACCCCTTCGGAACACAGAACTTTGTCCAAGGACAAGACTATGGAGAAGTCTTTGGGTGGCCCTTTACGATCACCCTCAACGCTGCCATTTTGACCAAGAACACATCAGCTTTGTCTTCCACGGCGTCCACTGTCGGCTACCACGGCCCTGACGATGTCGCCTGTATCCACTTCATCGACGGGCCCGTTTGACAGCTCTGTCGACCGATGACCATCACAACTTCATCGAAAGTGACTGTAGTTTCTACGGTCAAGACAATGGAAACCTCCTAGCAGCTGCGGCTGCTTTGTCAATGACCAGGGTGCACACACCCTTTGGGGTGTGAGTGCCCATTGGCTCCTCATTCCAGAAGTTTTTGGGTAGGACTAAGGAGCTGCTACCTCCCACAGAGTTTCTACCTCTGCAGGTGTCCCCGCACATCTACACAAGCTCTGATGAGGACCATTTGGCTGAGGCCTACTATTCTCATCAAAAGGGGGGCCGTGGGTCCATGTCCAGGGATGGTTCGCCACGGAAAGAGCCTAGTCTTCTGTTTGACCCACCAAGGCGTTTCAGCCCAGAGCAGTTGCCAGCTGCTCTATTCGCACTTCAACCAGTACCCAGGGACATGCCACCGGACATTTGTGACTACCCTCCACATCATAGTGTTGGAGATGCAGCAAAGGTTGCCAGTACCCCTGTCCACACCTCTCCTAGACTATTGGCTAGAAGTCCTCCCAGGCCGAGTCCTAGGAGACCAAGACATTGACCTAACCTTACCGGGCTGAAGCGTGAGCCTAGCCCTTCAGGGTCGAAGCACCATCCTGCGCCACCACACCTGACGCCTCTGCAGATGCCGCTTACTCTAGTGGAGGAACCATCATGCACTGACACAGATACTGACACGGACACTATGACCACACATACGGAGGAGTATGAGGACTGTCCCAGCGGACCGGGAACCTCTTGGTACCAAGTCCGCCAGGGCCTCGCTTCCGGATGTGCTTGGCTCTTTCCATGCCATGATCTCTAGGATAATCGCCCTCTTCAATTTGGTGCCTGAGGAGGAGGGTTTTCTATTTAAACACCAGGGTTACTCATGTAAGACTGGCATGGTGGTCCCTTTGCTGGACGACGTCTGGGAGGAGGGTTTGGCCCTCAAGACGCCTAGTACTGCTCCCCCTGAAAAGGCTGGAGAAAAAGTCCAAGGTCCCGGGTTTGGCTCCCAGGTGCTTGAGATTGCAGCCTTCTCCAGACTGGTGTCTGGCGCTGCCAGGAATCACTCAACGAACCCATCATCCTCGTCCATGGTGCCTCCAGACTAGGAGGGGAAGAAGCTTGATGCTGTGAGGCAGCGCATCTTTTACACCGCAGCTTCCACTGTCCAGGCCGCCAATTCCCTGGCCATCATGTCCCGCTATGACAGGGAACTCTGGTATATGCTTGGGCCGATCTTGGACTTCCTGCCAGATGACAAGAAGACTGATGATGCCCTGGCCCTGTTCCAGGATGGCAATGTGGCCTCTGACCACGCCATCACAGTGGCGTTGGATATTGCAGTCTCCGGCTTCTGCCAGATGGGGAATGGAGTGGCCCTTTTGGTAACAAGGTTGGTTCAAGGCCACAAATTTCAGGCCAGACGTCCAGTCCAAGGTGGTGGATTTGCCTTTTGATGGGATAAATTTTTTGGCAAGGCTCTGGACGAGATGCTCCAAGCCATTAAGATGGATACAGATGGCACCTTTGCTGGGGATACTGCAGTAGAGGAGGTTGTCGTCCTTTCAGTCCTCCAGAGGAAAGTCCAGCAGATCCTCCAAGGGATTCACCATCACTGTCACACCCCAATGGGTAGCCGGCTAGCATACTTTGTCAACAAGTGGAAGACCATCACCATGGACAAATGGGTGCTGGACGTTCTTCATCGGGGGCACACCTTGGAATTCTAGCACAGGTGGCCTCGCATTCCTCCTGTAGCACATCAAGAACTGCACATGGCTCACCTGCTGCAGACTGTTCCGGCCTTGTTAAGAAAGGGGGCGATAGAGCCCATCCCCCAGCGCCTTTGTGTACTCCGAATACTTTCTGGTATGGAAAAAGTCAGGAGGGTGGCGGCTAATCCTAGATTTAAGACACCTCATCAAGTATTTGAAATCCCTGATGTTCAGGATGGTCACGATGCAGCACATGCATGACCAGCTGGAGGAAGGGGATTTCCTTGCGATCTTGGACCTGGAGGATGCCTACTTTCACACACCCATTCATCCAAGACATCGAAGGTTCCTGCGGTTTGTGTTTCAGGGACAGCACTACCAGTTCAAGGTCCTGCACTTCGACCTGAAATGGGCGCCAAGGGTGTTAACGAAGTGTCTGGCTCTGGTAGCAGTGCATCTTCGACTCAAGGGCATCCACGTCTACCCTTATCTGGACGACTGGCTCATCCGCTCCCATTCTCAAGCGCTGACCCAGCACACTGCAGAAACTACTCGCCTTCTGACAGAGCTCGGATTCTCCATCAACTACCCGAAGTCCTGCGTGGAGCTATCACAGAACACACTGTTACTCGGCGCCTGTCAACTTGGTCGCTTGCCTGGCTACCGGTGGCAAGGATGACAGCCATCCTGGGGAAGGTGCAGCACCTGTCGTTGACTCAGTCCACAGCAGTGCGAGCCATTAAGTTGCTGTTGGGCCTGATGTCCTCCTGCATCCACCTTGTCCCATTTTGCCACTGTACCAAGCCACGGTCACCATGGACGCCTTCCTGGAAGGGTGAGGGGACCACACCAGGCAGTCGTACACCAGAGGCATCTGACTCCGGGAGGAAAAGTGCTTCACATCAACGTCCTGGAGCTCCGGCCAGTCTTATGGGCCCTCAAATCCTTCCTGCCTCAACTGCGGGGTAAAGTGGTGAGGATCTTCAGAGACAACACCACCACCATCCGGAAGCCGAGCGAGGCACACTATCCCGGGAAGCACAGTCCCTGTGGCACTGGACCATTGTTCAGGACATGTTCCTCATCCCATTTCACCTGGCAGGCATCAAGAACACCATCGCAGACTCGCTCAGCAGGAAGCTGCGGACCTGTCACGAGTGGGAGCTTTGTCAGAATCAAGTATCCCTTCTCTTCTGCAAGTGAAGTCAACCCTGGATCAATCTCTTCACAACGGCAGCCAATTACGATGTCTAGTCAAAGGATCGAATCCAAAGGGTCGACAGGTCAAAGGATCGACACCAAAGGGTCGACCGGTCAAAGGATCAATTTTTTTTAAATTGTATATTTTTTTTGGGTTTTCGTTTAGGGAAAAAAGTGTTTTTTATCAAAAAAAGGGAGGTTGGGAGGGACCCTATCCCTCCCCCCCCCAATCCTTTGACCTACAACCGCAAACTACAAGTGCCAGAGGTTCACCAGCAGGTTTCCCCAGCCGAGGAGCCTGGGGGATGCCTTCCCGTTCCTGTGGAAAGGGCTCTTCCTGTACACCTTTGTGCCGATTCTGCTCCAACTACAAGTGATCAATCGGATGATGTAAAATCTTATTCATGAGCATGTGACTCCTTGCCACACCCCTTAATTAGGATTAAGTTACTTTCCTTGAACTCCTGATCTCCAGCATAGGTCTGACATGGATTCACATGCAAAGCATCCCTCCTTCCCCTCTGTGGCTCTTCTTGGTTCATATTTCCACTTTACACACTCTACCAAATCTGAACATGGCCACCAGTGGTGTAACTTAGGCAGACAACTGTCATTGGAAGGGTGGCAGTATGACCCCAAAGGACAGTGATTGGTTATAGAGGAGAAATGCAGTTTTCAGGGTAAAGCAAAACTGCTTTTCTTTTTTACCGAGGATTTCCAGCATGACGATGGGTAATATTCATGATCATGTAAATCCATGCCAGACCCGTGCTGGAGAACAGGAGGTACAGTTAAGTAACTTAATCCTTCCTCTTCTCCCGGCCAGATTCTACCCAGGCAGCAGCGTGTCTGTCCGAACATGCATGTATTTACTAGGTACCATATCCTCCCTGTATCCCACTGATCTCACAGTGCAGGCTGCGTATGCAGCCGCCCCAAGAATTTCTGGCAGACCGATCATGGAACGACCGATTACTAGTAACATCTCTGTTGGCACACAAACTACAATGCGATTTCCCATCACATCACAGTGGTAATGCCTCTTGGGGAGATACCCTTTCAGGAGACATTAATCACAGACGCGTCACTCACTGGGCGAACCAAAACCACATACAACTCCAAGCATTCCAACTGCCGGGAAAACAAAATGAGACTGCAGACCAACGCAGCAGGGCCCGGCAACCATTCCCACGAGTGGCAACTTGAGCATACAGTTCAACAAAATATTAAAACGATGGGATACACTACTTTATTTATTTAATAATGTGAGACAATTTAAATATAAACTTTACACATGTATAATAATACAAGAATATAGTATTAAACAGGCAATAAAATAAAGAGAAAAATAAAGAGAAAAAAGAGAAAGATTAAACTATATAAAGAAAAACAAAATCAGGAAGGATCAGGCAAGATTGGGAAGGCAAAGACCTCTTTCAAAACTGAAATTTCCAAGGATAGGGAATCAGTCTACATAGCAATAATATTTTTTTGTGACGCTACTGCAGCGGAAGAAAAACCGAACGGAAAGGCAGTAGGTGCCCTTAGTGGTCCTATACCGTGCATCACATACATACACTTCTTTATATTCATTCCCTCTGAGGTCTAAGCCTTCCCTTCCCCCAATCAGTGTATCTGTAGATCCATTAAGTTAATTTCAAGCATCAAACCCCAGTAGCCCTCAGGGATGATAATGAACTCTACAGATCATAAGGTAGGGGGCGTGACCTGTTAGCCCAATATACTGCGATAAAATTGAGATGTTGAATGGGTTAGATGGTGATGGCCAGGGATTTCTCAATATTCAGCCATATGCTATACATAGCTATGTGGGTTTTTATGGAAGTAGAGTTCAGGCTATGGTACCAGAACCATGGTGGTTCTATGTGCCCCAGATTATGGACCACTTCCCCATAGCATAGTTCATAGGTTTTGAGCATGGTCGGACAGGCTGTTAGAAGGTGTATAGCTGTTTCTTTAATGGAGATATTCTTGCAGATACGACAATGTCTTTCATGCGAGAGTGGATGGTTATCTATCCATTTGTTGGCGAGTACCGGTAGGGATACACTACTCATCCACTTGCTAGCGACATGGGAGAACAAGAAGTGTCCGCAATTTCCCGGCAGGTATCCCCACAAAAGGTCACTCTGGGACGTCTTCACACTATAGTGGGAATGGATGTTTGCATATGCGTTTCCTCCGATTCCTGTGAAACACAAAAGTCCTATAGATGATCACATTGTACAAATGCCCAATCATCCTGGTAGCACTGGCGTGAGCAAGGCATCCTTGGTTCTTGGACCTCATTCATCTATCTCAAGACCCCCTAGGGAAAGAGCCCAACCTACACTCAATGTGCACCCAACAGGTTCTGCATCACAACCCAGGGCCATTTAACTTAAGGGACTGGCTCCTGTCTTCATAGAGTTCGTCCACGCCCTGATTACGGAAGAATGCAGACATTTCTAATGGCAGCCAGGGCAGAATCTACAAACATATAGTATGGATACAAGTGGGACTGCTTTTGCAAGTGTATCAAATTCTGATACAGACCTGGTCTTCGGAAACCCTGGAGGAAGTGCACCAGGGTGAGAAAAGGAGGATGCCCAGACCTTTGTGTATCTGAACACCCTCTATTCCCTGCCAAGGTGTTTTACTGGGATCTTGAGTGCCGGAAGATCAGTCAAGCAAGGTAGGGGGGGGAGACTAGTGAGAATACGATTTGTTATTTCCCCAACCCTCAGAACCCCTGGATAGGTTATGATTACCTGATAGGGAAAGTCAAGACACAGTGTATGGTAGACGGCACAATACTGCTTATGCAGTATGGTGAAAGCCGACTCAGATGTGAATCAGCAAGGACAAGGAATTGCAGGCACTTTGGTTTGTCACTTATTGAAGTGAAGTCTTAAGTAAAACCCTTAATGTTTACTCTAGTAGTTTTGTGGTTCATGGAACTTGCCTCCATCTGTTAATAAGAGATCTCATGCGCATGGTTCACACAGCAAAAGTAGGAATAAATGTAGCATGAACTCTAAATACCTCTTGCACCAACGGACGCCCTCGATGTGATGTAGTCTTTGTTGCGCTGCTGCTATGGGTTTGTGAACAAGCACAGCGCGTAACGCTGAAACGCCGATCGTCTTCCGGTCCTCACTGCGATGCCACACTGGTGAAGGGTCAGGTTTTTTCTCTGATATCAACAAAGCGAGGCAAAAGGTCTTTGGGATTAGAGCGGTCCTCCGCTGTGATGTTACATAAATTCCAAGCATAAAGTTATTTGAAAGATAAGTGCGTTGGAACGCGATTCTCCTGAAATTGTTCCGGATCCACTTCCGGGTCAATACACCCTATAGCGTGGCCGGGATAAAAAATCTGCCATTTTCAAAGGGAGTATTCTCCTTATCGTGGACCACACCTCTTCGTCCAGTGAGTTTGCTGCAGTCTTTCTGGCAAGAGACGACCCATGTGTCTGAGGTGTAGTGTAAACCCTGCCAAAGTGGTGCGTCCAGCAGCATAGCCCCTCACAAACTCCTACCATTTTTGCTCAAGCTAGCCAAGGATGGTCTGGCGCATTCATCCATAAGGGTGCATTTAGCAGCAATTTCAAGGTTTAACAGAAAAGAAAACCAATCATCCCTTTTCGGGGCTCACATAGTTAAGCATTTCATGAAGGGTCTTTCCTGCACCTACCCTCCGAAAATGAAAGTGCCTCGAGTGGAGCCTGAATACCGTCCGAGCAGCATTAATTGAAGTCCCCATTGGAGCCAATAGCTACCACTGACATAAAATATGTATTGTGGAAGACAGTGTTCCTAGTAGCAGTCACGTCCGTCAGGCGCATGTCAGAAATACATGCATTATCCGTCAAGCTGCCTTACCTACGCGTTGACACAAAGTAGTGTTGAAGTCGAATCCAAGGCACTCTCTGAATCTTACCAGTTTTCTTCACAAAACCTACTACTCCAGCAGAGCAGGCACTACACTCTCTAGATCTTTAAAGAGCGTTAAGGTTTTATATGGACAGAACTAAGGGTTTTTGATGAACTTTGCAACTGTTCATAGCCTTTGGAGCCCCCAGTAGGGGACAGCCCATTTCCAAACAAGGCATTAGACGGAGTCACCTCAGTGATTGCTACTGCGCATTCGCATGCAAGCAGGCCCCTGCAAGGTCCTATACAAGCGCATTCTACCAGAGCAGTGGGATAATCTGCACCATTATTGGCGGGAGTCCCCTTGCCAGACATCTGCTGTGCAGCTACCTGGGCAGTGCCACACACCTTTGTGAAGCATTACTACATGGAGGGACAATGGGAAGCAGACGCAAGAGTTGGTAGAGCCGCCCTGCAGCGCCTATTCAATAAGGTATTCCTTTCTCCCCTACCTCCTGTTCATTGCTAACAACTGCTGTCTATTCTATTCTATTCTATTCTATTCTATTCTATTCTATTCTATTCTATTCTATTCAAAGCATGTGAATCCATGAAATTTCCAATCCTGGAGAAGGAATATGTTGCTTACCTGTAACTCCTGTTCTCCAGCATTTGTATCTTTCATGGATTCACATGCGCCTGCCATCTCGCAGTGCGTAAGGCTGCAAAATGGTGACTCTCATTTCTCTGAGAAATAGCGTAGAAGACTCCTCAGCATGAAGTGCGGTTAGAATCTGAAGATGGTCCCCTGGGTGGAGCTAGATACTCAACGTCCCATTGGCTGGGCCACAATGCACCCAAAGGACAGTAGTGGGCTACTACACTGAGCCTAAAAGATTACCATATGTTATAATGCTAAGGTTATTGAGGATTCCCATCCTGTCTGCGCAGAATATTCTCCCCTTCAGATTCTAACCGCATGTCATGTTGGAAGGAGTTCTTGTGGTTTCTCCTCAGAGAATTCTCCACAACCACACTTCAATTTCGAATGGATTGTGTCCTCCCATGCATTCCTTATCTTAGATACAATCTGAAGAAACCCATTGAAAAGGCCAAAGCAGCTGGTTAAACGAAGTGGGGATTTGAAGACCCGCCAACATGAGGGCTACATTGACCCACTCAGCAGAATTCCTATCCATAACCAAGCTGCGCTTCTGCAGTCAACAGCAAAATGGCTGCGTTGGCTCCTTGGAGCACCATTGCATCAAAACTGCGTTTTGCAGCGACAGAAGGATGGCTGCACCATCTTGGCAAACGCCCATTGGGTGAGTTGGAACAGGGAGCACACACAGAAAGGTGCCAGTGTGTTTTCTTGTGTGCTCCAAAAGATGCAAATTGAAAAGCAGCGCTGCTCGGCTGTTTGCTAAAAAGTTTCCATTGAAAAGGGAATATTTTACATTAAAAAGGATGCAGCCCTGACACTATTTTCACCTGTTCATCATCACACTACTTTTATCAGTGAGACCCTGCCACGCTCATCCATATTTACATTGTGCTTCAGCAGAAGAGAGTAGTATCCCTAAATGCCAGGCGGTTGTTCAGAACTAGTAAATCAAAAGAAGCTTTACTTTCAGCCGTGCAGGAAAATGCTTTACTTTTGGGCGACAAAATGTTAAAAATTAATGCTTCAAAGAGGCCTTGGCTCTCTGGGCCTATGTCAATTTCAGTGGATCTGTGTTTTAAACAAGTTGCTGTGTAAAAGAAACTGACTATGACTGCAGAACAATGTGGGAAATTCAGATGGAACTTTTTGAAAGGAGCATGCCAGCAGGATTTAAATGTACTTTTGCAAATAAGAAAAATACCCGTTTTAAAAGTGTATCTTGGATAAGGCCCTGCCCTTGTCTAACAATGTAAAGGGGTTTGTGATGGGAAACGCATATGGGAAGTTGTATTCAACAGGCTTGCTTCTGATTCAGAAAAAATAAAATCAAGAATTAAATGCATTAGCTGGCTGCTTTGGGAGCTCCAAAACAGGGTTTTCTGCTGGCTAAACTGAGGCCTTCCCCCCAAAAGGAGCCACCATAAACTTCTTGGACACATGCATGCTAATTTCCACCTTTGAACATTTTAAATGGACCAAAAGCACTTCTCATCAGACTTTTGTCTGGGCTGAGGCCTCTTACAGTAGAGATTCTGGGACATGGACATGTGAAATGGGAAATCACACGTCCCTGCAACTTCTACTGGGAGCTTCATAGCCAACTCAAGAACAGCCTTGTAAGCTATTCCCGTATATGCCGAACAATGCTGACCATTTGCCTCAAAAGACTTATTTTATTAATAGAATATTAAGACTTTTATCTCTGCAGCAGGACTTCGCAGAAATGTAAAAAGTTAACAGTTTAAATGTAATTTTTGTGGTTTTTAAACAAGACGAGGTAGCCTTCACTGCCATATCGGGAACAGAAATGGCAGAGAGGTGGATATTCTTAGGAAAGTGTACATGATGCCACTATGTAATTCAATACTTACATGCCTTATAATCTATACCCATGTATAAAGTTATAGAATTTTAGGTTGAATATTTATCACTGAAAATTGCGAAAAACTATTAGACGTGCGAAACAAAGTCCAACAAACGTGAGAATTTGACTGCCATGCTCTACGTAAAATATGTAATATGCCTGTGTAATTTGTTAAAATGTCACAACTGTACAAATGTGTAAAGTATGTTCAGATTGATGTTTGCAAAGATGACTGGGGGAAGGCTTTGCACATCATAAAGTACAACCCGATAAATTGAGTCACCTCCTAGAGGAGGCAACCAATATTGGCTGACCTATCCAGTTCTTGGGGGGGTGGGGGGGTGGGTAGGTCTAGCACAGTTCTGCCAAACAATAAACCGATGATGTCACTATGCCTTATAAATGAGGGCGGCTGACAGAACTCTAGACTCTCTTCTGAATTTTCCAGCGCCTGCGTATCCAGATATTCCACCTTCACTCTGCAAGATTTCAGACCCCACTGCCAGAAAAGGGATAGTTGACCCAGGCCTTACTATCCAGGCAGAACCACCCTTCATTACTAAAACCCCCATAACAAAATCCCACTAACTTCAGGGATAAAGGGTAAAGGTGGCTGAGCCCGCTTTGGGATTCTCCAGTGCCGCCTGCTTGCCCTGCTTTTCCGCTCCCTCCAGCTGAGGCGTCGCTGTGCCGTGACCAGACCTTTGCCCAGCTGTCTTTTGCCAGGAGAGCCCGCTATCAGGTGACCAGAACCTTTTGAGTACAGAATTCGGTTGGCTGTCCCAAATTCCAAACTCCAGCGCCGATTGTGAGTATTTCCCCATCCCATAACACATAGCATACCCCATCTTCACCCCTTTGTCTTTGCCCTATATTCTAAGTAATCCTATCCATACCTGATAATTTGTCTAAACTGTTCTAATTCTCAATAACCACATTCCAAATCAGAGTATTTCACAATTTTTGACATTTAAAACTGCAAACTAGTAAAAATGCAACTTTTCCATGTGTGATTTGACTGTACTGTTTTAAATTTCAACCTGCTTTGTGAACTGTGTGCCTTTGGTGATACCTTAAATTATAGTTGCTTGTGATATGACATCCCAGAGACTGTGATAAACATATGCACATCATTATTTAATTAATTATTTGTTAAAATCAGAGTGTCATTTTAGGCCATTGCAAAGGGTTTAAAATCTGTTTATTTTGTGAGGGAAGGATTTTGATTCTGTTTGCTGCCACATATCCTTGACTAGCTGCTGCTTCTTTCTATCCACTCAGAATTAGATTAATTGCGGGTTGAGGGAACATTGCAAGAGGAAATCGTAACTCTGGTGCTATCTATCTTAATTGAAAAAGTGCTCCTATTAATTTGTGCTTTGGATATGTTCTTGTAGAAGGTCACCCAGGTGTATTTCAGTGATTTTCATTGTAATTATCACCCCATTGGTGATTGCTGCCCAATATAAAAATTGTTTGATTTTCTTTGAAATTAAAATAAATATTGTGTTGCCACCCACCGCTCTGGTTCATGGTCCATTGTGACCCACGTTATTTGTAAAAGGGGGTGTGAGACAGGTCGGGTATCGGATCAATTTGAATTCTTTGAAGTTAAAAGAAAAAGCATTCTCTAATCGTGCGTTACATCAGGCTGAGGGCAAAGGTCCTGGTTCGGTGTCTGATGCTCGGTTAGAATCCTTTATAAACACCCTTGCTGACAAAGCACGCAACCTAGACCACCCTGCGCTTGCATTCGGCGATGGCGCAATAGTCTATGAAAAAGGGATCGTCCAAAGAAGGATGGTCGACGACTCACCTTTTGGCGATGAGCAGACACTCTGCGGGGAACCTTCCTCGTCGACGGGCAAGCACTAGTCGACAGAGCAGCTGGTCGAAGACGGGAAAACCCTCCTTGACGAGAAACAAGCTGTCGACCGCTTAGGAAAATCGTCGTCGGGTGAGTAAAGTCCACAGGCTATGCAGACCTCCTCCATAGTAAATGAAGTGTGCCTGCCAACGCAAGAAGGGTTTGTAAGAGCATAAGAGGCCCTTAAATCTTCAATAGGGAGCACACAGGCTCAGGGTACTGTGAAGGCACCATGAAGCAACACACGGACAACAGCCTTATATTTCAAACTGAAGTACTTTATTAAATCAAATGTCAGCATGGTTGAGTTCCTATCTTTCTTCATGCTTAGGTGGTTTTCCCTATTGTAATAAAACTAAGGAAAGTTTGTGTCAAATAGTTCCAGTTGTAAGTTTGTCTGTGTCCACAACCTATACCTGCCCTCACCACTTAAAGTTTGAATGTGGTATGAATGCTGATTTGCTGAGTTTCTGGGTAAGAGGCTGGTGCTGCCCCTTTGTTCCATGCGACACAGGAGCTCCGGAGAGAACTCTTCCTTCCCTTTGGGCTTATGGGCACAAAAGGCTTTGAGGCGACCTGCATTAAGAGCCATCCCACGACGAGCTGTGACCTTCCTAGGCTGCAAACCGCCAATACCCTGGGAGCTGCGATCATCGTACAGTGCCTCGTCTTGTGAAGATTGAATCCTCCCTAAACTAGGGTGGACTCGTTCTGAACCTGCAGAGGCAAGATTCCGCTCACTAAAGTACCCTCTTCCAACTGCTGGACCGAGGGAGAATCCTGAATCAACCGGGCGATTTAAAAGTTCATCTGGTAGCCTGAAGAGGGTGCCAAAACCACATAGCCGCAAGAAGCTATGAAGAATCCTTTGCTGGGAGCCTTCCCACTCGTCTGCTGTTTGAAAATCCCTTCCAGTATCCCTTCCTTGGTCAGAAGACAAAGAATTTGTTGACCCGGTCCTACAGCTGCTGCATTGTGAGGGCGTCCGCCTGCATCATTTTCACTGATGAAGTACTGTGAGACTCGAGGTAATACATACTGAGAAGCATTCTGCCGTTGCTGAGGTGGTGATTTGCGGGTTTGGGTGTTCACCCATACACGTTCGCTCCAGGCCTAATGCTGGTGCGACTGCCTGGGGAGCCTACCGGCTTCCCTGAACCCAATTTGCTGACAATAGCATTTTACTTACTTGTAACAAAAGAAACCCTTTGGAAACTGAGTTTCCTAGAGCTTGTACCTGATCCTGTTCTGCCGACAGCTGTTCAATGGACACCAGTTTCTCCTTCGGACTCTGAGAACACTCATTCCTAGATCGGGAAGGACTGCTCAAGGCCTCTCTAAGAAAAGTATTACAAGTGTTGAAAAGTGCTTACTTGCTTATGTTGGCTTTGTAACTGCATTTTATTCCAGAAAAAACATATTCTACATTTTCTACAAAGTCGTTTTTATATATATTGAATAGCACACTACCTTTCTATAAGTATTTTACACTGTTTACTTACCAGAAGTAGTGCATTGGTTTTCTATTGTGTTTGATAATTTTGATGGTACTTAACTTCTGAAGAATTCTCTTAATGTGCATGTATAAAAATAAAGCAGTATTTTTATAGAACTCCCAGAGTTTATAAGTGTTTCTTTGGACCATATTTATGCTATAAGCTCTTTGTACCTTCCTACATGTTCTCTCCCTCCAAAGATATGCCTGGCTTCTCAGTCACCTACCAAACCTTGTGTGGCACAGGGCTGTACCAGTAGTTGAAGATCTGTAGTGTCAAGTAGAGATAGTCTTATAAAATCCTCCTAGTAGATGGATTTCAGAAGCTCTCCCATACAATATGTTGGCAAACGGCCAGGACGCCATATGCCTAATATTTGCATCAGGTACTGTGGTAAGTCAGAAGAAGGAGTCGGACAAAGGGGTAGCATTCTACACATAGCTTTTGTTGAAATAATAAGAACAAGACCCATCTTTCCTTATACCATAAGGGTTTGCCCTACCTAACCTAACTCCAACTAGAGTTCTTGTCATCAAGGTGGTTTTGTCCAAAGCAAAATGTTTGTCCTCTGGCCAAAACAACTATCCACCTCTGACCATACCACTAATCAAAAAAGGATTCAGAAAACAAAAAGGGCTCAGGAGAATGTTTCCCATCTCCTGGCCCAGCTGGCACAGCCTCAGTGATTGATCTTCTTAGTCTCTTGTAATAGTTCTGATTAGCCCCTGCAATACCTCAAGGGGGCTTCTTGGGTCTTTTTCAAGTGTCCAGTGACTATTGGCTGTCAATGTCCAGAATAGTTTCTTCCTTAACGGTTGTTCATATATTCTCTCTTCTAGTTTCTTGATTCTGGTTTACCAAACTGTTCTTTGCACTATTATAAAAAGGAAGACTATTCGCATAGCACACTTGGCTTTACTTAGTTTCCCCACTCACTTTGACGAGTAGCTCTCTTGGTTTTTCTTACGGTTTTCACAATTAGTGTGACAAGGGCGGTTGCTCTCGTTTACTCTTCGACCTTTCTTAGGGGTTTCATAATCACAATGACGAGGGAGATCACTCCCGTAGCAAACACTCTTGAGCTTTCTTAAGGTTTTCACAATACCATAGATCCCTCCTGGGTCTCCCAGCACTCCCGTTACCTCTGACTTGGTGGGTGCTCGTCACCATTTTTTTCCTGGGGTCCCGGGCTGGCATCTCTCCTGTAGATGCCTTCAGCTATTCTCTTCTGTGATGAATCTGACAAAGTCATCACTCATTTCTCTGAGCTACCCTTCTCTCATGTGGCCAGGGTGCAGGCGCTTTCTGAGCCAACCTTGGGCTCGGCTATATGAGGGAGTATCACATGGGGGTCAGGGGGGGGGGGGGTAATGATCCTCGGGAAGGAGACACTGCATCGTTGAAGGGAGACACATAACTCCCCTTTACTTTTAGGGATGTTCCTTCCCTTCCATTGCCATGATGGCCTATTGTAATATACTCCCTTAACCGCTTGCCAACTCCACTTCCAAAATTCCCCCACATGACATAGGGAATAATATATCCACAACTGGGTTGAGGAAGAAAGAGGGGAGCGGTGATGATCGCTCCCAGTAGAGTACAAGAGCCACTTTCTAAGTAGTGTGGTAAAACCAATCGGACAACAACTTGGACGAGCAAGAGTGCCGGAGCAATAAAGATGACTTGGACCGGCAAACGAATGCCGTGGTCTAATCCTTGGCGATTGCTCCGACACGCCAGCAACTTTGAATTCGACACAGCTGACAAAGAAGTGAGAGAGCTGCAGGAGCGGTCGCAAACCGTAACTCGTATCGCCGGTCAGAACGCCAAGCAGGAGCACGCCAGGGGAAACTGTGGTGGCGAGACCCGAGACCACAGAAGGCAGCTGAAGTGCATTGAAGCCGCCATCGCCGAGCGTGAAGCAGCAGAAGTCGTGCACCGTGGAAAGCGGCATTAGGGAAGCACAGCGGCTAAAAGGCTGCACGCCAAGCTAGCGAATTGAAGGAAACCGGAATGAAGACACGCGAAGAGCATTTCCAGCACTCGTTAAGCCTAGGGAAATCGAATGGGTTACCTGGGTGCTTAAAAGTGTATGCCGCATTAAACAAGGGACACTAGAGCCTCAAAATGAAGTTTAGGAAGAACTCAAGTATTTGTGAATTGTACCACAAATGGGTTACTAAACCCATATTTACAGAAGGAAAGCAAAATGAAGGCAACAGTGAATATTCAAGTCAACTCTGTTGATGAAAGTCTAACAAGCTACCTTTAGGCAAACATCGTTTCATGGACAAAAGGGAAAATAACCACATGCAAGTCCTGGCAGGAGAGTATAGCAGGCAAAGCCAAGTATATGAGGAAGAATGTAAGTTGAGCAATTTCAAGAGCCCCTAAAAGTTCTATGAGAGGAGTATACCAGGCAGAGCTAAGTGTTTGAGAAAGACTGCAAGTTAAATACTGAAAGTCTGTATGAAAGACCTGGCAAGTTGGTACACCAGGCACAGTCAAGTGTGAACTGTACATCATTAAAAGAAGACCACCTCAAGGAAGACCTCTGCTCTGGAGGTTGTGATTTGTTGGAAAAAGTGGAAAAGAACCTGCAGGAGAGTATACCACGTGACCCATGATGTGAGTCTCAGGCTCGCACCGAAGTTGTGATTCAAAAAGAGAACTCCAAAGAAGACCCATGCCCTTGGGATTGTGAACTGTCTTGTGTGTGAAGAGGAGGGTTGAGAAAGAAACCATTGCCTGTGAATTGTGAACCACCCAAGAGGAAGGCACTGCCCTCTTGCTATAACAGGAACGTGTTCATTCTTTTGTTTGTGAACTTTCATATCGGTGAAGTTGAATCTGGGGAAGGGGGTCATCCCCTGGAACATTTATGCATTTGGAACTCCTTGGTTGAACTTACATTTTGCCTTGGATTTGAACATTTGTGCACCTTCAAGAGCCTTTGCACCTTAGATTTAGTTTTGGAATGTGAGGGCCAGAATAGAATTAAGGACACATGACATATCATTTTTGGTTATCTTGACGAGACAAACCCATTCGTTTTGGTTTAGGCCTAGGAAAATACCTCTTAGACTAGGGATAGTGAGGCTTTTTCCCAACCCTTTCCGATTTAATAAGTCTTCATCCCAAAACATAAATTCTGGGTCTGTCTCTCATTCCTGGCTCCCCACACTTCCCAGCTTCTTATCTTGTTCTGTGGGTCGCACAGCCGTTGGTTTGGGGGTTCCTGTGCAGTTTACGAACTGCACGGTCCACCTACTTGAGGTGATGCCACTGTCTGGATTATCGCAAACTTAAGTGTGTTGGCCCTTCACCTGCTCACGGATTGAGGACCAGCTTTCTTCCGTGTACTTCTCTTTCCCAGGTTTGAGTTTTTTGGGCTCTGCTGCTTTGACGCCGGCATCCTCTTTCAGCCAGTCCTTCTTCTATTTTTATCCCGTGCTGCTAGGTCCTTCCTAGCAGAGGATCTGAGTCTTTTCTTTGTTTCCAAGAGGTTTTCTTTATGCCTCCTTGTGGCTGACTCTTCCCAGTTCTAGCTTCACTCAAGGAGGAGTCTTCTCAGTACTATTGGGATCCAACCTATTGCCATTCTTTCTCTTTTATGCTTCCTCTTAGTGATTTCAGATCTTCTTGGTTTAGCAAAAGACGAGATCTTACAATAGCAAACAGTAGTTTCTTCAGGTTGGATTTCTTGTAACATTGAGGGCCTCAGGCTGCCATAGGAAATAGGATAAGGAAGTTTCTGCACGGAACGGGAGTCCCTGTATCCAAGAAGGGAATCTCTGCCTGTGAGTTCCCGCTTACCGCCACCCCTGGGGGTAATGTTGTGTAACAAGCTCACCTCCAAAGCTTCACAGGAAAGGGCTCCCCTCTGGGTAAAGTAACGAGATCCCATGAATCGCCACAGTACCATCAGTAGGGGTCACTAGGTAACACACAAAATTGATCAGTAGTATTTTCATAGGCTATTCTCCTGGCTCGTCTACTCCAGAGGTGAGATGCGAGGGTAGCCAGTGAAAATGCTAGCGAGAAGGGAGAGAAGTGACAGAAGCTGTTTGGTACAGGTTGAGAACTATGGATAATGTGAAGAGATCGAGATTGTGTGAGGGGGAGCAACAAATGGAGACACCCAGGTAAAACCTGTATGCTGTCAAAAGGTAGAGGATCATTGAGAAATCCCTAAAGGAGCTAGATGGAGAAGGCTACATCCTTTAGGTTTCCCTTCTCGTTTAGAAAAACCCTAGACAGTAGCGGTTACTGTGCTTTAGAACACGTTTGGGACAAGCTGGTGATTAGGGACTGCTGCGTTAGGCCGGAGGAACCTAATGTGGATGTCGAGAGCCGGTTGCAACGGCCCTAGCCTTCCCAAGACCATTCATTTAAAATTTTAATAAAACACCTTAAATCTATCATCTCTCAGGTGATTTCTGAAGTGATGTGTGACACTAACCTACACAGTAAGTAATTTCAAAGGGAATGCAGTGATGAGCAATTGAAAAGTGACAAAGCAAAATTCTGACAAGTGGGGGAAAAGTGATTTAAAAAGATCAAATACAACCAACCTTATAATTCTAAGAAGGGCACCTAATTTGTGCAGACCTTCCCTAACCAGATAAGAAAAATCAAAGTTTCCAAAGAGTTCAGTCACCAGGTAAGTTCTTTGGTCGGAATGAGGATATGAAGTCTTAAAATTTCCCCACAAATTTTGGCCCCAGCCAGCAGGTAAGTAAAACAGTCCGGATAAGTGGCAGTTCTGAGCGCCGTTGGAGATGTAGTTCCTTCAGGCTTGTAGGAAGTGCCAGACGTCATGGAACAGCGACCTCTGTTCTTCCCTAGACGAGGATGCATCCCTTGGACAAAGCAGATAAAAAAAATCCGCAAAGAAACCCTGCTCTGGTTTGGCAGGCTTCACTTGAGGGGATGGCAGAAAAAATGCTACAGGCAGGCCCCTCTTCAGTATGGAAAGCGGTAGATGCAGGTCATAATGTTTTCGGGCTACAAGCTGAAGATTGGCCAAGTTCGAACTAGGGTCAGTGTTCGTTATAGCAGTGAGGCCTGGTTGTTCCTGCACCGATCAGTGAATAGTCTGTCCACAAAAGGATCTTGTGACACTTCCAAAGTCCACTGTCGGCAGGACGACAAAGCAGGACACAGGACTGGTTGATCTCACCAGTTATGGGGAAGACACCACTTATAAGGTTCTTTCCTAGTCTCAGTAGAGGAAACTGAGGATTCTCTGATGATTGGCTTTGGCAATGCTGGTTGCTTCTGCTGTAGTCCTCTGGGTTTTCAATGCTGCCTTATCTTCTTTGCATTCTTGCCTCCAGTTGACCGTCTCTAGAATGCTTCCAGGCCCTCTCCTCTTATCCAATATCCAGGCTCTGGATTGCCCCACCCCTTCAATTGCAAGGATCTGCACCATTCAAACAGGTAGTGGCTGTTGAATCATTGACAGCCGCCAAACCCACATCTGCCCAGCAATAGACAAACCCTAAAAGAAATGTGGATTGGGAGCAGACAGGAACAATCAGAGTTGCAACAACTGTTTCACACAAAGCACTCACTGAGAGTCCTGAGCAAACCCCCTTGAAAGTAAACATTCTATTGTGGATGGTTCAGGCCTGAAAGGGAAGGAAAACTGCCAAAAAGCAAACTCGCCAAAGTACAGATCTTAAAACATGTGGGCAATTACTTGGAGTATATGGTACCCAAAATGCCATTGAGGTAAAAAGAAATCCTGCCGAGAGCGTACCGGAGAAAATTGTAAAAACAAATATGGTTCACTGCCACAAGCATGCCCCTAAGTAAATCACAAAAGTATATAAAAAAGTGGCCTGACAAAATGAAAAAGAAATATAAAGTACCCCCGTTACACTCCACTTATGGTGGTCATTGTTACAAATTAAAAACAAATGTAATCATGCCTGGGAGAAAGTGAACCCTGCACTGGCAACCTTAGGGACTGGCCCGCAGCCCCCAAAAAAATAAGTTGAGCAGGCCGTGTAGTTAGAAAGGCTTTATTCACAAAAAAGGCAGCCAGGATTCCAAAACAAACATAGGTACCCATTGAAATCAATGGTGGGAAAGCCACAAAAAGATATTTTCTAACAGTAGGATGGGGATGTGAATAATTGTCTGAGAATCCCTACCAACTTCCAACCAGTTTCAAACACTCATGTGCTCTTATTAGTCTCTGGATAGAGTGCACAAAAGCCCATAATCACACATGGCTATTCCTACCACCAAACAGGAGGAAGTCCACCAAACAAGCCAACAGTTCACAAAGCAAAGGCTTAATCAATAAGTTAGCCTTTTTGACCGTTACATTGTTTGAAAAGGCACCCTCGCGTTTAAAATGTAAAAGGTGCACAGTAGTGCACCAGTATAATTTAAAAATAAGGTCAACACTAACACCAGCCTGTCAGGAACATACTACCTGCATGGAAAATCCACCAATGCTAAAAGGAAATGCGGTGCAGAGTCCCTCTGTTTTATTGGCCATAGGGACTAGCAGTGCTAATTCAAAAGGTAAAGTGGGGGCCAGGGTCCCCATGCGCTGATCGCCTTAAGGACTGGTCAGTGATGCCCAAAGAAATTAGTTTCATCGCGAGTAGAGTGGGCAAAGCTCTTCACTTGCAAGAAAGAGTCGGAAAAAACAAATTTGTCAACAAATGTGCTGGTGGCCCCCGTCAGGAAAGATTTTCTTTTTAAACTTGCCCTCCACAGTTTTGCTGTTTTGGATCCGGCCCTGACTCGTTGAAGAAAGGACTTCTCTTGCCTTTTGCTTATTTTTCATGGGGAAACTGACTAGACCTTCAGGCTATCAGTACTGGGAAACTTTGGGCCTCATTACGAGTCCGGCGGTAACCGTGCCTGAAATTCCGGCAGGTTACCGCCTGACTCGTATTACCATTCCGCCTCTGTGATTCCCGGAATTACCGGGCCATTACGACCCCGGTAACCTGGGAATTCCGGAGGCGGAATTCGGTAAATCCCCATTGAGTCCTATAGGACTCAATGGGAATGGGGAAGTAGAAACACGGCACCATCTCGTGATGGTGCCAGTGTTTCCACGTCCACCCGTAAGCGGTTGCTGTTAAACCCGCCAGGTCAGACCTGGCGGGAATGACACCTCCTGCCTGCAGAACTCGAGATCACCCGGTCCGGAAACAACGGTGGCAGCGTGTTTACCGCCACCGTTATTTTCAGACCGGGTGACTCATAATGAGGCCCTTTGTTTCCCTTTTGAATTCTTGTATGTTTACATTGCACACATCACCTTACAGTGGAGTGCAATGGTGATACTTTTGTATCACCCTAACGTTTGACACATGGGATTTTTGGTTCCTTTTGGATGTGCCAAAGACAGGCTGGTGGTGGAAGTTACATTTTTACAGTTTTTGCATTGTTTTTGGTGTGCACATTCGCATTATCCACCTATGGTTACTAAAAATGGCTAGTTCCCAAAAATGGCTGGTCCATGAGATTTTTGCCTGTTCTTTTGCCATATTGTAAATTCTCTTTATTCCTGCCGTTCCAGGTCAGGAAATGCCTTCTAAGGTCCACATTGCTGGTTTCAGAAAGTCTGCTATTGGAGTGGATTTGCAACCAGTAGTTGTCCCTGATTGGACAGCTACTGGCTGTTTGAATGGTGCAGATGCTTACAATTGGTGGGCTTGGGCTTACTTTAGCTCGGATCTTGGCTAAGAGGACTCCTCCTGCAGCCATTCTTCAGATCTACTTTGGAGCCAAGAATCCTTCAAAGAAGAGCAGCCCATTGATGACCCGAAAACAACTTCAGTGGACCAGCAACTCCTCCTGTGAAGCCCTGCTCATCTGCCTAATCTCTGAAGACCCTAGTCGGTGCATCAGCCATTGCACTAGTGGGACCAATTAGTCTTGACTCTCGAGAGTCCAGCCCCTCCGAGCCTCAGTGTCCTTGGACTGCCCGGTGGACTGTCCCACTCCCTTGTGGGCCTCCTCACCAGAAGCGTTGCTGTTCCGTGTTCAAGACAGGAACTTTGGTGGTCCCCAGCTTGTGCAGTTGCCTTCTCCTGAAATTCCAGCTTCCTGAAATTCCAGCTTCCTATCTTCAAAGGAGCAGCTTCTGCGACTGGAAGGACACCTGTCGCTGCCTGCAAATGGTGATTATTGCTGGAACTCCCCTTCCTCCATCCCGTGAAGTCTCCATTATCGTTGGAATCTGCATTTCTTTGCTGGCAGGGATTGGATCTTGCAGTTGCACCTGACCAGAAGAATCCTCAAACCTGCAAGCCCTGGGCACATTTTGCTCGAACAAAGGACGGAAGACTGCATTCCCAGTAACGCCCTAGTTGACCCATCGTGATCCCTGGCAAAAATCTGAGCCTGGGGTTAATTGAGCATAACTGTGACCCTTCCCGTCCTCCATAGGATAACACTGGGAACAAAGCCCTTTGTCTCCTAGTTGCCTCTTACTGATCTTTTGTTGTGGAACCTGGGTCAAAATTCTTGCCCCTTGGTTAGACTTCGGCCTGGAAGAGAAAGGAGAGCTTACCTGTCTTCTGGTAAATTGTGGTTGAACGTTTAAATAGTTTGAAATTATTCTAAATCACCACCACAAGTACATTGCATCCCTCTAGAGAAATTTACAAGCAAGGGGGGTTCTGGGAGTTTCTCTACTACCGGCCTATATCCCAGGTTAGAGTCTCAACCAAAGTCTTTAGCTCACCATCCTTTCACAGAACAGTTATTTCCACTACCTATCAGTCTTTGTCCTGCCTTAGGACAGTCCAGCACCGAAATGCATGGCAATTCTCTTCTGAAAAAGAGTACCAACAGCAACCCCAGACAAGTGTTTCGGCCTGGTTGAGCCTCGTCAGTGAGGTGGAGCTGTACCTCTCACAGGACCCTCCCCCCATGTTTCTTTGCATATTTTAAGTAACTTTGGGTCTCACCCTAAGTTACTAGGGGAATCCAGACGTGGACCCCTTGCTCACTATTCTTAGAAATCCTTAGTTCCCCCTACTGATAAGGTCCAACCAGACCGAAAAATGTGTTGGTACAGAGGAGAATTGCCTAGCATTTCGGTGCTGGACTGTCTCAGGGTAGGAGACTGATATGCTTTGGATATTTCTCCTCTGTGAAAGATAGTGAGCTAAAGAATCTGGGTAAGACCCTTGTAACTAGGACTAATGTCTGGCAGAGGGACACCCAGGAGCCCCTCCTTGTTTTTTTGCATTTTACAAAGAAAGTTATTTGATGTATAATGAATGACTGGACTGGTGATTGTATATATTTGTATTATAGCTTTGTGTGATACTACGTGCTAAGCTTATTTTCCAGTGTGTTCTAAAGGTCTAAATAAAGAACTATCTTTACAACTGACCAAGCTGAATGATTGTGTGTTATTCTGTGTGGACTCATTGAGGGTCCCTGACCACTCTCACTCTTTTCTGAGTCTAAGACTGCTCTACACACTACCTTGATTGGGGTTTTGTTAAACTCTCAGGGCTCCCTGTTCACCATAACTAGGGTGGCCTCCTAACATCTGTTCACTGGGTCTGATTTTAGTAATCCATCTTAACAGCCTCAAAGAATGAGGTTGTAAAAGTGGACAAAAGAAGATATGTTCGAGGGGATTGGGTCCTCCGACGTATTCCATATCTATGACAGGTAATGTCCACAGCTGTGCTGCTTCGGAAAATCTTTGGCACCTGCGTCGATGATGTCGATGCGCCGTCTCCGAGGACCTCCTCCGACGGCCGACGTCACCCGATGTGATAAGTAGAACGTGTTCGCTTCGTGAATCTCGGTACGCCTCGACTCGTTAGAGTTCGTTTTTTTTGTGAAGACCTGTTCGTGGCGATGTCTACTTCGTCTTCAACCCCACATCCGGGCTTCAAGATGTCGGTCACGGACTTGCACGACGCCTGCCTCTGGTGCCTCGGGGAGGCCCACGATACGGACGACTGTGTCGACTGCCAGTCGCTCACGGCAAAGACCTTGCGGGAACGCAAGAAGAAGCTGTCGGTAGGCCGGGTGTCTAAGCGCCGGAAGTCGAGGCCTGCGGGGCTTTCGACGGATGACTCGAGGGGCGACTCCCTGCGTCATCGTCGGAAGTCCAGTGGGTCTCCTTCCCGGAGTCGGTCTCGCCACTCCGAGGCATTCCCGGAAGCGCCGGCATCGGTCGCCTTCCACCGTCCTCTTCCGAGGACTCCGCCCGTCGGTAGGTCGCTTATCCCTCCATGCAAGCGACACCGGAGGAATGGGCTTCCTTCGGGAAGCAGATGCTAGCGATTCTTGAATCGCAGGGCACCGGTCCGTCTGCGCCTCCGAGTGGGGTCGGTCGGCACCGGTCGAGAGACACCGCTCGTACGCCTTCGGGCTCGGGTGGTCGGCACGGCTCGGGTCACCGAGTACTTGGGTTGGTCTGCTCCCCCAGGGGAGTTCGTTCAGGATGATCTCACGGACATCCTTGATCTTGGTCCCCCCACTGACCCGGTTTTGCCGTTTCATATGGCTCTGCAGAGAAGGGTGCGGCGGCTTGGACTGCTCCGGAGAGTCTCCCGGCAGTGGGCAAGTCTTTGTCGCGAAAATACCATCCAGCCAGTAGCGACCCCTGCTACTTGTCTAGGCACCCCACTCAGGAGAGTTTGGTGGTGCAGGCGGCTACGGCCCCGGCAAAACAGGAGTCTTATCCTACCATCCCTCCGGATAGGGACGACTAACGTTTTGACGGCTGGGCGAAGAAAGTGTTTTCTTTGGGGGTATGCGCTTCAGGCAGCCAACTCCATATGTGCCCTGTCTAGTTTCACACACACTCTGTGGAACTGTGTTGCATTAGCGGCTGAACATGTTCTTGATGGGGACGAACGGGATGGTTTCCTTGCTATGGTTCAGGATGGCAAGGATGCCATGTGAGAGGCCGTTCAGTCGGGTTTGGACTTGGCAGATTGTGTCAGCCGGTCCATGGCGGCGAGCACCGTAATGCGTAGGTTTGCGTGGTTGCGGAAGTCTGGGTTCGCTCCTGATGTGCAGTCCCGGCTCCTCAACATGCCCTTTGACGGTGAACACCTTTTTGGCAGCAAGGCTGACGAGAGCCTTGAGAGGTTGCAGACCTTCAAAGCTGCAGCAAAGTCGTTGGGCGCTGCAGTTCGCCAACCTCCGCCTTTTTGTCCTAGGGGACAGCAATGGAGGGGAGGTTCCTTTCGCTATTACTCGTCCTTCAGTAAAGCGAGGGGAGCTAGCAGTCAGACCATCGTAAGAGTGCCAGAGGTGGAAACAAAGGTACTCGAGGTGTCAAGGCCGCGCGGGCAGTTGCCTCTTTTCCCTCAGGGAACGCCTCAGCCGCTACCACTCAGTCATGAGGCCAGGTCCCATGGTTCGCCGGTTGGGGGAAGGCTGGCGCAGCATCTTGTAGAGTGGCGAGCCTTTACTTCAGATGTGTGGGTTCTGGAGATCATAACCCATGGCTACTGTATTCCTTTTCGGCAGAGGCCTCACGACAATCCACCAGGGATCCTCTTTGAAGAGTCCGGATCCGCTCCTTGCGCAGGAAATTCAAGCCCTGCTGGAGAAAGGCGCCATAGAACTAGTGCCTGTAGCAGAGAGGATCAAGGGATGGTATTCCCCTTATTTTTTGATTTCGAAGAAAGACGGGGGATTGAGACCCATCATGGACTTGCGCGGTTTGAACAAACTCCTCAGGAAGGACAAGTTCAAGTTGGTGACTCTTTCTCACGTCCTCCAGGCCCTTCAACTTCAGGACTGGTTGGTGTCTCTCGACCTCAAGGATGCTTACTTCCATGTGCCGATTCATCCCAGGCACAAGAAGTACCTGAGGTTCGTGGTTGGCGACTCGCACTTTCAGTTTTGGGTCCTGCTGTTCGGATTGACCTCCGCCCCGAGGGTTTTCACCAAGCTCATGGTGGTGGTGTCGGCGCATCTCAGGAAAGGGGGGATTCACGTCTACCCCTACATGGACGATTAGTAGATCAGGGGGAGCTCTCCCGAGCAAGTCCTGGATCATCTGTCCGTCACCTGCCACTCCCTTCACAGGCTGGCCTTCTCCCTCAATTTAAAGAAGTCCCATTTGACACCAACGCAGCGGCTCCAGTACATCGGAGCAGTGCTAGAACGTCCCTGGGGCAGTGTTTTCCTCCCCAGGTGAGGGCTCTTCATATTCAGCAGATGGTGAACAAGTTTCAATTTGCCCAGGATCTCCCAGCGTCCGAGTTCTTGAGACTGCTCGGCCTCATGGCATCCTGCATTCTTCTGGTGCCAGAGGCTCGTCTGCGGATGAGATCTTTGCAGTGGGCACTCAAGCTCCAGTGGTCTCAGTCCTCCGGCAGGCTGTCGGACCCAGTTCAGGTGCCGCCCTCGGTAGCCGAGGACCTTCTGTGGTGGGCCGTCGAAGGCAATCTGATGAAGGGGGCCCCATTTTGGCTGCCCTGGCCGGATGTGACTATCGTGACGGACGCATCCCTCACGGGATGGGGAGCTCATGCCAACGAGTTGACAGTCAGCGGTCGTTGGTCTCCGTCAGAGTCCAGAGTCCATATCAATCTGTTGGAGCTGAGGGCCGTCAAGCTAGCCCTGAAGGCTTTTCTGCCGACTGTGTGTGGAAAGAGTGTCCTAATTCTAACGGACAACACGGTGGCCATGCCCTACCTCAACAAAGGGGAGGGGGGGCAGGGTCACTTCCGCTGTGCAGGGAGGCGATGCAGCTCGAGTTCTGGGCCATCCAGCAGGAAGTTTTGATCTCGGCTGTTCATCTGGCCAGAGACGACAACGAGACGGCGGATGCTCTGAGCAGGCAGAGCACGATCTCTCACGAGTGGGAGCTGGCTCAGGAGATTCTCCTGGAGATCTTCGCCCTTTGGGGACCCCTCAAGTGGATCTCTTTGCCTCCAGTGTCAACCGGAAGTGCGAAAGGTTTTGCTCGCAGGAATTTCCTCCAAAAGGAGCCTCAGGAGACGCGTTCGTGGTGGAGTGGTCATTCCCACTGCTGTACGCGTTTCCTCCAGTCCCCGTCATCCCGCAAGTACTGCGGAGGTTACGGAGGATTGGTTCCCGGATGATCCTCATTGCTCCGGCGTGGGCCCGGAGGACGTGGTACCCGGACCTTGTCGACTTGTCCATCTGCCCTCCACGTCGTCTTCCCTACCGAGACGATCTGCTCTCACGGGAGGGGGGTCAGGTTCTCCATCCAGAGGTCAGATCCCTCAACCTTCACGCTTGGCTTCTGAAAGGTTGAGGAATAAGGATTGGGACCTCTCTGAAGACGTGATGGAGGTGTTGCTCTTGGCGAGGCGGCCGGCAACAAAGTCTCTACCGTTTCCGTTGGAGAAAGTTCTGCGACTGGTGTAGAGTTAAGAATGTGGATCCTTTTGAATGTGACATTCCCATGGTTCTGTCTTTTTTGCTTTCTTTGGCCCACAGGGGCTTGCAAGTGGGGACCATTAAAGGTCTATCCTCCTCCACATCCTGGTAAGGAAGAGGAGAGGCTCCATAGGCTTGATCCTAGGAGAGAGTTGAGCTTTTATATTTCGCGCATGTACTGGGTCAGAGTGGACGATCAACTTTTCATTGGTTACGCTGGAAAGCGTTTGGGTCAAGCTGTGAAGAAACAGACTTTGTCTCGTTGGATTATTTTAGCTATCTCCGAGTGTTACCGCTTGGCGGGTAAGGATCCTCCGGCTGGCTTGCGGGCCCATTCTACCAGAGGAGTGGCTGTGTCTACTGCCCTGCAGAGGGGAGTTCCTATTCGTCACATCTGTGATGCAGCCACCTGGGCTTCAGTACATACTTTTGTACGTCACTACTCCCTCAATTCCATCAGAGGGCAGGATCTGGCCTTTGGCAAGGCAGTCCTCTAGTCCGCAATTTGATTGGGCATGCTAAATTTGTGTTCTAAATTCTTTCCCACCTCCTTGCTTGGTACTGCTTTGGGAGTCTGTCATAGATATGGAATACGTCGGAGGACCCAATCCCCTCGAAGAACAAATTACTTACCTGGTAACGTTCTTTCGATGGGATGGTCCGACGACGTATTCCATATCGCTCCCTCCCTGCCTTCCCCACTGCAGAATTTCTTTTGCAATTGCAGCTTGCGTTCGCAAGGCCTTGTGTGTCTGACTGGCAGAAAACTGGTGGCACACGTTCTGGGAAAAAACTATAACTGAGGCTATGGGCGTCGTGCGTCCTACTTATCACATCGGGTGACGTCGGCCGTCAGAGGAGGTCCTCGGGGACGGTGCATCGACGTTATCGACAC
Organism: Ambystoma mexicanum; assembly: GCF_040938575.1. Taxonomy (NCBI): domain Eukaryota; kingdom Metazoa; phylum Chordata; class Amphibia; order Caudata; family Ambystomatidae; genus Ambystoma; species Ambystoma mexicanum. Next base: position 566,814,301 of record NC_090938.1, on the reverse strand, counting down.
AGACGCCAAAGATTTTCCGAAACAGCACAGCTGTGGACATTACCTGTCTTAGATATGGAATACGTCGTCGGACCATCCCATCGAAAGAACGTTACCAGGTAAGAAAGTAACTTGTTCTTCTAACAACGGGGGACCACACTTGGCCCTTCCTTTAATGTTAGTTTAATTTCTAGGGTCTTCACCAAGGTGATAGTGGGTGCAACCACTTTTCCGAGGAAAACACATTTACACATTTACCCCTTGTGGATGACTGGCTCATTTGGGCATGTTATCAGTAGCGTTTTTCACTACATTCATTCCACACCGGAATTGGTACATGCAGCGGGTTTGTAAGTCTTAATGTCTTTTTTCTTCTCCCCTTAGGAGATTCACTACTTCTCCAGCATTGGATCTTTCATAGATTCACATGCTTGAATATTCCCCATCGTCGGACTGGAAATCCTCAGTAAATTAAATAATAAAAAATAATATATTAAAACTTTCCCTTGGCAAAGAAAAGGAAAGAAAGCTACACCCATAGGGGCCTATCGGGCTTGTGTAGCCTTAAACTTGTGGACTCCCTCTGCCTACTTTTGGTCCTTTTAGGCCTTAACCAATGAGGTGGCAGGGTTTAGCTGCCACCCCAGTCAGCCATCTTCGTTGCGTGTTTGGATCACTTGCTTCTCCTCATGGCTGAAAAAGGCCAAACTGTCAAGAAGACTTCTCTCTACAAGGACTGTTCCAAGTGTGGCAAGAAGGTCATCTGGAGAGCAGGCATATGTCCTCAAATGAGGAATCCTGCAAGACTTCACCATCAACCTCCTCAAGGCACACTGAAGCAAGCTCACAAAAGGAGAGCTTCTTCAGTGGACAGGGCAAACTCCCCACCAGCTGAGGACAAGAAGAGGAGTGGAAAGTCCTCTAATGAACCTTCCAGAACCCAGGAGGGGTATGGTGATGGGAGATCCACAAAAAGGTAAAGACTTATATCTTTTTCTTCTCACTCGTCAGTGAAGCGGTCATCCACGGAGACACCGTCCACGACCAAATTAACCTCACCGTCTACTGGAACGGCACTGTTGTCGACGGTTAAACCATTGTCAAAAGCCAAACTGGCTTCCTCGTTGACAGTCATCACTGTCGTCGAAGGACTCCTCGACGAAGTATTCGTCCACCAAGTAGTCATCTAGCAAGCACTCGTTAACGAAGCTAAGTCATCCACAGAGAGTCCTTCGACAAAGTTTTTGTCTACGGTTAGGTCATCGACTGAAAGCCTGTCGTCGGTAAGCTTGTCAATGTACAAGCTATCGTCTACCAAACTCCCACCATCGTCAATGGAAGAACTGTCAACGGCCCAAATGCATGGTTTAACAACACTGTCTAAGCAAGGAACTCCTGCAAAGGTCATTGAAGAGCTTTTGCCTCAACCAGTTGACGTCCTAAGCGTTCATTTGGATTTGGAGCGCCAATCGCTGAAATGAATGAGCTCCCAGATATTCTACAGGAGGAATTCTCAGAAGGGGAGGGACCTTTACCAGTTCATATCAAGGAAAATAGCCCTCACTGGCAACTTACAATGGAGGTTGCTGCAGATCCTTTCGACCCAGCGCATTGATTCACCAGGAGACATAGGGGGTGACACTCCACCCAGTCTGTCTCAGCAGACAGACGACCTCAAAGCACATCACCTCTGCACCGCGATCGGAGCAGGTCCCCTAGGGATCGCACGCTTCACTACTCACTGCTGCCTCGTCAGTCCACTTCAAGTGAACGCCATCGGGAGTCGCCCAGAGGAGGAAACACACTTCATCGCCCCCAAGATCTTCGCCACAAAGGGCAAGATCAACTACCTCGATATTGGGACCGGAATCACCCGTTCACTTCGAAGAGGAAGAACCCGATGACCCCTTTAGGGAGTTCTCCGACAGGCAGGAAGACGAGCCTGAGGAGGGTGAGCTGCCACATGACTCACCAGGACTCAACATACACAGACCCAGACGACTGGGAGTCAGTGACCATTGAGAAACAAAAGAAACTGGTCTCACCGGGGGGCTAATCGCCTCCAGAAGATGTTATCTTTTCACACAATCATGGCAAAGTCAGCGGAAATGTATAAGATGCAGGTCGCTACTGAAAAGCTTTGGTTCCCTATGAACACAGGGACAAGAGGCACTGCACCATCACTAAAATCCGTATTTTGGAAACCATCTGGGATGCAGGGATAAAAATCCTTGCTACACTGCTCTCCACCCCAGCACTAATAGCTAGACCAGAGAAAAAGTACAAGGCCCCAAACTCAGCCCCTTTATGCCTCAGAGGCCATCCAAAAGCGGACTCTGTCATATTACTGTAGCATCAAGAAAAAGACTGCAAAGCCCAGCTCCCCCCTCCCCCCCCCTCACTGCTCCACCAGATAAGGGGGGACGTAAGCTGGAGGCCATTGGCTGCAATGTCTCAGCAGCAGCATCGCTTACAGTTAGGGACAGCAACGCCATGGCCATGATGGCTAGGTTTGACAGAGAGCTATAGCTCTGCACGTCTAAACTGACGGAGCATCTCCCTGAGGAATTCCAACAGGAGGCTTAGTCCATCATAGCAGACGGCGAGGCAGTCTTGGACACTTGATTGACACCTCGGTGGACACAGCTCACTGTGGTTTCAGGCAGATGGCACACAGAACACTACTTGGGCGCCAAGCCTGGATGAATGCCACCAGTTTCAGACCAGAGGTACTGGCCCCTATCTTGGACATGCCCTTTGATGGACAAGACTTACTCAGCAAATAGATTGATGATCACTTAAAAGGAATCAATGGCGACACGGACACAGCTAGAGCAATTAGCTCTTTAAAGGACAAAGACAAGGACCCACGTTCCTTTCAAGGTACAGTGCCAAATACAGGTCTCAAGGAAAATCTTTCCAGGGTCAGAAGTCTTCCTTAAATCCCTACCAGTCGAGTGGTGCGGGGGGCAGGTACCAACAAGGTTACACCAGGTACCAAAATCACTGCAGCAAGAGAGGCTCAGGACAAGGCAGGAGCCAGCCCAAAAAGAATTGACCCTTACCCAATGCTCCTGCCAAAAACTGTCCCCGGTAGGAGGACGTGCTACTACGAAAGGCAGTCATAGAGAGGGTACCTCCTCCTCAGAGGGGAAAGGGTTCCTACTTTTTCCTAGTGTGGAAGTTAAACGGCCAGATCTGCGGGCCCTCAACTAATTTGTTCGCCGACAACAGTTAAAAAGGACTTCCCTACAATTGGTTCCCCTTGGCTGAAATAAGAATATTTCCTCACCCCTCTCGACTTGGAGGTCATGTATTGTCACATTCCCATTCATCCAACACACAGAAAATACCTCTGGTTCAGTCAGCAACCAACACTTACATTTCAAGGTGCTGCCCTTCGGTTTAAAATCGGCACCAAGAGTGCTCTCGAAATGCTTAGCCTCGGTAGCCGCCCATCTCAGGCGCTCAGGAATCCAGGTCTTCCCTTACCTGGATGATTGATTAGTGAAGGTAACCTGCCTAAACACAGCGTCCGCAGCAGTGGAAACAACATCATCCCTTCTGCAGGACCTAGGGCTCTCAATCAACGAGGACAAGTACTCGCCCTCTACCTGCGCAAACAGCAATTATTCTAGGGGCAGACCTCGACACTCGAGTCCCCAGAGTACACCCCTCGTCAGAGTGACGGCAATGCCAAATCTCATTGCATGATTCAGAGACAGGACAAACTCTGTCAGGCAATGCAACCCTTTTGGGCTTGCTGTCATCCTGCATCTTCCTCAAACCAAATTGCAGGCTAAAGATGCAACCACTTCAGGTGGAGCTGGACAACCAATGGGCCCAACACGGTATCTAGTCAATTCATCTAAACCCATTCCATCTAATACCATTCCATTGACATTTTTCCATCTAAAAAATGTCCATCTAATGCATGTGTTTGGGAGGTAAAGGGTTAATTTTTGTTCAGGTGCATTTTAAAGGGTATAAAAATGGATTTGGGGCGGGGAGGAGCCCACAAAAAGAAAAAAAATGCATTAGATGGAAATTCTTTAGATGGAAAAATTTCGATGGAATGGCATTAGATGCAATGGTTGTAAATTAAATGACCTTAAACTGCTCAACACAGCGGGTCACGGGAAGGCAATGTTCATCTTAAGCCAAGCTTTCACAAGGCACTCATATGGTGGGCCTGCCGCCCCAATCTTCTACAAGGTCTCCCTTTTCAACCCCCTACATTCACCCTACTACTGAGGACGGACGCATAACTCTCGGGATGGGGAGCTAATATGGCCACCAACAGAACCTCGCCTGCACATGAACGTGCTGGAACTCTGGGCCATTTGGTGGGCTCTAAAGTCCTTCCAGTTCTGACAGGCCAGATGGTGATAGTGCAGATAGACAACACCACATTGATGCACTACATGAACAAACAAGGGGGCACCAAGTCCAACATTCTCTCGCAGGAAACACAACTTCGGGTGGATTGTGTTCTCCAACGTATTCCTCATCTTCAATGTAGTCCATCCAGGTTTAGCTGCTTCTCCATAAAATTTCGGCAGAGGGTGCCGTGCATCAATGTCGTCGAGTCGTTGATCCCTCAAAGGCCTCCGTCGAGGGTGCCGTCATTGGGTGTATAAGTTGCACGCGCGACGCCCGTTGGCCTCCGTTCCGTTTTTCCGCAGTATACGTTGCTTCGGAGATTCGGCGCGCCTCGAGTTCTGTGAGAATAGCAAATAAGAATATGTCCTCGTCATCGACACCGACCACGACCCCGAGATCGAGTGTCAAAAAGTGCAAGTTGTGCGGTTCAAAAATGTCGATCACAGACCCGCACTGATAGTGTTTGTGGTGCCTCGGAGAAGGCCACGACATGGAGGCCTGTACGAAGTGTCAGGCGATGACGGGGAAGGCCTTGCGAGAGAGGAGGGAAAACCTACAGGTGGGTCGCAAATCTGACCGTAAAGCCTCTAGTGTTGAGTCGAGATCCCGTGAGGAGAAATCTCCTCGACGCGAAAGGCATTGGTCCAGGTCCCGAAGCGGTTCCCATCGCTAGTCGTCTTCGATGAAAAAAATCAAATAAACAATGCCACAGGTCCCTCTCCACCTCGTCTTCGGACGAATCCCCAAGAAGGATGAAATGTCCCACTAAACATTCATCATCCGAAGAATGGGAAGCATTTAGGGTCAAAATGATGGAGGTGTTCGAGAAAGCGAAGCCTCGGTCCGCGCCTTCCTCGGAAGCCGGCCGGGAGCGTTATCGCTCCGACACTCGCGCGCTCTCGAGCCCGGGTGATAGAAAGAGGAAGGATAGAGAACCTTCTAGGATGCCGAGCGAGAAAAGCCACACTAGTCGAGTCGACCGCTCAAGGTCACCGACGCTGTCCGAGACAGAACACACCTCAAAGGGCAAGTCTTCGAAGTGCGCCTCGAAGCCGGCGCCGTCGAAGACTGGTATTACATCGACGCCTTTGTCGACGTCAACCCCGATGCCTCCAGTTCGGCAAAATCAGCCAGAAAAAGAGAAGGCTACAAGACCTGTAATGCCTTCAGGACCCATTAATACTCCTCCTCCACCTCTCCCAGAAAAGGTTTTCAAACCTGTTCCTAGGAAAGAGTTCTTCAAGTCTCTGACCTCAATTTTTGAGGAACAGGAGAAGTCTGATGAGAATGTACCTTTTGGGCTGGAATATGGCACCCCAAATGTCCCAGAATGCCTGATTTCAGAAGAAAGCAGGATGAGGGATCTGGTTGAATCACTACACAATGCAAGTGGTATTGATACATCTCCTGAAAATGACTTTGGTAGGCCAGAACCAGGAGAACATGCCAGTCCATCACAGTCAGCTTATCACAAAGGTAATAGATTATTTAGGATAGGCCAGACCTCCAGCCCAATTAATCCAACATGATCTAACAGACATATTGGATCACGGTCCTACTGAAGACCCAATACTACCTTTTCACGTAGCCTTGCAAAATAGGGTAGCCAAAAATTGGGAGACTCTGGATTCTATTCCACCAGTGAATAAATCCCTTACTTCAAAATACCGCCCTGCCAGTAGCGACCCCGGCTATCTGTCTAAACATCCCACTCCCGAGAGTTTGGTCATACAGGCAGCCACAGCTTCTAACAAACTGGCGTACCGTTTAATCCCTCCGGACAGGGACGATAAGCGTGTGGATGGCTGGGCACGGAAGGTATTTTCAGCTGGGAGTATGGCGTTAAAATCAACCAACTCCACATGTGCTTTGGCAAAGTTTTCATACACTATGTGGGAGTGCATTGCGATGGCGGCGGAGCACATACCAGAAGGGTACGAAAGGGAAGGATTCCTAGCCATTGTTAGAGATGGAAAGGAGGCTATGCAGGTATCCCTTGAATCTGGATTGGACACTGTAGATAGTGTGAGCAGGTCCATGGGCACTAGCACGGTAATGCGCAGATTTGCATGGTTACGGAAGTCAGGCTTCGCACCAGACGTGCAGAACAGTCTCATGAACATGTCCTTTGACGGGTCTCACCTTTTTGGCAGCAAGGCTGACGCGAGCCTTGAGAGGTTGCAAACCTCAAAGGCAGCTGCCAAGTCTTTGGGAGCTGCCATTAGGCAACCTCAGCCTTTTCGTGCACCAGGTCAATCTTTGAGGGGACGATCCTATCGTTCCTACACCTCATATGGAAAGGCGAGAGGAATGGCCAGTCAAAGGGGCCAAAGAAAGGCCACTCACGGTGGATGAAGAAAACGAGCAAAGCCAGCTACAGCCTCTCTGCCATCAGCGGCTGCAGCAACCGCCACAAAACCACTTTGAGGACTTGCATCACAAGACACCTGTAGGAGGCAGGCTGTCACAGCATCTGCAAGAATGGCAAGCCATTACTTCAGATGTTTGGGCTCTAGAAATAATAGCCCAAGGTTACTGCCTTCCTTTTCTAACGCAACCTCAAAGCAATCCACCACGGAGACAACCTTTGAAGCTTTCAGACCCGCTCCTACATCAGGAAGTTCTAACCCTGCTGGAGAAAGGTGCTATAGAGCCAGTACCTGCAGTGGAGAGGAACAAGGGATGAGACTACCCGTATTTTTTTATTTTTTGATCCCCAAAAAGGACGGAGGACTGATACCCATCCTGGTCTTAACAAACTTGAACAAGTTCCTCGGGAAGGACAAGTTCAAGATGGTTACCCTTTCTCAGATCCTTCAGGCCCTTCAACTTCAGGATTGGTTGGTGTCATTGGACCTCCAGGATTCTTATTTTATGTGCCGATTCATCTCAAGCGCAGAAAATACCTGAGGTTCGTAGTTGGCGACTCACACTATCAGTTTCGAGTCCTGCCATTCTTATTGACCTCCGCCCCGAGGGTCTTCAACAAACTGATGGTAGTGGTGGCAGCGCATCTCAGGAGAGGGGGGATTTACATCTACCCCTACCTGGACGATTGGCTGATCAGAGCACGTTCTCCCGAACAGGCACTGGATCACCTGAAAGTCACCTGCCACTTCCTCCACAGACTGGGCTTCTCCCCCAATTTCAAGAAGTCACAAATGAGACCTTCTCAATGGCTCCATTATATAGGAGCTGTATTAGACACATCCCTGGGAAAGAGCTTGCCTCCCAGGTCGAGGGCTCAAGACATTCTTCAGATGGTTTCCAAATTCCAAAATGCCCAAAATCTTCAGGTCTACGACTTCTTAAGGTTACTCGGCCTCATGGCATCCGGCATCTTTCTGGTGCCGGAGGCACGTCTGAGAATGAGATCCCTTCAATGGGCTCTAAAGACTCAATGGTCCCAGGTCTCAGGAAAATGAGGGATCTTCTCCAGATTCCAAACAAGGTCTGTCAAGATCTTCTATGGTCCACTTGTTCGGAGAATATCCTGAAAGGAGAACTTTTTTGGCAACCATGGCCGGAGATCACAGTAGTGACGGACGCCTCACACAGGGGGTGGGGCGCTCATGCCAACTATTTGACAATCAGCGGTCGTTGGTCTCAATCGAAGTCCAAACTACACATCAACCTTCTGGAGCCGAGAGCAATCAGGCTAGCGCTGAAAGTTTTTCTGCCATCTATCAGGGGAAAACATGTCCTGATAATTGCAGACAACACAGTGGCCATGCATTATCTAAACAAAAGAGGAGGTGTAGGGTCACTACCTCTGTGCAGAGAGGCAATGCAGCTCTGGTATTGGGCAATTCAAGAAGGAATCTCTTAAATGGCAGTTCACCTAGCCGCGGAGGAGAATATGACGGCAGATGCTCTGAGCAGGCAGAGCGAGGTGTCCCACGAATGGGAACTGGCTCAGGAAGTCATTCAAGAGATCTTCACCCTTTGGGAAACCCCTCAAGTGGACCTATTTGCGACTGGAATGAACCGGAAGTGCGAAAGGTATTGCTCAAGGAAATTTCCCCCGAGAGGAGCCCTGGGGGACGCGTTCATGGTGGAGTGGAATTTCCCACTATTGTACTCTTTTCCTCCGATTCCCGTCATTCCTCAGGTCATCAGGAGACTGAGACGCTTCGGAAGCCACATGATCCTAATTGCCCCGGATTGGGCCAGGAGAACGTGGTACCCGGACCTTCTAGACATGTCCATCTGTCCCCCAGTACGTCTTCCTTAGAGAGAGAACCTTCTCTCTCAAAAGGGGGGACAGGTTCTCCATCCAGAGGTCAACACGCTCAACCTTCACGCTTGGTATCTGAAAGGCTGAGATACAAGTATTGGAACCTTCCAGATGACGTCATGGAGGTGTTGCTTTCGGCAAGAAGGCCAGCAACAAAGTCTCTATACCGTTGCCGTTGGAAAAAGTTTTGCAACTGATGCAGAGAAAAGAATGTTGATCCTTTTCGATGTTCTATTCCGGAAGTACTGTCCTTCCTCCTGACCCTAGCACATAGAGGTCTAAATGTTGGAACCATTAAAGGTTATCTTGCTGCGCTTTCCATCTTCAAGCGCTCGTCAGAAGAATGCTCATATTTCAAAATTCCTTTGGTAATGCAATTTTTAAAAGGACTCACTAATGTGTTTCCTCCTTTCCCATTTCAAGTACCAATTTGGGATCTCAATCTGGTCCTAAAATTCTTAATGTGTGCTTCTTTTTGAACCTTTGCACACTTGTCCATTAAGATTACTGACATGGAAAAGGAAAACTGCTTTCCTAGTTGCTTTAACATCTGTAAGAAGAGTGAGCGAATTGCAAGCACTGTCATTTGGGCCCCCCCTATACTGTGTTCCATAAAGACAGAGTTGTGTTGAGGGTTAAACCCTCATTTTTACCAAAAGTGGTATCTGATTTTCATTTAAGTCAGAAAATTGTTTTACCTGCATTCTATCCATTCTGAAGGTGCCTTCTGTGCGCCTTGAATTGTTTGATCCTCGCAGGAAGCAGCCGCAGCTAGAGATCAGACCCTACTGACAAACGATCAAATAAATCGAGGCGCACAGAAGGCACCTTCAGAGAGGATTGCTTCATATCTTCTCAGCACCTGTGACACTCAAATCATTGGCTCAGAAGTTCCACTCACGAGGTACAGAGAGTGACACCACTCAGTCCACTCCCACAGTTCTGAAGATGGCACTGGAACACTAAACTTTCCACATGTGTGCCAGAAACGCCACAAGTGTCGACTAGAAAACTGTTTTGGTTATGACAACCACATTCTAAGTCACAACATGTACTAACTCACACTGTGCAAAAAACTATTGCAAATGAATATTATATGAATGTTGAATATGATATAATTTGTGTCCACTCCCATACATTATGGGGTTGAAGATGGTTATGAATGTACAACGGCCCCTATAGGCCATTTTAAGTCACACGAGATAATACATTTTTTGCTAACTGTGCAATATGCAACTTTTGGTGTGCTCTTATGTACAGATCAAATGATATGATCAGTGAAATTGTGCTGTAAATACTACCGGCAAGTGCCATACAGGTGGGGTAGCCTATGTTTTTGTGTTCTATCAAGGGGAAATTCCTTTACAGGTTTTCACTGATGCCCTTAATCTCGCAGGTACTGCACAGAATGATCGAGCATCCCTGAGGTGTGATACTAATAGCCCCGATGTGGGCACGCCAGATCTGGTAACCAATGCTCCCTCAACTAGCGATCAAGAAATAGTCCTATCTCCAACTCCACTTGCACCTCTTATCTCAGCAGAAGGGTGAGCTACTTCACCACAACCCAGCCAGTCTGTCACTCGGGGGATGGCTCCTTGGCAACGAAAGTTTCACAACCTCACACTAGATCCCGAGTGCTGAGATATAATACTGGCTGCAAGGGCCCCATCTACTAGACGAAAATATTCCAAAAAGTGGAAACGGTTCAGAACATGGTGTCTACAGACTAACACAGATCCCCTCTTGGCACCTGCAGAGCAAATACTACCTTACCTCTTACACTTAGCTAAAGAGGGTCTAGCAATATCTTCCATTAAGGTCCCTCTCTCTGCTGTGGCTGCTTACATAACCAGACCTCATCAGCATTCCATAGTGTCTCACCACTGTTAAGACTTTTCTCAGAGGACTTGCACGCTCTTTTCCCAGACAAAGGAAGATTGCTCCTTCATGGAGCCTTAACACAGTACTAGCCACATTAATGAGAGCACCATTTGAACCCATACACAGGTGTGATTTAAAATTCTTATGTAAGACAGCTTTCTTTGTAGCCATCACATCAGCCAGACACATCAGGGAGTTACCGCTCTGTCTGCAAACCTCCGTTCACCAATTTTCACAGATAAGGTCATTTTACTACCTCACCCTAAATGTATTCCTAAAATCGTGTGTGAATCTATTCTGGCGGAAAGGATCGTTCTACCTGCATTCTTCAGCAACCACAGGACGACTGCCGAACGTACACCACATTCCCTGGATGTGGCAAGAACACTCAAGTTGTGCTAAGAACAGATCAAGGAATTCAAAACCTCAAAAAGACCCTTTGTCGCATTTGCAGGACGAACGAAGGGCAAATGGATATCCAAACAGAGCTTGGCACGTTCTGTATCCAGTTGCATCGCACACTGCCATGAGCTCAAACAACCCATTGCCAGCCACGCCCACAGAGCACTCAACCAGAGTGAGGGCGACTTCAACAGCTTTTCAAGCAGGAATGTTCTTACAGGACATCTGCAGGGCAGCCACATGGAGCACTCTCCACACTTTTACCTGGCAGTACTGCTTGGAAGAAGACAGCAAAAATGAAACTGTAGTGGGACAAGCAGTACTCCAGCATTAATTTGCTTAAAGTAGGAGCAGCCTCTTGTTCCTTTTGTTGGTTATTGTTTGACTGTTCCCACCGTCACATAACATAACATAACACTAACGCTATAAGTATTATTAAACGATAACTGTGTATTTCTGAGCATTGTGGAATCTGCTTAGATCACATGCTGTGCATAGGCCAACATCTAGTGGAAGCTGCAGAGTATTACAGTTGTTGTTTTCAAAACTCGAAAAGGGACGTCGACCGGATGTGACAGTAATACTATCCCTAGTGAAGAGGCAGTACCAAGTTTCATCCACACTCCAGCCACCCCCTTTGTAGTACCCGGTACTTTCACGCTAAAGTATGACGTATGAAGAACAAATCAACCAGCCAAAGAGCAGCGGTTGGGCTCTGCTCAGTGCCTATTAGGAGTAACAGCACCTATTGAAGTACCGACACCTAAGAAAACCTTGACATTAAGGTACTGATTGAGAAAACCATATCTGCAGTCGTGACAGAATGACGGTTGTCAGAATGGAATACCTGAAGAAGCCAAGAAGATGATAAAGGAAGACGAATGGTGATGTCATAAGTAATCGGACTGACGCACATATAGAAGGTATAATGACCTGAGAATACTGACAGAGACGAAATACCATGGATAACTGACATCTTGAGCCTAAGGTGAAGAAGTTGATGTCAAGATGAAGAAACTTCTGCCATATACAAGATGAAGATATTCAGTTTAAATGTGTACAGATGGAAGAAACCGCAAGAAGCAAAGAAATTGTGAAGCTTGCTTATGCTTAGTAGTAAAATAGATTGGGGCAAGCACCAACATATACATATATATACCTCAAAAGCACTTTATACATGAGTGGAACTCCACTGCGCACATGAGCTGAACTGAACAAAGGTTACTAAAGGTCTCGAGAGGAGAGTGTCGCAGCAAACAAATCGAGAATTAAGACGGAGCGAAACTCAGCTGAAGGTAACCATGCCAAGAAGCCAAGGTCTTATCTGGTTGGAAAAGGCCGACAGTGGATACAATTAAGGGGACAAGAACAAAGTAACCTGTTCAGAAAGGTCAAGATAAGCCACAGATGGTAGAATACTGGCAGAATTAAATCAAATACACGGAAATACATGAAAAAGAGGCCGATTTCAGTGTCCTAGCCACGTGACAAGGCAGGCTGGAAGAGTAAGACTTTCACACCTATGCATGGATCTCTGCCATGCCCATACTCCCTAAAAACTCAGACCAAGAAGCGGATTCGAGGCCAAACTAAAGCAGTAATTGACACATGACCACTGAGGTGATGATTGATTTTGACAAATGGGAAGGAAGCTGGGGTGCATACTAATTCCCTGCTCCTAGCTGGTGGTTCTGCATGCTGCTAGACTTAAGTGGAAAAGTATGAATGGGGTTGATGCCAACCCAATCATAGTGGACTGTGTGATCTAGGGTCCTATAGAGAGTAGAGCCAATGGGATGTCATACTCTTAGTGACGTTCATAGTGGCCATTTTGAAGGAAGGGCTTAGTTGCCCCACCTGACATTGATTGTCCAATCCCCCCCCGTTACCACATACAGATATAGTACCTATGATAAAGTTACCTTCCTATAACCAATCACATTGCATGTTAGGTTTTTAAGATTGCGCGTCAGCGATGAGTTTTTGCTATAAATACTGTGTTTTTTCTGAAATTAATTTTGAGTTGGAAGAGAGAGAGAGAGAGAGAAGATCGAGCGGTGCTGATATTCATTGTACCCGTTTTATGTGCTTTTCATTACCAAACTTGAGTTGTCATAATTATTTGATGCTTGAGTACAAATCTTCATCCCCATCTATCTCGAGGGTACTGCTACTCATCTTAAAAGGTTGTTTGGAGATCCCCAATCAGAGGGCTGGCTGGAGACCATCCAGTTCACTAGTGTGACGTGACTGTACCCATGATCCTTCACGCGTCGAGGTCCCTCAGATTGTTTTTTTCCGCCATTCTAGACAGACTCGTATAGTGGAGTTCCTCTTTCAGTTTATAGCCATTTACTATTATCAAATTACCGATAGTTTCTTCTTACTATCCTTTATATCACTGATGTTGTGTCATTCCATTATGGACAAGACCCCCTTTAAATTTTGCCCCAAGTACAATAGGATATTTCCGTGGGTCGATAAACACCTTGTGTGTAACTTGTGTCTCCATCGAGACCACGTCAAGGGTTCTTGTCGAGTGTGCAGGCTTTTCAAGCCCAAGACTTTGAAGGACCGATCTACTAAACGCTGCGAGGCCATGGAAGTAGAGGGGGCCTTCAGCGACGGCAGCAACACCGCGTATCCGAAGGCGACAGGGTTACTTTGGTTACCCAAGCGCAGGCTCCCGACCCCAGAAGACAGACCGGCGGCCTTGTTAGGGGGACAACACCCAGCGGCGTAAGCACTATCACTTCATCCTACACTAAACACACAACCCACGGCCGAGACTCGACACATGTCGAGCAGACGGCAGTGCACAACGTCTAGGGAGAGGTCTTTTGAATCTCTGTCCTCTGGGCACTCTCGATCGAGATCGCCACATGACCGACCCTGGCCGTCGAAGGACTGTACAGATGTTGCGTGAAAATCTCTGACCGGCGGCCGATGGTCGGCGGACGAGGCTCCGTTCAGCCCTCACCTGAAATTTGATTTTCTGCTTCGATTCAGGTACAAGACCCCATGCAGTCGGGATTGACCCACTTAGGCAAGAAAAATGCTTCAGAGGGCCAGAGTAAAGAGGGGAAGTCCAGGAAAAAGTCCTCTTAAGACCCCTCCTAGGGAATAATCTCAGGATGTTAGGCCCACTCAGAAGAGTAAAGAACCTGTATCTTATGATTCTTTGTCTACCGCCCGGAAAAAGAATGCTCCTCTTTCTACCTTACTACTTCCCACAAACAAAGATTTAGGACTCCCTTGTCAACCATTGGTCATCCCTAGTTCTGCCCAATGATCGGCTGAGGATATAGACCGGGTCATGAGGATGTCCTTCATGGGCAACTTATATGAAAAGGACCCTGACTATTTCAAGACCCCCTCCCCTCTCACCCCCCCACTACAGCACCCTCTGGGTCGCAGATCCCTGCTCAACCTCCTGCTAAGAGGTCTCGCCCCGAGAATCCAGTGCAAGGCACAGTCATTGACCTCTGTGACCCGGACTCCGATCACGAGGACCTCTCTATTCAAGAGGCATCAGACCCTTATTACGAGGATGATGCTGCAGACCCTTATTACGGGGATGATGAGGACCATGAGGTTGACCCAGAGACAAATATGTATGTCATGTACTCTCCTGTTAATCAGGAACCCCCGGTCATGGGCTCACCCATTGACAATCAACCCCTGCTAAATGAAGTGCTTATCAAGGCGGCAGAGCATTTTCAGATAGCTACTCAGGAAGAACAACAAGATAAAGATTTCATAGACGAAATCTTAGGAGATTCGAGCCTATGAATCCGGCCCCTCTCAAGTTCCTCTCGTGGAAAACAGCTTTCCTCGTGGCCATCACCTCTGCCAGGAGGGTGGGTGAGATCCAGGCCCTATCTGTAACTTTCCTTCATGGCAAAGGTTCTGTGAGAATTCCACCTCAACAAGCCTTTGATGTTGTCTGTGTTCTTTCCAAAACCTTCCCCGCTGGCTGAAAGGACTTTGCACTCGCTGGATGTGGCTCGTGCTTTGAAGTTCTATGTGGCATGCACGAAGAGTTTCCCGAAGACTTCTCAACTATTCTCCAGCATGGGGTCTGGCATGGATTCACATGCTCATGAATATTCCCTGCCGTCAGGCTGGGAATCCTCGGTAAAAAAAAATCAGTTTCAGCTTCGTTTCTGAACTGTCTGTCTACTAATAACCAATCACTGGTCTCTGGGTCATACTGCCCCCAGCCAATGACTGCCCTCTACCTAAGCCCCTCCTCTGGCAGCTATCTTCAGATTTTTACTGCATGTTCAAGTGTTGGGAGTCCTTGTGCTAAAGCTCTCGAGCTTTTACTGCGTGTTGCGTTTTTTCAAAGAGTTTTACTCTCGTTTTTCAGTCAATTCGAGCCTCAAGCTCCACCAATTCCTCTTTCAATTAACGGGGACCCGTTTTGGAAATGTCGAACCCCTTCCCCCCCCTTTCAAGGGTGATTTTTTTTTTTCAATTTTTATTTATTTATTTATTTTTTGGGTCGAACTTCACTTCTTGGAGGATTCCAGAAGATCTTTGAGGCCTACCCCGCGTGGACATGGCCCAGGACAAAGGAGACTCGATGCCCGTTGGATCCAAGCTGTTTAGGATCTGCCCAGGATGTGGACTGCCTAACGTCTTCAAGGAAGATGAACACTCCCGGTGCCTCTACTGCCTGCACTCTGACAAGTCGCACGTTGAGGACGACTGTGCGTTCTGTCCGACCGGACCATGAAGGACCGTAGTACAAGACTCGCTAACTGGCTGGAGGCGAAGAGCCCAGCAGCAGATGAGAAGAAGTCTGAGCGGTCTTCTAAGCCCTTTGAGGGCGCGCCGGTGACGGGGGCCCAACAGAAGGCAAAGCACAGTGAGTTCGCGGGCACCGGGAGCGCCGTTGGTTCGGGCTCCTCGGCTGCCAGGCCGGGCGCAATGTCACCGATTCCGTCAACCACGAGCCAACGCTCCAGCTCGGTGAAAAGAAAGTTGGAGAACCCGGGTAAGCTTCGGGAGTAGCCCGGTGGAAAAAGTCAAGGGGGAGCCAGGTGGTGATCCACTCCCCACTATGAAGGCCTCCAACGCGCCTAAGGTAGTGAAGGCCCAGATTCACCCGGCTAAGGCCTCGATTGAAGGAGTCGTGGCGTCCCTGGCGAAGCCCGTAGAGGCGACCCCAGTGGAGGCGGCCTCCAGGCCTAGAGTTTCCCTGCCAACCCGGAGGCAATCGTCTTTCCAGTCAATCGAAAAGACCCTGGTGAAGCCCTGGGCAAAGGAGGGAGGGGCGCGATAGCCCTAACAGACTCCAATACCTCCTCCGAGGACAAGCTGTCGGTCCCCAAGGCCGTCCAGTCCAACGAGGTCAGGGCCTGCAGGAAGGATCCCGACGAGGTGGACGTGGAAAGCGAGGGTGGAGCCAACGAACGGCAGGTTGACGAACCGGAGGACCCTCTGCCGACAACCCAGTCGCTACTGATACCAGCACCGCCGGACAGGTCGGATTACATCTTGCTGGCGCTGCAGACCCTGTGACAAGATAAGCACAAGGTTGCCTTTACTGCCAGCTCACGATCCAGCGGCGCCTGGACCTTCGGGGAGCCCTCCAGCCAAGCGGAGGCGATTCCACCCCCCACCCCCACCTTTCCAACATTCACCTCCATCCCCTCCACCGAGGGACGAGACAGACTGCGATTGCTACGACGGGGACGGACGATGGCGGAGACGATGGAACTGATCTCCCATTGCCCCCTCCCCGGGCTTGCCCTCCTGACGAAATTGGCTTGTTCCACACCATGATCGCCAGGGCCTCGGGAGCTTTTCCAGCTATGCCACGAAGAGCAGAAGAAGGATGGATTCTTTTATCAGCGACGAGAGGCCAACAGGAAGACCGTATTCTCGGTACCACTGTTAGATGACATCTGGAACAAGGCACTGTCCCTTCTGAAGAACCTGTCCACGGCCCCTGTGAAGAGACACTGGTATGAGAAGTAGTACCGGGTCCCAGATTCTGCCCCTATGTGCCTCAGGGTGCAGCCGTCCCCGGATTCAGCAGCCAAGAAGAAATCGGCAGGGGCGACGGCATCTACTTCCACTTCCATACCGGATGGCGAGGAGAAGAAGCTGGACGCCATTGGACAAAGGGTCATCTCGTCAGCAACGACGACCATTAAGGCGGCCAACGCTCTCGCTATAGTGGCCCTCTATGATAGGAAGCTGTGGTTTAAAATTGCCCCCTTCCTGGACTTCCTCCCAGACAACAAGAGAGTGGAGGCCCTCGAAATCCTGCAGGAGGGTGAGGTGGCTTCTGACTATGCTATCACGTTTGCTACGGATATCGCTGACACCGGTTTTCGCCAGATGGACAACAGCGTTTGCATTCGCCGGCACGGGTGGCTCAGAGCCACTGATTTCGTCAGGACGTACAGACCAGGGTACTGGACATGCCCTTCGACGGGAACAACCTGTTCGGCAAGGCAGTGGATGATACGGGCACACTCTGGAGTTCCAAAGGAACTGCCCAGACTTTCCACTGGTGGCCAGGAAAGAAAACCACATCTCACAACTACTTTTGGAGGTACGAGCGATGCTGGCAAAGGGCGTGATAGAACTCGTCCCGAAGAGGCTCCCGGGCTCCAGAGTATATTCACGGTACTTCCTTGTCCAAAAGAAGACTGGGGGCCGGCGGCCTATCCTGGACCTCCGCCGCCTCAACAGGGAAATAAACTCCCAAGAATTCCGGATGGTCACCGTTCAACACGTGCTGGGACAGCTGGAAGAAGGGGTCTTCCTGTCGTCGCTGGACCTGGAGGATGCTTACTTCCACATCCTCATACATAAAGGACATCAAAGGTTTCTGCGCTTCGTGGTCCAGGGGAGGCACTGTCGGTTCAAGACACTGCCCTTCGGTTTGAAGTCGGCGCCAAGGGTGTTCACCAAGTGCCTGGTGGCGCGGCTGCGCCTGCAGGGGATCCACGTCTACCCCTATCTGGACGATTGGCTCATCCGAGCGAAGTCAAGGGAACTCGCCGTCGCCCACACAGCGAGGACTGTCCGCCTGCTCACGGAACTGGGGTTCTTGACCAACTTTGCGAAGTCCTGCTTGGTGCCATCGCATGACGCCCTATTCGTAGGGGCAAGACTCGACACGGTGGCGCGGCTAGCTTCACCGTCGGAGGAGAGGATAAAGGGCATCCTGGGCAAGGTACAACGGCTGTTCACCATGGAATTAGCCATGGTGAGGTTCATAAAGTCCCTGCTCGGCATGATGTCATCATGCATCTATCATGCATCTACCTCGTTAGTCTGTACAGGTTGCAGATGCGGCCACTGCAGGAATTCCTCGACGCCCGTTGGATACAAGTGTCAACAAGATCTCCCTCAACGAGACTTTCCGTCAAGCGATCCGGTGGTGGGGCACCTGCGCGCATCTCGCGACGGGCATGGACTTCCAAACCCCATCGCATCAGGAGACTGACGGACGCCTCTCTGGAGGGATGGGGCGTGCACACCAGAGATCTCCACGCAAGAGGCCTTTGGCTCCCGGAGGAGAGGTCCCGGCACATCAACTTCCTGGAACTGCGGGTAGTGTTCTGGGCCCTAAAGTCCGTCCTTCTGTCCCTCAAGGGCAAGGTGTACAGGTCTTCACGGACACCGCCACCACGATGTTCTACATCCGGAAGCAGGGGGGGCACCAGATCCCCAGCTCTATCCAATGAAGCACAGGATCTGTGGCACTGGGCTGTAGCCCAGGGGATGTTCCTGGTACCCTTTCACCTGGCAGGGGTGAAGAACACTGTCGCCGCCTCAGCAGGGACCTGCGCTCTTGCCACGAGTGGGAGCTTCGGCAGGATCAAGTAGATCTAGTCCGACGGTGGGGCAGTCCCCAGATCGATCTGTTTGCAACGGTGATGAACACCAAGTGCCGGAGGTTCGCCAGCAGGTTTCACCAGCCGGGGAGCATGGGGGATGCATTCTCCTTCCCCTGGGACGGCCTGTTCCTCTATGCATTCCCACTGTTGCCGCTACTAACTCAGACGGTGCCGGTGCAGGATGATCCCCTTTGCTCCAGCGTGGCCGAGGCAGATATGGTTCCCGGACCTTCTGGACATGTTAGTGTCCCCTCCAGTCGATATTCCTGCCAGGGAAGGAGGCGCAATCCTACATCACGACCCAGGATCGCTGAACCTGGAGGCTACGATATCCCGGCGGACTGCAAGGAGGTACTTGCCAAGGCCATGGCGTCATCGACTCTTAAGTGCTACAGGCATAAGTGGAAGAGGTTCTCGGTCTGGTGCCGTGCACAGAAGGTCAATCCTTTACGGATTACGGCCCCTCAAGTGCTGCCGCACTTGCTGTCGCTGGCCAAGGCAGGGCTGGCCCATGCCTCCATCAAAATTCATCTGGGGGCTATCTCCTGTTACACCAGGACTCGGGGGGGGGGGGGGAGGGGGGGCGGCGGTCATCGCTGTGGTCATACCACCTGGTGAAGGAGTTAATTGTTCCGCTTGTTCCCGCCAGTGAAGGCTCCGGTCCCGGAGTGGGAGCTCAACGTGGTGCTGACCAGGCTCATGGGCCCGCCATTCGAGCCTTTGCATTTGTCGCCACTGAAATTCCTATTGTGGAAGGCAGCATTTCATGTGCCCATCCCCTCCGCATGACGAGTGGGAGAGATCCAGGCCCTCTCCTGTAAGCCGCCGTACCTGACATTCCAGCAGACGAGGGTAGTTCTGAGGACACACCCCTCCTTCATGCCCAAGGTGCGGTCGGATTTCCATCTCAACGAGCCCTTGGTGTTGCCTGTTTTCCTCCCGTCGCCTTTTCGCCGGCTGAGAGGACTTTGCGCTCGCTGGATGTGGCTAAAGCGCTGAAGTTCTACGTGGACCGCACAAAGAGTTTCAGGAAGACATCACAGCTGTTTGTGAACTTTGGCCCTGTGAACCAAGGGAAGGCCCTCTCCAAGGCTTCCATTTCCAGATGGCTCTCCGGCTGCATCATGCACTGTCACCGGTTGGCAAACCGACCGTTGCCTGACCGTCCGATAGCCCTTTCGACCAGAGGGATCGCTGCAACTATGGCGCCCCTGTTTGGTGTGCCCCTGCTGGACATCTGCAGGGCTGCTACATGGAGGTCGATTCGCACCTTCACGAGATTCTACTGCGTCGACCGGGATTCCAGGGAGGAGTCAAGAGTCGGCCAAGCAGTGCTGCGCAACCTGTTCGCTTGAAGGTAAGCCTGGTGAGGAGGTAAGAGATGCTTAATGTTGAGTTGTTGAAATGCATAATGTTGAGCCTTGCCACCTCCCGTGGTTGTGCATGTGTGTACTGCTATGTATTCTTGTATTCATGAGCATGTGAAGCCATGCCAGACCCCATGGTGGAGAAGGAACAAGTTACTTACCTGTAACTATTGTTCTCCAGCATGGGTCTGGCATGGATTCCCATGCGAACCCTCCCACCAACCCATCTGCGGCTCTTCTCTTGGTTCTACTGCCACTTTACGTTCTATCAAATCTGAAGATGGCTGCCAGAGGAGGGGCTTAGGTAGAGGGCAGTCATTGGCTGGGGGGCAGTATGACCCAGAGACCAGTGATTGGTTATTAGTAGAAAGACAGTTCAGAAACAAAACTGAAACTGATTTTTTCTTTTACCGAGGATTCCCAGCCTGACAGGGAATATTCATGAGCATGTGAATCCATGCCAGACCCATGCTGGAGAACAGTTACACGTCAGTAATTTGTTCCTTCGTGAACTTTGGTCCTGTGAACTATGGGAAGGCCTCAATCTCCAGGTGGCTCTGCGGCTGTATCACACACACCATCATCGGTTGGCAAACCAACCGCTGCCCGGCCGTCCGAGAGCCCATTCCACCAGAGCGATCACTGCGATGACGACGTTCCTGTCTCGTGTGCCCCTACTGGACATCTGCAGGGCTGCTACATGGAGGTCCACGCACACCTTCACAAGATTCTACTGCGTCGACAGGGATTCTAGAGAGGAATCCAGGGTCGGCCAGGCAGTGCTATGCAACCTGTTCGCTTGAAGGTGAGCCTGTTCTGGAGGTAAGAGTAATTGCTTCTGTGAGTCTTGCCACCTCTCGTGGTTGTGTAATGTTGTACTGTTATGTATTCTTTATTCATGAACATGTGAATCCATGCCATACCCCATGCTGGAGAAGGAACAAGTTACTTACCTGTAACTATTGTTCTCCAGCATTTGTCTGGCATGCAGTCACATGCAAACCCTCCCGCCGTCCCCTCTGTGCCTTTTCTTGGTCATACTGCCACTTTATGTGCTTACGGAATATAAAGATGGCTGCCAGAAGAGAGGCTTAGGGATAGGGCAGTCATTGACCTGGGGCAGTATTACCCAGAGCTCTGTGATTGGTCTAAAGTAGAAAGACAGTTTGTAAGTGAACGTGAAATTGTTTTTTCTGTAACTGAGGATTCCAGGCCTGGATGTGAATATTCATGAGCACGTGAATTCATGCCGGACCCATGCTGCAGAACAATAGTTACTTGTTCCTTACTGAACCCCCAATGTACCACTTTTATGCTGGTTAACGGAGTTTGCATTTTCTGTGCTTTGGATATTTTTGGTAGAAGGAATTGTTCATTGGCAGCATGCCATTAGATATTTGGGTATTAGGGGAATCTCATCCTCGGAACAGGATGAATACCACGTCCCTCCTCGTGGAGTTACCACTTTCCCTTGACTGCCGTCTCCTCCCATGTGATCCTCCCTCATGTTACCACCCCCAGGGTTAGGATCAGGTAGCAGCTGCCTTCCCCAGGCCACATGGGAGGAGACTTTAGGCTGGGATTTAGTGATGACTGCAGGATTCATCACAAGAGCTTTGGTCCTTCCTCAAGCAACAAGCCTTCCAGGAGTGCAGGTATGGAGTTGTAGTGTAGAATAGGCGAGTAAGGCAGAGGCCTGAATTTATCCCCCATCAGGAGGCAGTGAGTGAACTTAGTGTAAAGGAGAGTCTTTTTTAGGATTCTCGGGTATATCATCCTGACTTTGGTCTTACTAGCGATTGCCTTAAGCTCACCATGCTCTCCCAAGTTTTAGTCATGATAAAGCAGCACAGGCCTAACTGCCAGGAGGTGGAGTGGGCTGGTTCCAAGGCATAGCAGATTCCTGCAGGTTTGAAATTGGTGGGAGCTATTTAGCTACTGCCTTTAACCTTGGAGAGTCTAGCTTAGAACCATCCGTTACCAGGAGCTACTTTTGGCTCCCCAGGCTAACTCGTGGCTTACGTGTCATTAATTTTGAGTGTTTTAGAATGTAAAGCATTAGCACACATCTAGGACACCTTTAAATATAAGGGATCATACATAATGGGAAAAATGTTAGTGTGCATCTCATGTGGAAGTAAATGTGCAGTGCGCTGTGTACTCTTCCCCATTGGTTGCTCCAGCCTACTGGGTAATGGCTGACGCCCAGGAGCTGCTTTTAGCTCCTGCTCATCAAATCTAAGTTTAGGGTTGTGTACAGTACACATGTTTTTTGTTATTGTCAAATAAGGGAAGGTCAATACAATATATTTGTATAAAACATATCTTTAGATTAAGAAAAGGCAAAGAAAAAAAGGAATACGCTAACGGGCAACCAAAACTTTATTAAACATTGAGGTCAAAATGTATCAGGTTAGTATCAATTTTATGTGCAAGTCCTTCCTGAAAATGAAACATCAGGGACAGGTATGTAAAATGCTTTTCAGTTTGGGTATGCAAGTTTACAAAAGACTAAGTGGGACCTGTATTGCGATAGGGGAAGTCTTAGATGGGTAAGAGTTACTTCAGTGCAAAAGTGCCCCCAAGGAGAGTCCCGATGGAGGGAGTACCTAGAATTCATAAGGCGAAGAAGAGACCAAGGAATGAAGAAACGAACAAAGAAAATACCCGCCAGATGTTGAGGAAAGGTTGAAAAAATTACACCAAAGATGAGCCAGCCATGTAGTGGGACCAGGAACCCGAGTTCAGCAGTGTGGTCACAGGATTCGAGACCTAACAGTTTCTGGTGCTTCCCAGGTCAGGGGAGACAGAACCAGGGCTCTTGCCTTCAGGGTGTGGGGGGTGCTGTGGTGAATGTTCCCTGTATGGCTCAGTCTCTTCAGCGTCCTGGCAGCAAACGGATACCAATTTCTGGGTTCAGTGATGCAGGCACAGTCCGGAGCTTTAGGGAGACAAGACCTTCGAGCAGGAGTTATGCTCCAGTTGTGCCCATTGGGTTAGGGGAATGGAGCACCGTTATTGGTTCCTTGTGGTCTTATTTGGAGAGTCAGTGCTTCAATGTCAGTTTCTTTGGGGCGCCAAAGGGTGCTGGTGCAGAACTTCATCCTTCCTCGAGCAACAGGCCTTCCAGAAATTAGATTCAGAGCTCCAACTGCAGACTAGTTGAGTTGGCAAGGGGGTATACTTGTATCCTTCTTGAGAACCAGTAATCAACACGCACCCATCGCAACACACCAAGCATAATTCAAAGGAGGGCGTGGTCCGCCAACCGTAGACCATCCCTCCAAGCACACCAATGCACTTTCTCCCCATATAAAGGAACACATTCACACTGTCCCAGAGAGGCATCTGCATATGCCAGGTAGAACTGGTCTTCCGGGCAACAAAACATGAACCTCAATTTTGACGCATGGGGTTGGTGTTGGTTCAAAAAGTTACCCGGCCAGGTAAAATGGATTGCACCCAGTAGAACAATTTTACGTTTGTGAAAAAAATCCACCACCAGCCACTTCACATTGAGATAGAGAATACTCTCTCTGGTATGCTAGGGTGTACCTTTGGGGTACCTATGCCTTAGGACTCATAAGGACTCCAGGCAGAGCACACAAATACAGAGACATACTCTGTTAGGCTTTGGATTAAGTCTAGCTGGGACAGAAAGTGGAGTCAAAAACCAGGGAATTTAGCAAAAGAGGGAACCATTTAATTTGGGCAAAAGAATTCCAAAAATAGAATTGTACCCTAACACATAGCATCCATTCACTCTAAAAGAATTGTTCAAACAGCGGGGTGCTCAGTCAATGGCAGACTATTCCTCCAAGCGCACCTATACATTCTGGAATGGTCTCTCGCACAAAGGAATTAATCCACACTTTTCCAGGCTGGCATCTGCATAT
This sequence comes from Ambystoma mexicanum, assembly GCF_040938575.1. Lineage (NCBI taxonomy): Eukaryota > Metazoa > Chordata > Amphibia > Caudata > Ambystomatidae > Ambystoma > Ambystoma mexicanum. Next base: position 566,790,288 of record NC_090938.1, on the reverse strand, counting down.
TCCTTTCAGAAGTAGTTTCAGGCTTACTACAGCAGACGTCCAGTTCAAAGAAAACCTATTTCTCTTACACATAGAGGGACAAGGGATAGTGCTGTAATCTTTAGTGTCTTCTAAGCAAACTACAATTTATTTTCATTAATGGAAGTGTCAAAGGACACAATCGGGTAAAATGGATTCCCAAATGCAGAACCATTTTACATGGTAAAAAAAACCTACCAACACCCAGCCACATGACTAACAGAGAAAAGGGGTACCTTCCCTTGAACATGTTGGGATACCTCTGCCTTAGACGTTATAATTGCTCTAAAGGCAGGGTACATAAAAATAGAGCCACACTTCGTCATGTTTTGCGTTAAGCCTGACTGGAGGAAAAAGCAAAATCCAAACCAAGGAAAAGTAAAATCTCATCTGCTAATAAGTGGGCTTTCTGCCTAACAGTTTGTTTGCTCTGTTCAACTATGTGCTCCCACTACCCCCACCCGCCTCATTCAAGGGGTTAGGCTTTTGGTTACTGTGCCTTATGGCTTTGTATTTTGGTGAGTCGTCAAGTGAGGCTCCCCTTGCAACAGTGAACTGAACCAGTGGTCTTCGAAGTATCAGACCCAGTCGACTTGTGTGCCTTTGGTGGAGGTCTGTAGAGTGTGGATCTTGACTTTAATACAACCATGATGTTTTACTAGAAAAACATGTGGGGGCATGAGATCTCCCCACAGAGGCTGGTGGTGGAATTATGGAAATAGTGCTTTAAGGATACTGTTTTTTGCCAACGAGTAGCTCACCACACACAAGAGCTGAATATTCGGCAGATAACCTGAGCAGACTGAGCCAGACACATTCCAAGTGGGAGCTTTCTCCTCGGGTCTTCGCACCAGCCTTGCATTAAAAGGGGCTCTCTAGTACACTTTTCTGCAATTCTCAGAATAGACAATATCCCTTTATGCCTCATGGGGGTGGTCCAGGATGGCCAGACTTCTTGATCTGCCACGATTTGCTCTGCTCACTTGGGTCCTAAAGAAGTTCAGGCACTTGAAGGGCCGTCACCTCATACTCTTACAGGCCGTCCCCTTTGCTCCATACTGAATGGGCGTCCCTTGCGAGGGACAGGAGACGTAACCTTTTCCACCAGAAAAATCTTCTTTCCCTTTAAATTGAGAGGCGGGCATGGGCGCCGCCCTGGGAGCATGCGCTCACCTGACTCCACCCACCTCCGCCACTCCTCAGTCACCTTTTCCGCGTCGACGGGAAAGGGCCGATTTCACCACGCTCCTGGGTTTGGCTTCGGCCATGTAATACCAAGCGCCCCTCCCCGGATATTCTTCTATCTTGTCTTTTATTTTTCTTCTAGATACTTGGTCCTCCGACGCCACACCCCTCCCCGGCGCATGTTGACTTCAACGGGCTTCAGCAGGTGTCCAGCCTGCGAGGGGCTCATCCCCACAACTGACCCCCACGCCCTTTGCCTCTGCTGCCTGAGCCCCGACCACAGCTGGGGAAGGTTGCTCCGTGTGCGATTCCTTGACACCTGGGGCACTGAAAAACAGACTGGCTAGGTGGAGGGAGCTCTTCCAGATGTCGCCTCCGAAGGACCTCGAGGACTTTGTCAGACTTCGTTCGAGGCCAAGGACAAGGCCTCTATTCTCCATAACACCCTGCAAGGGCGACTCCTTTCCGAAGAAGTGCCCTACCGGGAGGGGCCTATCGGGCTCTAGTTCCAGCACACCTACCAAGGCTAGTCCAGCTACCGGCCTTACAGCCTTGAGGTCTCCTGATCCTTCCGGTATCGGTCCTGAGGGACTGCATGGTTCTTATACCTGGGTTACTCCCGAGGGGCAACGCCCTTGTACCAGCATAATGTCAGAGGGAGCACCTTCACGCAGCGCTATCGGCAGTACTGCCGAGGGCATTATGCCTTCCAGCCCCCGACCTGAGGTGCGGGATAGGTCTTGCGCTCCAACAGCAAGCGTCTTTGATGGGGCTGGTTCCAGCGAGCCAGGCAACACAACTCCGGCATGTGGCATGCTGCTCGACAAAAATGACCGCCGCGCCAGACAAAATGGCCACTCGTCCGATACCTCCTCTAGCAGAGCGGGTCGAAGAACGAGTTACAAGGTGGGACTGTGGTCAACCAGGTACGTGGCCTACAGCTTATCCATAGGCAGCGCAGGGCAGGTTCCCCCTGCATCCCAGACAGTGTGCTCTCGCCCCAGCAGCCCGTGGCCACTCTGCCAATATCTCCTGCCACCCCCTCAGCCTCCAAAGACAGGTTCTTCGAAAGGTTTCTGGCGCTGATGCGAACACCCCAGATGGGGTCTATCCTTCGGGATGCCATCAGGGACATGCTCCCTCAGGTCACCCCACCGGTACCCTTAGTCATTCCTTCAATGGCTCTGATGCCTCAGGCCCCAGCACTGCCCGTGCTTCCTTTACCGGCTCCTGCCCCGGCCCCCATGCCTCCAGCAAAACAGGCGGTTCCACAGGCTCCGGTTCTCACACAGCAGCCCGCGGCACCCAGTACCCCTCCACCCGTTCTGGATCCTTCGAGCACTCAGGCAGACACAGACGAGGAGGATGACCCTGACACGCCATCGTCAGCGAGGGCGTTCCACGAACGCTTTGCGGCCCTGGCAGATTATCTGTGCCTTCCTCACCCCGAGGTTGAGCAGCCTGATGAGGGGGTCCTGGCAGAAGTCCTCACGCTAAGGCCCCCTTCCAAGACGGGGATCCTGATGAAGAAGGACATTGTTGCCCTGGCCAAGAAGGGGTGGCTCAAGCCGCACTCGGCCCAACCTGTCAATAGGCATCTCAACACCAAGTACAGGCAGCTAGAGGGGGATACAAACTTGCTTTCGGCTCATCCCCAGCCGCACTTCTCAGTGATCGCTGCAGCGTCACTGTATTCTAAGCCTCAGTCGTCCTCGGCCACCTCGTCCTCGGCGGTGCTAGGCAAGGAGAAGATCTTGGAGGCATCCGGGAAAAAGCTGTACTCCAACACCTCCCTTCAACTGCGCCAGGGCAACGCTGATGCCATGCTGGCAGCTGCTAACCAAAGGCCCTGGCGGGAAATCGTGGACTACCTCCTCGGAACACCCGCACCAAAGCCAGGCTCGCTTCAAAGCGGGACTAGAAGCCAGTAGGTAGCGTCCGACATGTAGTCCTCAGTGCCCCATATCAATACCTCTGGCCGGGCCATCTGCATCACCATGGACAGGAGAAGGATGGCCTGGCTCTGGGCTAATAAGTTCAACCCGGAAGTCCAGGAACGCATATTAGACCTTCCACTCGAGAGTAATGTCCTCTTCCACTCCTCTACGGATGAAGAATTAGATAAAAAGAACAGCTCACAGACCGCTAAGTCTTTATCTATTCTTATGAAGGCCACGCCCAAGGCGTACACCCAGTGCAATTCACGCCCCGACAAGGGGCGGGTGTCTGGAGGGTTCCAAGGTTTACAGGAACGGAGACCCAGACAACCTGACAGTTCCCCAAGTCAACATTGGAGGAAAAGGGGGGTTTTCCAATCCCCCTCCTCCTCAGCAGCCTCAGAGGGTAAAAAGGAATGACACGCCCCTCCGGGTCCACGTGTCTCCGGTGGGGGGCAGGCTTGCCTCTCGTGCAATTTTGGCGCAGAACTTTCCAGAACCTTGGATCCTATTTGTAGTCTGCACAGGGTACCGCCTATTTGTCTCTCCCTCTCCTCCCTCCTCCCTTCCTCTCCCACAGTTTGGGACAGCAAGTCTGTTGGTGGAAGTCTGTTCAGTCATAGAGAGCCAGGCAGTGGAAGAAGTCCCCGCCTCCAGAGAGGATTGGGCTTCTATTCCAGGATTTTCACCATACAGTAGAACCACCAGGCTGGCCTGGGAGTTGTGTTGGACCTTTCCACCCTCAACCTCTCCCTACCGCTACAAAAATTCAAGATGGTCACGCCAGCACTCATTGCGGAAACACTGAACAGGGGAGACTGGATGTGCTCCCTGGATCTGAATGACGTGTAGCTACATGTCCCGATTTGGCAGCCGCATCTGTCCTTTCTGCGCTTCAGGATCATGGGCTTCCATGTCCAGTACAAGGTTCTACCCTTAGGCCTCAACTCAGCCGCCAGGTTATTCACCAGACTGATGAATGCGGTGGCAGCTCTCCTCAGCGCCCGGGGCCACCACATCTACCCATACCTGGACAACTGGCTCGTCCAGGCCTCATCTCCAGAGGCGGTTCTTCATGAACACACTCCACGACCTGGGGTTTACCATTAATCTCAGGAAGTCTCAGCTGCAACCCACGCAGAAGCTGACCTTCCTAGGCCTCATTTGGGACACTGACTCCGAGAGGGTGTTCCCTTTAGAGGACAAGATCACGGCCATCAAGAGAGCTACTATGCACTGCCTCTCCAGGACTGTGACCTCAGCCTGGTGGTACCAACACCTACTGGGAATTATGGCGGCGGTCTTTCTGGCTGTTCCTCACACGAGACTCAGGATGAGGAGACTGCAGTTCCACTTCGCAGCTTCAGGAATCAGGAGAAGGGCTCACAATCGGAGCCTGTGGACATTCCTACGTCTCTCCGCCCAGACACCCTCTGGTGGTCGGCAGTCTTTAACCTACGGCGGGGCAGGCCATTCCGGCAGCCTCTCCCTCAGGTCTACTGTCATGACAAACTCCTCCCTGGAGGGCTGGGGAGCCACTCTGGACAACCGCAGTGTCTATGGAGTCTGAACCCGGCAGGAGTAGGAGACCCACATCAACTGGCTAGAGTTGAAGGCCATATGGCTGGCCCTCAAAGCCTTCCTTCTTCCCTCTCATAGAGGGCAAGACAGTACTTATCCAGACGGACAACTCCACCAGCATGTACTGTGTGAACAAACAGGGGGGTACCAGATCCCCTTCACTGTGCAACCTCGCTATCCGCATGTGGGAATGGGCCCTGGAGAACAACATCTACTTCATTGCTGTCCACCTCCCAGGATTCTCCAACCTGGAGGTGGACATGCTCAGCAGACTTGGGGCAGACAATTATGTGTGGCAATTGAATGACTTGGTACTGGAGGAAATCTTCCTCAGATGGGGGTATCCCCAAGTGGATCTGTTTGCTTCCCAAGACAACAAGAAATGGCAGCAGTTTGCCTCCTGGCTGGGGCAGGGCCCCGGCTCCCTGGGCGATGCATTCCACCTACAGTGGAACGACATGTGGGTGTATGCCTTCCCGTCCACCCCCTGGTCCACAGGGTGATCTGCAGGATAAAGCAGTTGTGTAAAATAAGCGTCATTTTGATAGCTCCACGGTGTTCGGCGAGACCATGGTTCTCTGAGCTGCTCAGCCTCTCGACAGGCCTCCCATTCACCTACCGCTGGGCCCAGCCCCACTCCTGACACAGCAGGCCGGCAGGGTTCTCCACCCTGCGCCTCACAAACTAGCCCTTGCAGCGTGGTTCCTGAGCAAGTCACTCTGAAACACTTGAACCTGTCCCAGGCTAACCTGGGCATCATACAGGGCGCCAGAAGCAAAGCTACGAGGAGCCAGTGCAAGAGCAAATGGTCTAGATTCTGTCACTGGGCCAGCTCTAAGGAGATTGACCCGCTCAAGTGCTCTTTGGAGGATGTCCTCTCCTTTTCGGCACTCCTCGCCACTCCAGAGTGCAAGTCGACAGCTGCCGCACCTACCTGGCAGCCATAGGTGCCTACAGAAATTCAGAGGAGGGTCTCTTTTCCTCCTCTAACCCTGTGGTCAAGCAGCACCTGGCAGGCCGCCACATGCTCTATCCGCACGTGAAGAGGCCGCACCCAGTGTGCGACCTCAAAGTGGTATTGGGCGCATTGGCCCACAAACCATTTGAGCCAATGGCATCCGCTGACATCAGATTGGTTACCATAAAGATAGCTTTGCTCGTGGGCCTCACCTCAGCTCACAGGGTCAGTGAGATCCAGGGCCTCATGTCATCAGAGCCCTACACCACTTTTCAACAGGATATGGTGGTCCTGCGGACGCACCCTGCTTTCCTTCCCAAGGTCCCATCCGCCTTCCACCTTAACAAGGAGATTGTTCTACCTACATACTTCTTCGATCCCAAGGATGAACCTCAGAGTCTTGCATCTCCTCGATGCTAGACGTGCTCTGAAGTATTACTTGGACAGGACCAAGGCTTTCCGCAAGTCAGATGCCCTTTTCGTTACCTAGTAAGTTACTCACTGTTGTGACTAACGTACGCTTAGTCCATAGTCACCTTTCCTCCATATGTCCCACTCCCCCCCTAATAATACTGGTGTCATTGGGCAATGTTGCATATTGTCGACACGTCAATGGGGACTGAGGAGTGGTGCCGGTGGGCGGAGTCAGGCGAGTGCATGCTCACAGGGCTGTGCCCCTGCATGCCTCGAAAAAAGGGAAGAAGATTTTTCTGGTGAAAAAAGGGACTATGGACTAAGAGTACGTCAGTCACTACGGTGAGTAACATTTCATTTCTATTTGCTCCTCACTCACCGAAACAGACATAGTGCCCTGACTTCCTGGAGCATTCATACGTCCCTTCCCCTTTCTTCCATACCCTTGGTACATTCCAAAAAACATAGACAGATCCGGAGCCTATCTAGCAGAATGTTCCAACAAACACGAGCAAGTATGCGCTAGGCATGTCCATGCGCAGCTCCCAGTCACCATGCTCCACCCAACCCCCATCCCTTTCTCTGCATCGAACAGGAGGGACCTTTGCCCCTGCAGTCATTGCGTCCTCATTTGTAAAAAAAATGAAAAAAACCTCCTGGGTGTCAGGTGCAGCTGTTTCAAACATTGTGCAGTTTGTCCTAGGAGCTTATCTCCCCAATCGTTCCGTGGTAGCCTGGTCCCAAAGCATCTGATTTTGGGAGCTATGGGTCTTGCCTCAAAGATCCTGGACTTCATAAGTCTGCCAGGAAGCAGTCCTCTGTATTGCAGTATACTTGAAAGAAACTATCAGTTGTTGCTGCTTACCTGAATAGAGGCTTTGCATTTTTCTATTTGCTGGCTAATCCGTTCATTGAGAGTCACTTCATTGGGCGTCTACTTTTTTCTCTGGTATGCAAACCCCTCTTACCTCAGGTCTTGATTATAGTCCAGTCAGCTTTCAATTAAAAGCCTTTAGAACTCCTGGCCTCAGCACATCTCCGATTTGTCTTCTGGAAAACTGTTCCTTGAATCTATTGCTTCAGCCCACAGGCTCACTGATCTCCTGGCTAGGCTCTTTATTTATGTATTGTTCATTTGTTAAGCACCTATACAACAGAATTGTGTTTCAAGGCAGGAGGCCTCAGGCTAAGTGCTAGCGTGGACGAATCCCAAGGGAGGGATGCAAAGCCGGCAAGCAGGGGGCAGTGCAGTGGGGGCCGGGGGGAGCTGGTGTCAACTGGGTAGAATGCCTGGTAACATGTGAGATCCATGAGCGCCAGGCCCCCCGTGTCAGCGGCAGTGGGGTAGTTAGAAAGGAAGGGAAAGAGATAGAAAAGAGCACCGTTTTGAGAAGTTTCCAGAACTTAAGGAAGGCCTACTCAAGTGTGAGAGGGGCTGGGAGGCTCTTACAAAGAGAGGCCCCAGCCCAGGAGAGAAACCTGCCCCCCACTCTGCTTGTAGAAGCAAATTCAAAGCGTTGTAATTAGAGGAGGGCTCTAGCAGGGGATTATTTAGAGAGGGAAATTTTAGCGTGGTCCCAGACCCCAGAAAGCCTTGTGGGTGATGCAGCGGGTCTTGAATTTGATCTTTGTGGCCACAGGGAGCCAGTGGAGAGATTTGAGGGCTGGGGATACTGTACCTGGGCTTGAGGCCAAGGTTAAGTCTTGCAGCCCTATTCTGGATTAGCTGAAGGGGGCATATGGAGGAGAGGGGGAGATTGAGGAAAAGGCTGTTGCAGTAGTCCAGTCTAGAGAGGACCAGATCTGTGGAGACATTGAGCTTCTGGGGGAAGGTGAGGAAATGGCAAATGCCTCTGAGGTAGTGAAGCTGGAAGTGGGCCGCCTTGGCAAGGTCCAAGATGTGAGGGGTTGATGGAGAGGGCAGAGTCGAAGATGACCGCAAGGTTTTTGGCCTCACAGGATGGTGAAGGCCCAAAGAGGGTGGCCAGAGAGTAGGAGGAAAGCAAGGCGCAGGCGTCACAATCAGAAGGATCTCTGTTTTACTGGCATTAAGACAGATCTTTTGGTGCACACCATGCATGGGTGCCGGTCAAGACAGTCCGGGATGAGAGAGGAGAAAGAAGAGGTAGTGGAGGGAAGTTTGAAGGAAAGCTAGGTGTCATCAGCATAGCACTGGAAATGAGAGAAGATCAGGTGAGCAAGAGGGGCGAGATAGATATTGAAGCGCCACACCAATAGGATACAGCTCTGGGGGACTCAGCAGGTTGAGTGTGTGGTGGTGGAAGAAAAAGGGCCCAGTTGCAACTGGGAAGGGCGATTGGTGAGGACAGAGATTAGCCATTCTAGTTTACGGTCTGTGATGCCAAGGGTATCAGAGTCCTTTTATGAGGATAGAATGGTTGACCGTGTCAAAGGCAGAGGAGAGATTGAGAAGAATGAGAACATGGGAGTTAGAGTTACGACTTGCAAGCATTTCTTCACGGCTGTTCAGGAGCACAGTTTCCATGCCTTTTTAATACCCGGAATCCAGATTGATGGTCATGGAGGCAACCAACAAGTTCAGTGTGGAGGGTCAGTTGGGGGAGGACAAGCTTCTACAAGAGTTTACCCAGGAAGGGGATAGTGGAGATAGGGCGATAATTAGCCGGGCAGGAGGCATCAGCAGGTGGCTCTTTTTTAAGTGAGGGCACACAAGGAGAGGGATAGAGGAAAATAGCCAGTGGCAAAGCAGTGGTTACAGAAGTTGGCAAGAGCCGGGGTGAGGGAGAAGATATTGTCCTTAATAGTCCTAGAAGAGAAGGGCAGCACCTGTTTGGAGGCGACCTTCATAGAGCGTACAACTTTAGAGACCTCGTCCCGTCTATGGGCCGGAGGGAGGAAAGTGCGGTGGGTGGAAGTAGGGGCGCCAAGGGAGGCAGGGGAGCGGGAGTGGAGTTGGGGGTGGAGGAGAGTGAGGACAGGATGTCCTGAGTTTTAGATGAGAAATGGGAGGCCAGTGCGGTGCAGAGCGCCTGGGAGAGAAGCGGGAGAGCTGGAGCCCGCAATTGGATTGGCGAGTTCTTATAGATTTTGAAAAGTTCGACCATGTTGGTGGCTTCAGAGATGTGGGCTTGGATGTGGGCCCTTAGAGAAACGATATTGCCTTTGGAGCAGGCAGCAGGCCAGTTTGTCAGAGGGTAAGCCCAGTTTCTGCCACTTCTGTTCAGCAATTCTGCACTTGTTTTCAGAGATGCAAGATCGGAGTCATACCAGCCGCTACTCTTGGAGGCCGGTTTTAGGTGGATCCGCATGACGGGGGCAAGGATATAGAGGGTGTTGGAGATGGAAAGATGCAGGTTGGCAAGGAAAGAGTCAGAGGGACAGTCGGAGGCAGGTGTGGGGGGGGGGGGGGGCGGGAAATCAAGGTAGAAGCAAAAGCCGTGACTGACACTTGCTTCATCAGTCAAATGACTTCGAATGAGGCGGTCAGTGGCTCAGATAGGGGGCCAAGGGGCTCCAAGCGGGAGGAGTGGAGAGAGTGATCAGACCAGGAGAGGGGGGTGGTGACCAGGTTTGAGATGGGGATGTCACCGGAGATGAGTGTCCAGAGTGTTTCTCGGTTTGTTTTATTATATATAATGCGCACCAGACCCGGGGGTATCAGGGCGTAGAAGGCAGCAAAGGGATTTTCAGCTTTGGTTACAGTGCTGTGCAGTATAAACAAGTATAAGCAAAAGTGGGAACATTTTCAGCTTTGGTTACAGTGCTGTACAATATAAACAAGTATAAACAAAAATGGGCACAGACGGGCATAGGCATAGTTATAAGAAGTTATAAGAAGAATAGACGCATGGCATAGACCTGGACGGTCCCAAAGGCAGAGAGTCCAATGGTTAAGTTAGGAGAGTATATACAGGTAAACATAGCAGGTAGTGTAGGGTAGGTAAACTGGGAATTTGTGGTCATTTTCATTAATCCAATGAATGAGGTTGTGCCTGAAGTGAAGGTAGGTCTAGTCTGCCCTTAGGGCTGTGGGGAGGGAATTCCACAACTGGGCTGCTTTCACCAGGAAGCTACTTCCTCCAGTTTTGGAGAGTTTGAATCTGGGCACATTAAGTAAATTGGAGTTGGCGTTTCTAGTGGGGCGGTTAGAGGAGTGTCTCTTGAATTTGTGTGAGGTAACGTGGGGCAGCGTTATTAAGGCACTTGTGAGTGAGGGAAGCTGCTTTTAAGAGAAATATTGTCTTTTGTGGAGAGCCAATTGTTGGCTCGCCTTATGTCCGAGATATGCTCTTTTCTGTAGATGCTTAGTGCTGCTTTGAGAGCATTATTTTGTAGTATCTGGATTTTGTTGGTGATATATTTGTTAGTCCCTAGAGATAGGGCGTTACAATAATCAAGTTTAGACAAGATTAGGGCTCTTGCCAGGGTGGTGCAGCTGTTGGTGGAAAGGAAGTGCTTAGCTGCTCTGAGCAATCTACATGTCTAGGCGGTGGAGGAGGCCATGGAATTGACCTGTTTATTGAATGAGAGTGTGGCGTCTAGGTAGAAGCCCGGCGTTTTAACTTCTTTAGCTACTTTAATTGTGTTAACATCTATGATAAAGCTTGTATAGTTGTGACTGAGTTTGCTGATGTTGCTGGTGTTGCAGAGGGTTATCAGCTCAGTTTTGTAATCATTCAGGCATTGGCCATGACTGGCCATCAATGCCTGAATGATGAGGTACACCCTATTCACCAAGGCCAAATCCTTGTCATAATCTCCCATCAGTGTTATGAGGATCTGGGTATCATCGGCATAATTAGTGTAGGTGATACCAAGATCATCGAAAAGGGGCTTTGTGAATATGTTGTACAGGGTGGGAGAGACGCATGATCCCTGGGGCACCCAACAGGTAATGGGGATGGAGTCTGCAGAGGGTGAGAAGACACGCATGGTCCTATTGTTTAGGAATGATTGTATCCAGCCTATTGCTTCTTGTGAGAAGTGTGCAACTGAGTCCAGGTGGTTGCATAGGATTTTGTGGTCTACTAAGTCAAACACCGCTGATAGGTTGGGGAGTAGTAACAAGGCAGTTTTACTGTTGTCTCTTGTCAATTTGTGCCTTGAGGTCGATCAGAGCTGTCTCAGTCCCATGTTGGGGTCTGAGGCCTGACTGGCAGACTCCTAGGAGGTTGTTGGATTTTAAGTATTGTTGTATTTGGATGTTAGCTACCTTGTCTAGGATCTTGAGAGAAGGGAACTGTAGTAATGGGTCTGTAATTGGTAGGTATAGAGGGGTCCAATGATTGTTTTTTGAGTAATGGGAGGACCCAGGACTCCTTGACATTTCAGGGGATGTTACTGGTGGAAAATGAGGCGTTGATGAGCTTAGATATAAAGGGTGATGGCTCTCTGGCAGCATCTTTCTTGGTTTGGGATGGGTATGGGTTGCCTTGGCAATTCGAAGGTTTGAGGGTAAGAATGACTTTTTCCACATCTAGGATAGAAACTTTGGAGAAGTTGAATCGGTGAGGCAGTTTTAGAGTGGCCTGTTGTCAGGGGGGTGGACTTGGGTGTACTGTCAAGGGGGGGTGGAGGACTTCTTTTTTATTGGCAATCTTGACCTGGAGGGACGCAACTTTGTTAGAGAGAGCTTTCTGTATGCTGGTGCACCAGCTTTTGTCTTTTTGAGTCCAGCTTGAGTGAGTTGGGCCGGAGGGAAGAAGAGTGAGAGAGAGAGTCACAGGTCACAGAACTGAGAGGTGGCTTATTCAAGGGCGTCGAGGTGGATGTTAAAATCACCAAGGAGGAGTTTGGAGGAAGAGGTCTAGAGGGAGGAGGTGAGGTCGGCCCATTCCGAGGGGAAGAGAGGAATAGGGCCAGGGGGCCTGTAGATGGTAGCGAGGGAGAGATTAGGCAAGACCCCAAGCCTACAGATGTGGCATTCCAAAGAGGAGTAGGATTGAGTAGATATAATAGAAGCAGGGACCCACTCTGGGAAATCAAGGCCACTCCACCTCCTGGCTTGTTGGGTCTGGGTTTGGAGAGGATTTTGTAGCCCTCAGGAAGTAGAGTATCAAGAGTAGTGACAGAGCTGGCATTGATCCACATCTCAGTAAGGGCGAGGACTTTTTGAGGTCAAAGTCTTCAAGATGGAGACAGATGTTAGAGCACTGTTTGACAGCAGAACGGGCATTCAGAGTAGCTACGTGAAGATGATTGCCTCCGTTGAAGGTTTTCCGAGCAGGTGGGTTACAGGGTGTGGTACTATTGTCGGTGGTAGTGCAAAGATTAGAGGAGAGGAGGGATAGCAGGAGATGAGAGGAAGTTAATGATAGAGGGTAGGCGTCGGTCAAGGAGGAGAAGAGTAGATTGAGTACCTTGGGCCATGACAGTGCCATTGTGATGGACATTGATGCACCTAGAGGATGTGAAGTATGCCAAGAGTACTTCCCATCTAGTGCTACCATTAATGGGAGAAGAGGAAAAAGGGGAGTGAGTGTGGAGTCCATAGATTAGGGGAAGGGACAGAAAAGAGGATGCCAGTGACAGTCTGCCTGGAAGCAGCCTTGACATAGGTGTCAGCAATAGGGAGACCTGGATTAGAGTACAGGAGCACTTTTTATTTTTTTTATAGCTTTTTTTCTTCCAGACTTCGTGAGAGAGATAGGATAGGAGTAGCAGTTAGAATAGATAGGTGAGATGGAAAGTGCCATGCAGTTGGGAGGAAGGGAGAGGGATAGAGCCAGACAGGGAAGCTGCACAATGCACAAATAACTCACCAGGGGCCTAGCAGCCAAGCAGGCCCAGAAGGAAGAGATGCTTTAATCAAAATATGTACAGGGGTGAGTGCTAAAATGCAGCACAAAACATACACTATACAAGTTCAAAAGCACACCTAGATTCGATTTTAAAACAGAACACTAAAATGAAGCCCAAAACATACATTGCACAAGTTCGAAGGCACATAGAATTCAAATTACAGGGGATGCAGAGATTACAGAGGTGAAAAAGGGCAACAGACGATAACTGAGAGGTAGGCTGAAGTGCAGCAGTACAATAGCTGAAAGCAATGTACGCATGTAGGAGTGCATGTGCAGTCGTCAATCATGGTCAATTACAGGCTGCAGAGTAAGGTGGGAATGTACTTTCCTGCACGTGAGTGGTGATGAAGTGCAGGAATGCTGGTAGAGGACAGGAACAAGCAGTGGTTGGTATAAGTGGCCAGCGTCTCACTAGAGAAGTGGGGGAACAGCAGCCAGCTAATGATACAGCAACCAAGCAGAGTGAATAATTGTTGGCGCTTACCCGGCACTTGGAGAGGAAGTCATTGCAGACAGAATGCAAAACTGGTGTGGGGTGCCCTTCTATTGGCTTTCTTCAAGGAGAAGGTACTGATTAGATCTCGCTCTTCTTTTTTGCTTAGTGATTGATGATTTCTCTTCAGATGCTTTTTTCCCCCCTTTAAATCCAGATTCGGTGTTGGAATGGACTCTCTGCAACTTACATTTGATCACGCTGCTCAAACTTGACTTGGATCATACCATGGATGATCTATTTTTAGTATCTCTGATTGTGACCTATGGAGATTACAGCCCCTGCTCTCAAAGCCTCAAAAACTTTGATTACAAAGTGCATAGTTTTCTGATTTCTCCAGTCTTTTAAGATCGGTAATGTTTCACCTAGGGGTCTTCACAGGTGCCTGATTCAGGCTAAAGCTGAATATCTTACTCTTTGGATGGGAGAGGGTGGATGCTAAGCTTGGGCGGTGTGAGGGGTCAGAAATGAGAGGTGGACACAACGTTGTAATATTTTCAACAGACATATTTATTAAAAGAAATTGGTTGGATGAAGGCCTTTCTGTCCCTACTCTAAAGATTGTTTCCCTTCCTAGAAAACTAAAACTAAAGATCAGTCCATCTCGGCATCAAAATTACAAAATTATGTAAAATGTCCTTGTGTCCAAAACTTATCTGACCCTCACACTAAAACAAACCTAGGTGTAAGGTAAAACTTTGTTTTGAATTAGCAAAAGGCGTGTAAAAACCAAAATTGAAAATTCTACAAACAATCCTTGAATCCCTTCATTGGATTGTGTTAGGTAGAATAGTAAAGTGTTCTTTTCGAACAATGATTCCATAAGAGTGGCAGTTATGTCTTTCACACAACACTTTTTTCAGGATGGCAAAATTGTCTTTTGGAAGAATATAAAAAGTATTTTCTACAATAGCCTTTAAAGGACGTCCACAGTGTGTCTTTTCCACAATGGCTTCTTATGATACAGATCCCCTGGAGCACTTCCCTGCCAGGCATCTTTCAACAATGTCTTTTCCTTTTTATATGCATTACATGGTATACTTCCCCTGCCAGGATTCCCCTTTGAGGGCCTTGCGGATCCCCTGGTATACGCCCCTGCCAGGTACCATTCTCCCAAAGGTTCACTACCTGATGAGTTTCTCTCACCAGGACTTTCTACAATGTTCTCTTTTAGTATAATAGTTGTACTCATTCACTGTTTATACTGCCTTGACTTTAGATACTACTTGTTCCAACTTTCTGTATCTCATATATGGAGACTTGTACAAGTTCTGTCTGTTAACTTTTTCACTGGTAGCCATTTGCTTGTGGCAATGCTTGTTCTACGTTCCCCCAAATTGGCATCTCATATATGGAGCCTTATACATATATTTCCTCAGAACTTCATCACTGTTAATTTGCTGGTGACATTTACTCTAACTTTCCACAGATTGACGTCTCTTACATGAGGGCTTTTGTAAATCCTGTCTTTCAATTTGACTTGGCCAGCATTCACTGGTGTTTGCTGGTGCTTCCAACCTGTGATACACTGTTGCAGAGATGCTTTTGCTTTGGGAAGGCCTCACAAGCTAAGTAGACCCCTCCCGTTGCCCTTGCCGGCTGTGCGTTCTCCCGCAGACAGAGCTGCTGCTTTCCCAGGGGATGGCATCTCCGGCAACCTCACTGCTGTTGCCAGTGATGGGGCAGTCCTTTCACAGCACTTGCTGTGCTTCCTTCGGTCTCCTGTTTATTTGGTAAGTCAGGCTCACAAGCGGTTGCTTGTAAGAGCCTGACTCTGAGTACGGTCCGTTACCGTACGCTGACATCTGCCTTCAGTTCTGCTGCCCACTCCACCTGCTCTGCATCTGTCGTCTCTACCTGCCAATGAAAGGTATTCCACAGGTTTAAATGCCCAGCATAGCTGTTTCTAATTATGGCTACTAGGCCGAACGTTTGGCTTTGGATTCCCTTCAATCCACATTAACTCCTTCCTTTTCTCAGTACTTGGGTCTTTGTGGGAGTTTGAATGCACATGAACCTTAGATGTTTTCAAGCTGAGTTGTTTTGGATTTTTGTTTGAATAAAAAAATCATAGACCAGAGATGTGAAATGAGTATTGTGTACATGAAGCATAGATGGTGTTTTTTTGTTTTTGTTTTGTAAGAGAGGATTTTGAGTTTTACAATAAGGATTTTTTTTAAGTGACAGCAAACCATCAAGAATTTGGGAATTATAGGGTCTTCTTCATTTGGATGGGGTAGCACATCTCCCAGACAGCCATCTCGTCCCATGTGATCCTCTCTCGCAATATCATCCCCAGGGTCAGGATCAGGTACTGATTGCCGTCCCCTGGCCACATTGGAGGAGATTTTATGCTGGGGATCAGTGATGACTCCACAGGATTCACCACATTTGGCAGTTCTTTGTAATATTTTCAGTTAAACCATTGTATGAGTTTTTATTTTTTTGCTGCTGCTTTTGTATTGTATTGTGTATGCATTTGTATTGCGCACCAATGACTGGAAGGCTTACGGGCGCTGACAGAGACACACACAAAATAACTGCACCAATGCTAAAGGGGAGCAATGCATTCAAGTAGTTTCAGAAAAAAACAATTGTCGATAAAGCCAGATGCTGGGAGAGTGGATTTAGCACGGAAGAAGTGTTTTAAGTTTCTTCTTGAATGATTCAGTGGAATTGGTATCCCTCAGATCAACAGCTCTCGGGGCAGCATTGACAAATGAGCCCATAAGAGCTTTATTAGAATTGCATTGAGGAGTGTCTAGTAGGTTTAAATTGTTAGCTTTTAGAGCTCTCGTATTATGTTTCCTTACCAGCCGATCCCTTAAGTAGGAAGGCATAAGTTCCAATGAGCATTTTTTGTGATCAATAAAAGCCGGAACTGGATTCTAGCCCTCACTGGCAGCCAATGCAGGCCTTGCCTCTGAAATCTGGTCACTCCATTTCAGCCCGGTGACCACCCTTACAGCGATGTTTTGTATCACCTGAAGGCGGTTGAGCTTTGCTTTAGGGCTGCCAATTAGAGAACTGCAACAGTAATCGATTTTAGAACCTATAATGGCACAAGCAATTGTCTTGGCATTCTTTTGCGAGATGCAAGGCCGAATTGAAGTAAGCAGTTTAATATAATAGGTGGAGGTAGTGACTAAGCTACTGATCTGTGACCTCATATTCAGGTTACAGTCCAGAATAATGCCCAGAGTTTTGACTTTACTCTGAACTTCAACATTGCAACATGTGATTGAAAAGCCATTATATAGTGGGCCTAACTTTTGGAATTTTGTGGGTGAGCCAACATCATTAGTTCCGTTTTATCTTTGTTTAGCCCCAACCCATTTTGGAGCATCCAAGATTGGATTTTGTCATATACCAGGTTGACTTTACACTCATCCTCCTCATGTATTCCTGTGACATTGCTCGTCATCCGCATAAGTTTGTGAAAGTAATATCATTACTTTTCAAAGTGTCAAAAAACTGGATCATGAAGCAACTGTATAGTGAGGGGTAGACGCAGGCTCCCTGCGGTTACCCATATATTCAGGTAAAGGGTTTATCTTCTGCGTCTCCGTCCACTACTCTGCATTGCCTATTACTCAGAAATTGCTGCATCCTTCTAGAAATTAGCCGCATCCCTCAACCTGATGGACAGTGTAGAATGATCCACCAGGTCAAAGGCTGCAGAAAGGGCCAAGATCATAAGCAAGGATGCTTGGCCCCTGTCCATTTTCAAACCAAGCAAACCAGTTTCCGTACCATGGTGCGGTCTCAATCCAGATTGATAATTGTTCAGAAACTGATGTTGGTTTAGATATTCAGCGATCTGAGCATAGGCAACTCTGTCTAGAATCTTTAGCAAGAAAGGGGTATTAGAAATTGGTCTATAATTGGTAGCCACCAACGGACATAGACCTGATTTTTTTTTTTTTTATTATTTTTTTTTTTTGGCAGAGCTAAATCCACGCCTTTTTTTTATACTCTATGGAACAAGGTTTTCAGCAAAGGATCTGTTAACAAATTTACATATAGCTGATAAGAGTGGAGCCGAACAAGTTTTAATAATCATTGATGAACCAGGAACACCACTAAATCTAGAGTTCTTAAGCTTTGTGATGACCTTAAGCAGTTCTGTTTCAGAACTCTGAGCAAAATTAAACTTCTCCTGCAGACCTGCATTGAGGTGCGTAAACTCTGCTGAGTCATCTAATGATTGATTATGCAATAACTTCTGCTCCTCAATTACTCTTTTAATGTTAACTAATTCCCCTACCATTGCATCTTGTATTTTTTATTGCACCAATCGTCATCTTTACAGATGATTTCCTTATATGGACCCTTGAGAGTTTCTTGTTCTTTAAGGATCTTAAACAGTGCCTTACTCTCTGAGCTGGCCTTAGAGATTCTTTCATTGAACAGTTCTATTTTTGCAAGTAGAACAGCATCCTTGTAAGAGAAAAAACTCTGCCAAAGGGGAAATCTTTGACGTCATTGACGCCAAAAGATTCCGCATCATTGTCCAGAAAATCTTCGACACTTCAATTATCGAAGCCCTTGACATCGACG
The DNA here is from genome assembly GCF_040938575.1 of Ambystoma mexicanum. NCBI lineage: Eukaryota > Metazoa > Chordata > Amphibia > Caudata > Ambystomatidae > Ambystoma > Ambystoma mexicanum. The sequence goes on along the minus strand of NC_090938.1, from coordinate 566,772,357 downwards.
AAGACTTTGACACCATTGTCCACACACATGACAAAATCCTTGGAGTTTAACAAAACTGAAGACTCTTTTACCCCACTGCCAAGGAAAGACTTTTAAAAGTCACTTTCTTCAAGTTATGAGGAAACTGAGCCATCATCTGATGAATCGCCTCCTTTTGGATTACAATATAAGACACAAGGTGTTCCAGAGGCTCTAATATCGGAGGACTCCAAGATAAAAAAATCTACATGAGACTACAAACTGCAAGTAGAATAGACACCTCCCCCGAAATTGAATTTCGAAGGCCATATCCCCCAGCCTATGCTGATGGGTCGTACAGGCAACAAATGTCTAGAGTCATACAATATCTGAGATGGAGTAGATCTGCACCACCTTTTGAGCAGGATGAGTTTACAGATAGTTTCGATAAGGAATCCCAGGAGGACCCTATTCTTCCCTTTCATGTAGCCTTACAAAGGCTAGTCAATGTCAACTGGGAGACACCGGAATTGATTCCAGCAGTAAATAAAACAATTAACAAGCAAATACAGAGCTTCAAGCAGTGACCCGTTACCTAACTAAACATCCAAGGTTTGGTGGTTCAGGGTGCCACATCTAAACAGAATGCATACCCAACTATTACCCCCCGACAGAGATGACAAACTCTATGATGCTATGTCAAAAAAGGTCTTCGAATAGATTGTGTCCTCCCACATATTCCTCATCTATGATATTCGTATCTCGTCAGCTTTGCTACTTTCGGAGCAAAAAAAATTCTCGGCAGAGGGCACTGTGCACGAAGTTGTGGCGTCGATGTCCCTCGACGGTCTCCATAGCATGTCAACGTCACCAGCAGTATAAATAGCTTGTGCCGTGCCTGTTGGCTTCAGTTCCGTTTTTCCGATAGCTTCGGCGCGCTTCGTATTTTCCTGAAGGAAAATTTCATTATTTTCGACCCCTTCCACTCCTTAGATGGGGTTTAAAAAGTGTATCGACTGCGGTTCAAAAATGTCTATCACAGACCCTCACCGTGTCTGTCTTTTGTGTTTAGGTTCGGACCTGCAACTGTGGCTCCTGTCAATTGATGACGGAGAAAGCCCTTTGTGAACGAAACGATAAATTGGCGGTGGGGTGAGAAGCTTCGAAGGCCTCTGAAGAAGCATAGGAAGTCCGGTGAGTCGAAGGCCTGATTCCCCCCCCCCCCCCCCCCCCCCCCTCTCAAAGAAACCTCGGAAGAGCCAGACGTTGGTCGCTCCTTTGGACGATACAAGAAGATCAGAAACTACTTTGGCTAAGACCAGTAGTAAGGCGGAAACTCGACATTCCCGACGTTAAATTTTCCAGAGTCAACTGATTATCCGATACGGCTAAGAGGCATAAACCGTCAAAGCATTCGACGAGTTAGTCGACGCTGTCAGCGCCGATTGCTTCGATGCCGAAGGAGACATTGACTCTGTTACCAAAGAGGTCATCGACGACTCTGAAGATTCGATTCCCTCAAGTCAATTTCAAGAGCAAGAGAAAAGGTACACACCTTTACCGTAATCAGACATTTTTAAGTCTATGTTCTCTATTTTTGAGGAGGAAAGTGCCTCAGTGGAAGATATTTCTCCATTGGGAGTAAAATTTGGTACTAGAAATGTACCAGAGGAATGAATTGACCCGGAGTCAAAAATGAGAGATCTTTGTGACACTCTTCACTCTGCCAGTGGCCTTGATACGTCACCAGAGTTAGATTTTTCAAAACCTAATCCTGCAGAACATGCAGACTCTGGGTACAGGAACCTGATGAAAAGGGTGGCTGACTATATGGGTTGGGGTAGATCTTCACCAACCTTCGAATAGGATATGACCGATATCTTGGACCAGGCCCCCAAAAAGACCCAGTTCTTCCTTTTCATAGGGCTCATCAAAGAACAGTGGTTGCAAATTGGGAGGCTCCTGAATCTGGGTCAGCAGTCGATAAGTATTTCCCCAAAAAGTATTGACCATCAAGCTGTGACCCTGATTATCTTAGTAAGCACCCCATGCCTGAGAGTCTAGTGGTCCAGGCTGCAACTTCCACAAGAAAGTCAGCCTATCCATCTATCCCCCCTGATAGAGATGATAAAAAAGTGTATGCTTGGGCTTGCAAGGTGTTTACCTCGGGCAGTATGGCCCTTAAGTCCCCTAATGTTACCTGTACCCTGGCCAGGTTCACCCATACCCTGTGGGATTGTGTTACGGCGGCGGCTGAACATATTCCAGAAGGCAAAGAAATGGAAGGCTTTCTGAATATTGTTAAAGATGGCCAGGAGGCATTGGGGGAGTGTCTCCAGTCAGGATTGGATACTGCTGACAGCATCTGCAGATCCATGGCTGCACGCACAGTACTGCACAGATTTGCGTGGTTGAGGAAGTCGAGTTTTGCGCTGGACGTGCAGGCCAGGGTACTCAACATGCCTTTTGACGGCTCGAGGCTGTTCAGCAGTAAAGCTGATGAGAACTTAGAGAAACTGCAGACCTCCAAAGCAGTGGCTAAGTCCCTTAGTCCCTCTATGCGACAGCCTCAAAAACCTTATTTGGGCTCATCTTCCTGGAGAGGTCATTCTTTTCAATACTACACCTCATTTGGTAGAGGAAGAGGCAAAGCCGTACAGAATGGCCAAATAAAGTTCCCTCGTGGTGGACGAGGAAGAGGTGTGAAATCAGCCTCAGCAGTGGCATCTTAGCCCTCAGCCGCTCCTGCAGCCGCCTCCAAGTCACTCTGATACCTTGTCACACAAGACCCCGGTGGGAGGCAAAATCTCTCAGCATCTGAATGAATGGCGGGGCATTACTTGAGTTGCTTGGGCACTGGAGACAGGTTACTGTCTTCCCTTCCTAAAAAGGCCTCCGGACCATCCACCGGGAAACAACTCTGTCAAAATTCCAGATCCGCTCCTTGTGCTGGAAATGTTAACCCTGCTAGAGAAAGATGCAATAGAACATGTACCTGTAGCGGAGAGGAACAAGGGTTGGTATTCCCCTTACTTTCTCATCCCCAAGAAGGACAGAAGACTGAGACCCTTCTTGGACTTACGAAGCTTCAACAAATTCCTCAGGAAGGACAGGTTCAAGATGGTAACCCTTTCTCAGATCCTTCAGGCTCTCCAACTCCAAGACCTAGTTGGTGTCACTGGACTTTCAGGATGCTTACTTTTATGTTCCAATCCATTTCAAGCACAGAAGGTACCTGAGGTTCGCGGTTGGTGGTTCTCATTTTCAGTTTCGAGTTCTGCCATTTGGACTGACCTCCGCCACAAGGGTTTTTACCAAGCTGTTGGCGGTTGTGACAGCGAGTCTCAGGAGAGGGGAGTCTGGACGATTGGTTGATCAGAGCTGTATCTTTGGAACAAGCTCAGATCCAGCTAGATTATGTCTGCCACTTCCTTCACAAACTGGGCTTCTCCCTCAATTTAAAGAAGTCACAGATGATACCATCACAGAGAATCCAGTTCATTGGAGCGGTCCTGGACTCTTCCCTGGGAAAAGCCTTGCCACCAGAGGTGAGGGCTCAAGATATTCTGCAGATGGTCACAAAGTTTCAAAATGCCCAACGTCTCCCAGCCTTCGACTTTTTGAGGTTGCTAGGCCTCATGGCATCCTGCATCTTCCTCGTGCCAGAGGCTCGCCTGAGAATGAGATCTCTTCAGTGGGCACTGAGAACTCAGTGGTCGCAATTCTCAGGGAGAATGACAGACCTCCTTCAGATTCCGGACAAAGTGGCTCGAGACCTTCAGTGGTGGGCCTGCCAGAAAAACATCTTGAAGGGGGAACTGTTTTGGCAACCATGGCCGGAGAGAACAGTAGTCACAGATGCCTCACTCACAGGGTGGGGAGCCCATACCAACGACTTGACCTTCAGCGGTCATTGGTCTCTATCGGAGTCCAGACTACATATCAAGCTGTTAGAGCTGAGAGCAATCAGACTAGCGCTGAAGGATTTTCTGACATCTGTACATCGGGAAAATTTCCTGATAATGACGGAGAACACAGTGGCCATGCACTACCTCAACAAAAGAGGAGGCATAGGATCACTGCCACTGTGCAGAGAGGCAATGCAGCTCTGGTTTTGGGCAATTCAAGAAGGAATCTCTCTATCGGCAGTCCACCTAGCTGGAGAGAAGAACTTGACGGCGGATGCTCTGAGCAGGCAGGGCACAGTCTCCCACGAGTGGGAACTAGCCCAGGAAGTCCTTCAGGAGATCTTCGCCCTTTGGGGAACCCCTCAAGTGGATCTGTTTGCCACCCGTACAAACAGAAAGTGCGATCTGTTTTGCTCAAGGGAATTTCCCCCGAGAGGAGCTCTAGGGGACGCGTTCGTAGTGGACTGGGAGTTTCCACTTCTGTACGCGTTTCCACCAGTCCCTGTCATTCCTCGAATGACCAGGAGGTTGAGAAGATTCTGGAGAACCATGATCCTAATTGCCCCAGGCTGGGCCAGGAGAACGTGGTACCCGGACCTTCTGGACATGCCCAAATGCCCTCCAATTCGTCTTCCACTCAAGGAGAATCTTCTCTCACAGAAGGGAGGTCAGGTTCTCCATCCAGACATCAGAACTTTCAACCTTCACGCCTGGCTTCTGAAAGGTTGAGATACAAGGATTGGGACCTCCCTGATGATGTCATGGAGGTGTTGCTTTCGGCCAGAAGGCCAGCAACAAAGTCTTTATACTGCTGCCGTTGGAACAAGTTTTGCAGTTGGTGTAGAGAAGAGAATATCGACCCCTTTTCATGTGGTACACCAACGGTGTTATCCTTTCTACTCTACTTGGCAAATTCAGGCCTTCAAGTTGGCACTATCAAGGGCTACCTCGCAGCTCTATCGATCTTAAAGCGCACTGCGGAGGAGCCTTTGTATTTGAAATTATCCTTAGTAATAAAATTTCTAAAAGGATTGACTAATGTCTACCCTCCAAGACCTTTCCTGGTTCCTTTATGGGACTTAAATTTAGTCTTAAATTTCCTGATGGGTACTCCTTTCGAACCACTCCACTCTTGTTCGCTAAGATTTCTCACCCTTAAAACTGTCTTGTTAGTGTCTTTAACATCTGCTAGAATGATGAGCCAATTACAAGCTCTATCTTGTAAACCCCCTCATACAATTTTTCATAAAGACAAGGTTGTCCTACAGGTGAAGCCTAATTTCCTCCCAAAGGTGATTTCTGAATTCCACATCACTCAGAGAATTACTTTACCTTCATTCTATCCGCCTCCCCATCCGGGGAAAGAGGACGAAAGGCTGCATAGGCTGGACCCAAGGCGAGCTTTAAGCTTTTACATCAGCAGACTTGCTAGGATTAGGCAAGCAGACCAACTGTTAGTGGGTTACTCAGGGCACAAGCTGGGACTACCGATAACAAAACAAACCATTTCCAGATGGATTATTTTGGCCATCTTGGAATGCTACAAACTGGCAGGGAAAGATCCTCCTCAAAATCTTAGGGCTCAATCAACCAGGGGTATCGCAGCCTCCAAAGAGGGGTTCCGGTTCGAAGCATTTGTGCGGCTGCCACATGGTCGTCCGCACATACCTTCACAAGATTTTACAACCTGGATTCCTCCTCTAGTCAAGAGACTAGGTTTGGCAAAGCCGTATTACATTCGGTTCATTCCTGAAAGGAAACATGGCGTTTTACTCCCACCTCCAATTGCACACCACTGCTATGGGAGACTATCAAAGATAAGGAATACGTCGGAGGACACAATTCCTTCGAAGAACAAGTTACTTCTTACCTTGTAACGTTCTTTCAATGGGATGTTCCTCCCGACGTATTCCTTATTGCCCCTCCCATCCATCCCCGCAGTAATACTTCCCTTGTGGTTGCAGTTTATGCTCCTTCAAGGTCAATAACCAATTAATGTAAAACAACTGTTAATGTCAAAACGGAACTGAGCAACGGATGCTGCGCGAGTCTATTTATACGCGTGGTGACGTTGATGCCGATACGGAGGCCGTCGAGGGACATCGGCTCGAGGGACGTCGACGCGCAGCGCCCTCTACTGAAAAAAAATTCCGAGGCCAGCAAGCTGGGAGATGATCTATCAAAGATAAGGAATACGTCGGAGGAACATCCCATCGAAAGAACGTTACAAGGTAAGAAGTAACCTGTTCTTCTAAATTATCACTGCTATGGGAGTCTATCATAGATGAGGAATGCGTGGGAGGACACAATCCATTCTAAGAACAAGTTACTTACCAACTGATAACGTTCTTTCAACTGGATGTTCCTCCCACATATTCCTCATCGCCCCTCCCATCCTACCCCACTGTACAATTTACGTAATTTACACTTTGCGTTTCACGAAGAGCTTACAGTCTGGGACACGACTAAATGATTAGTTGATTATTCGAAAAAACAGAACTGAGGCCAACGCACGCAGTACAAGCTGTTTATACGGCTGGTGATGTCGACACGCTACGGAGACTGTCGAGGGACATAGACTCCATGACCTTGTGCACAGCGCCCAGTGGCGAGAATTTTTTTTTTCTCGAAAGCAGCAAAGCTGAAGAGATACGAATATCATAAATGAGGAATACGTGGGAGGAACAACCAGTCAAAAAAATGTTACCAGTTGCTAAGTAACTTGTTATTCTCATGGGAAGTATGGCCATTAAGTCAGCAAATGCCACACGTGCAATGGCAAATTTACTTTCACCCTATGGGAATGTATATCGATGGCGGCTGATCATATCACTGAAGGGGAAGAAAGAGACGTTTTCCTAAATAATGTTATGGATGGGAATGATGCAATGTGTGCATCCCTTCAGACTGGTTTCAACTGTGCTGACAGTATCAGCAGAGCTGTGGTGGCTAGCTCTGTAATGCACAGATTTGCCTGGTTGAGGATGTCTGGTTGTGCCCCGGATTCGCAATCCCGACTCCTTAACATGCCTGTTGATGGCACACATTTATCTGGCAACAGGGCTGATGAGACCGTGGAGAAACAGCAGCCAAATCCTTTGGTGCTGCAATCAGACAGCCACAAACTTGCCCCACTGCGACAGCTTGGAGAGGCAGGCCCTTTTACTATGGTACGACGTCCTTTAATCGCCTTCATTTTCATCCCCTGGCATTTTAAAGTGCAAATTACAACGAATATGCTCATCGAATTTTTCCGGGGGATGTTTGGGAAAGGGCAGATAAGGATTTGGATGGGTATTCAATAGCCAAAAATAAGTGTAGGAGGCGGGCCTTTGGGGGAAACAACAAAATAACGATGAACATTTTCATTGGAAAGTACACGTAAAATGACAGGGGATGAAATTGCAGGCGATGAAATGACATTGCACCTTTGCTATTACTCCTCAGTTGGAAGGAGGAGACGAGTGTCGAATCAACGGGGTCTGAGAAGTTTCCCCCGTGGTGGACTGTGGAGAGGTGCTAAGACCGCCCAGGCAACGACTACTTTACCCTCAGCCGCTGCTTCAGCTGCCTCAAAACCTCTTTGAGGCCTTAATCCACAAGACCCAGCTGGGAGGCAGACTCTCACAGCATCTGCAAGAATGGCGGGGTATTACTTCAGATGCATGGGCATTGGAAAGGGTAACCCAGGTTTACTGCCTTCCCTTTCTAAAAAGGCCTCGGGATCATACATCGAGGAACAACTCTTTCAAACTTCCAGATCCGCTCCTTGTGCAAAAAATGTTGACCCTGCTGGAGAAAGGTGCTATAGAACCAGTACCTGTAGCAGAGAGAAACCAGGGTTGCTATTCCCTTTACTTTCTAATCCCCAAAAAGGACTGAGGAGTGGGACCCACCTTGGACTTAAGAGACTTGAACAAGTTCCTTAGGAAGGACAAGTTGAAGATGGTTACCCTTTCTCAGATCCTTCACGCCCTCCAGCTTCAGGACTAGATGGTATCATTGGACATTCAGGATGCTTACTTTCATGTGCCAATCCATCACAAGCACAGAGGGTACCTGAGGTTCACCGTTGGCGGTTCTCATGATCAATTTTGAATTCTTACTTTTGGGCTGACCTCCGCCCCAAGGGCTTTTTCACTAAGCTGATGGCGGTGGTGGCAGCAAGTCTCAGTAGGGAGAGGGGATTCATGTCTACCCCTACCTGGACAATTGGCTGATCCGGGCTTGTTCTACCAAACAGACCCTGGAACATCTCAGCTTCACCTGTCACTCCCTCTACATACTGGGCTTCTCCCTCAACGTCAAGTAGTCCCACATGATACCCTCTCAAAGACTCCAATTCATCAGGCAGTCCGAGATGCATCCTGGGAAAGCTTCACCACCTGAGGCGAGGGCTCAATACATTCTGCAGATGGTTACCAAATTTCAGAGTGCCCAACGTCTTCCGGCCTTCAACTTTTTTGAGGTTACTCTACCTCATGGCATCCTACATTTTCCTGGTGCCAGAGGCTCTCCCATGGGCTCTCCGGATTCAATGGTCCCAATTCTCAGGCAGGATGTCGGACCTTCTTCAGGTACCAAACAGAGTCGCATAGGACATCCTGTGGTGGGCCAGCGCGGATAACATTCTGAAGGGAGAACCCTTTTGGCAACCATGGCTGGAGATAATTATAATTGTAGTAACGGACGCCTCACTCACAAGGTGGGGAGCCCACTCCAACAATCCGACAATAAGCGCGAGTTGGTCTCTATCAGAGTCCAAACTACACATCAACCTTTTGGAGCTGAAGGCCATCAGACTAGCGCTGAAGAGGCTTGCATGAGAATGAGATCCCTTCAATGGTCTCTCGGAACACAATGGTCTCAGTTCTCGGGCAACATGTCAGACCTACTTCAGGTTCCAAGCAGGGTCGCACAGGATGTTCTGTTGTGGGCCTGCGAGGACAATTTTCTGAAGGAAAACCTTTTGGGCAAACTTGTCCGGAGATAACAGTAGTGATGGGCGCCTCACTCACGGGATGGGGAGCAAATGCAACGATGTGACAATCAGCTGTCGTTGGTCTACATCAGAGTCCAAACTACATATCGATCTTTTGGAGCTGGGGGAAATCAGACTAGCGCTGAAGGTCTTTCTGCCCTCTGTACAGGGAAAGAATGCCCTGATAATGTCGGACAACACAGTGGCCCTGTACTACCTCAACAAGAGAGGTGGTGTAGGGTCATTACCACTGTGCAGAGAGGCAATGCTGCTCTGGTTCTGGGCAATTCATGAAGGAATCTGCGTATCTGCAGTTCACCTAGCCGGAGAGGAGAACACGGCAGCGTACGCTCTGAGCGGGCAGAGCACAGTTTCCCATGAGTGGGAACTAGCTCAGGAAGTCCTTCAAGAGATCTTCACCCATTGAGTGACCCCTCAAGTTGATCCGGTTCACACCGGTTGCAAACAGAAGTGTGAGCTGTACTGCTCCAGGGAATTTCCCCCAAGAGGAGCTCCTTGGGATGTGTTCGTAGTGGACTGGGAGTTTCCACTCCTGTCTGAATTTTTCCAGTCCCCGTCATTCAAGTGATCAGGAGGTTGAGAAAGTTTGGGAAATCCATGATCCTAATTGCTCCAGATTGTGCCAGAAGGAAATGGTACCCAGACCTTCTGGACATGTCCATCTGCCTTCCAATACGTCTGCCACAAAGAGAGGACCTTCTGCCGCGAGAGGGAGCTCTGGTTCTCCATCCAGGGGTTAAGACCCTCAGCCTTCATGCATGGCTTCTGAGAGGTTGAGATATAAGGATTGGGACCTTGCGGACGACATAATGGAGGTTGTGCTTTCAGCCAGAAGGGCAGCAATGAAATCCTTATACCTCTGTCGTTGGAACTAGTTCTGCAGCTGGTACAGAGACAACAATATGGACCCTTTTACATGCAACACACCTATGGTGTTATCGTTCTTGTTACACCTGGCTAATCTGGGGCTCCAAGTTGGCCCAATTAAAGGCCATCTGGCAGCGCCATAAATTTTCAAGCGCTCATCTGAAGAGGTATCTTTCTTCAAATTGCCATTTAGTGATTCAATTTCTAAAGGGATTGACAAATGTATTCCCTCCAATCCCATTTCAGGTTCCAGTTTGGGATGTCAATTTGGTTTTGATATTTCTCGTGTGCTCCCTTCAAGCTTATTCATTCCTGCCCTCTAAGGTTACTAACTATGAAGACCATCCTTTTGGTTGCTCTTACATCAGCCTGTAGGCTGAGTGAATTCCAAGCCATGTCCTGCAAGCCTCCTTACACAGTCTTCTTTAAGGATAGAGGGGTCATTAAGGTTAAACCTGCTTTCTTACCAAAAACTGTCTGTTTCATTTAATGCAACAAATCATACTTCCAGCTTTTTATCCTCCACCTCCTCTTGCAAACAAAGGGGAGAGATTACACAGGCTTGACTCAAGGCCTGCACTTAGCTTCTACTTATCCAGGATGTCTAAGTTAAGACATGATGATCAACATTTTGTTGGTTATACGGGCCATAAATTGGGTATGGCTGTCTCAAAATAAACCCTATCCAGGTGTATCATTTTAGGAATTTCTGAATGCTACAGATTTGCATTAAAAGATCTTCCTTTGAGTTTCAGGGCTCATTCGACCAGGGGCATAGGTGCTTCCTCTGCCTTACAGAGGGGAGTCTAATTCAGGATATTTGTGCAGCATCCACATGATCCTCCGTCCACACATTCACCAAGCAATATAGTCTATACTCTTCCTCTGGCTGGGAAGTTGGTTTTGGGAAGGCTGTGTTACATTCTGTACACACAAATCAATAAGGAACTCATAAATTCTTATTCGAGACTGAAAATTCTGACTCCCACCTCCAATAAATGCAAAAACTGCTTTGGGAGTCAAATCATAAGATTAGGAATACGTGGGAGGACCAAATCAATTCGAAGAGCAAGTTACTTACCCGTGGTAACGTTCTTTTCAATTGGATGTTCCACCCACGTATTCCTCATGCCCCTCCGAGCATACCCTGCTGTAGAATTTCCTTGTTGTTGCAGTTTATGCTCTTTCAGGGGGGGTACCTGTCGGGTGTAAGGTGAATCAATACTCATAAAAACATAACTGAAGCCAAGGGTTGCTGCGCACACTATATACCAGTGATGACGACAACATTGAGACAGAGGCCCTCGAGGGACATCCGTTCGACAGGCATTCATGCGCAGCGCCTTCTGGAAAACATTTCCGAAGCAGCTAAAGCTGGATATGGAGAGATCATACAATGAGGAATACGTGAGAGGAACATCCAATCGAAATAAAGTTACCACGGGTAAGTAACTTGTTCTTCCATATGCCCTCCCTTTGTCCCACTAATAAGTTGCATATTTGTACCTCTCTGAAATGGAATGGATGGTTTGAGCGGGGAGGATGCACACTGGTAGAAGGTCCTTAGTGGTTGTGTTACCTCCCTCTCCCATATGCCCTATGCTGTTTTGTCTTTTCATTTTGACACGTGTGTTGGGCTCCAGTACTGTCCCTTTCTAAGTGTTTAATATCCCCTGTGTGTGCTGGAAAGGAGACTATGGACTCAGAGACCAGAAGTCACAATGTTGGGTAGCTTTTACAATTTTGTTTGTAAGTGTAAGTACTAGCTGCTAAATTATGATTAAGACCACTTTTGTCTGCTTCTGAACAGGGCATCTAACCGGGAAGCACGAGAGACACTTCTCCATCTCTGGATGTCCCCTGTATCACAATCTGTCAGCTGATGAATGCAAGGTAAACCACGTTTTTTCTTGATTTTGGATTGTCCCCATAGTGGGTGATACAAAGGCCAAGCAGTAAAAACGCCTGGCTATGGTTTTTTGGTGTCCATTCATTAATCTTGTAGCAAGAAGCTTCGATACACTTGCTCATGCCTGCCTGGAATTCTTCAGCCGTATTCCAGGGACGATCCTGCTTGCTTTGTTTGGGTGCATGCATTGCAGTGGGACTGATAGACTTGTGCTGATTTCCAGGTAAGAGCTCACAGCCGGGATAAACTGATAGAGGAGAGGATGCTGTCCCACAATCAGGATGACAATAACAGACATGCAACCAGGCACCAGGTAGGCTTCATTGCTCTGGTGTTGGTCTATGTCTTCTGCCGAAGGGCATCTGTGTTTCTGTAAAATACTTTCAGCCAGGAGTGGTAATTGTGCTAAAATTACACTTCTTCGCAGTTTTTGAACCAGTTTTGGGATGTCAGTGAAACTAGCATGGATGTATTGACCAAGAGGCAGGGATGTTAGAGCAGTGCTGCACCAGGTCGGGTTGGCAGGTGGCAGCGATGGTTGTACTTCAATTGCAACTGGGCATTGCAGGTTAGCTTGAGTGCGATCATTAGAAAAGCACGTTAGTCCAAATGTTTCTCACTAGCGAGGCGTGCTGGTGGTCAGTAATGAGATTTATTTCGGTTTAGTTGTGCTTATATACATGCAAGTATGAAGTCATTGGATCCATATTTTGGTACCCTGTTTAAGTGTTATGGGGGTTGCAGTAGTGGAACGGTTGTGCATCAGCAGAGTTCTGTGTACTGATCTCATTTATATGACTGGACACCTACAGCAGATGGCTAAAACCCATCCACACGTGTGATCAAGCCCCCAGGCTGTATGCATCAGCCACGCATTACAAATATTGAGTTTTGGGATAAGGACAAGGCAGTGATTAGATAGTTCCTTCATTTGTAATAGTTATTTGTATATGTGTTAATGTGCTGTTGTCGGAAACGATATGTCGATGTTTAATCAATCTGCTCGATCATATTGTGCAATCCGTTTATGCCTAAGGTTGCTATGAACTTAAAACAGGCACTTCGAGGAATCGCGAGTTAACCGGCTATTATTGTCGTTAAAAGGAGAACTTGTAATATGAGATGGCAATCATTTATTCTTATTGATGAATTTGTGTTGGATATGCAGTTTATACGTTTAATGTTAATCCTGAATGGACCAATATAAAACCTGCTCTTCCCAAGGCGATTCTTCTATAATGCTCGGCATCTATTATTTTTAATGTAACATGGTGACTTCGCGCCACCTGGTGGTCTTTTAGATGTACTGTTGGCTTTCAGTGTTAAAAGCTTTGCATGTCCTTAATTCAGTTCTTATTTTCTTCCTTTTTCCTTCCTTTACCTCATTCTTTCTCCCTGTCTTTCTTAATTTCCTCCTTTTTTCTACCACTTTTCTTGCTTTTGTGTATAATCTTTTTATTCTTTTGTATTCCTTCATTCCATTTCCTTCAATCTTGTTTTCTTCTTTTACTTTAATTTGCACAAGGTGCTCCTGATTTCCCCCTCCTCACCCATCTACCACGGTACTTGTATGTAAATCCCTCTAACAATATACTACTTTCTCTTCCCCCTACGCCAGTATTCCTCCAGCCCTCCACTCAGTCCTCGCTTTCTGTGTCCCCCGCCCCAAATCCCCATACTTGTCCCCTTCCCCTCACCACGAATTCCCCAACCTCAGAATTGCATGACCCCTACCAATGCTGCTCCTAACTCGTCTCCTTACCCCCGCATCATAAATTGGTCGATTAGACTAACAGACCAATCACCAATCAGTCTATCGTGTCGACCGGTTTATGACAAGCAGATTGACCCAACTATTAGTTGGGAATCAATCAAGAGAGCCAATACCGATTGTGCATCTGAATTCTGAAAATCCCGAGGGCTATAAGATCGCAGAGTGACACAAAAAGTAGGTTAATTCCCTATCTTCTGAAGTCCCTCAAACCCATGAGCTGTGACAGTGTTCAGCAGATTCTAAGCTATTATCTGACTAAATGCGTTGATAAAATATTTAAATCAGTTTTGCTTTCAGAGAAGACTGTTACTACGGTGAAATAACATAACGAAAATCTTTATAAGGATTTTCATTTGGTGAAGGGCTGATATTCATTAAAAGCATTGAATCAGATTTATATTAATCGATATAGATCATCAAATGAATCAATTCAGGCTTCTCTACCATGGTTATGTTTTACGTAAACATAGAGAGACTGTCTCTAAATTTAATTGATTGAACCATCACTCTATAGGTGGCAAATTGTGCACTTTAGAGTATTATGTTCCCTCCTGTGAGCAAAATAGCAACATGAAGTCAAAAGACTTATCAGCAGCACAGTGAAGTGCAGCCTTATTATTTTAATGTCGGAATATTAAAAATGTTTTTAAAATTGTGGATCAACTAATTGGAAGTACGGTAGTTCTCTTGATGTTGCTAACATTTATCTGAGTCAATTCTCTGCGCTGCCCACCTCCGCAGGGCACTGTTCGTTTTTAACAATTTACGAACATAAACATGTGCTTGGTTGGCTGATGTTTTGATTGTTTTTGACAATTTTAGTTTATACTTTTCGTTGCACTTCTCTCCCACTCCTTTCAAGCATCAGTGGATGTTTGTGTTGCTACATTTTGTACTCCAGTTTGGAAAGTTTTTGGAAGGATAAAACCTGCTTGACATGTTGTAGAGCTAACTCAATGGACAAAGGTATCCAATGCAGATACACGCACGCAGATACACAAACACTTTGAAGGTGACTGGCTAGACTCCCTTGTACACTCTGGCTTTTATTCTTCTGTGTCTAATACAATGAGTGCAATTAAGTTGTGTAATCCACCTGTTATCAGCGCCTAGAAAGTGTTGACTGGATTTGTAGATGATGCAGCATAAAAGGCAGGTAACGATTATCATAAAATACAATTGGCTGTGTGGCAGGTTCCAGATGGCAGAAACACCTTACAGGTTGTCATGCTTGTTACCTCTTCCTTTTTCTTACCAGGCACCAACTGAAAGACAAATCCGGTACAAGGAGAAGGTGTCGGAGCTGCGAAAAAAGAGAAACTCTGGCTTGACCAAGGAGCAGAAGGAGAAATACATGGTATGGGACAGCCATGCTTTCTGCAGGTGGCTCTGGCCTTGGCTTCAGTTGTTTTCTTTTAGCATGGGGGCGGGGAGGATTGCCTCAGCTGAAAAGTACTGATTAGTTCTGAGGTCTTTGGGCAGACATCTAAGCTGTTTGCTGGTTGAGAAAGGTGATTGGTGTGGAGAGGATGAAACGGGGTCTACATTTTGGCAGCCCCACTTTATGCAGACTATGGCTTATTTTGGTTGAGAGAAGTGAGAGTGGGAGGCATAAGAGATAAACAGGCCTTGCACAGGAATGCATGAGAATGGTATGGTATTGATTCTGGCTCAACATTGAGGATCGAACTATGCTTTGAATGGATTGTGTCCTCCCACGCATTCCTCATCTTTGAAATAGAATATCCAGATTCAGCTGCTTCTAAATGTTTTTTTCTTCAGTTGAGGGTGCTGTGTGTCGATGCGGTTGACTCGATGTCCCCCATCTCGAGAATTATGTTATCAGAGGTATATTTAGCATGCGCAGCGCCCGTGGTCTTCAGTTCTGTTTTTCAAAGTTAATGCTTTGAGAACTATGGCGCGCTTCAGTATTTCCTTCACGAAAATGTCTTAGTCTTCGGCACCGACTACCTCGAAGACCGGGTTTAAAAAGTGTCAAGACTGCAATGCCAAGATGTCACTGACCAATCCACATCGAGTATGCTTGTGGTATCTCGATGTGGAGTAAAAGACATCGGCTTGGTCAAAGTGTCATTCGATGACCTGGAAAAGCTCTGAAGGACTGTAAGGGGAAATTGGCGGTAGGTAGATTCCCTAAGAAATCCCCATCGACGAAACCTGATGATGCAAGAGGCGACTCTCTTTGAAGAACGAAGGCAAAATGGTCCAGGTCAAGGAGCGGCTCCCACCTTCATCATTGAGGTTGTTGAAGAAGAGGCACCATAGGTCGCATACTTTGACATCCTCGTCCGACTCCTCTCCTGAGAGAGCTATATTCTGTCCTACTAAGGCCTCCACTCCTACCGAATCGGAAGCATTCAGGCTAGAAATGCATAAAATATTTGAGAACCCGAAACCCTCGACAAGCCATGCTCCTACTGCGCCTACTAAAGCCAGTAAGGAAATGGCTCAAACCAAATTCTGCACACCCTTGAGCCCGGGACGAAGGCCAGATCCACATCGAGAGGCGTCTAGGCCTCGACACGATGAGAAATCGAGTGATCCTTTGAGTCATAAGTCGAAAGACAAGCAGAGGTTGAGGTCCAGCTGTGCCATCGACTCCATCTGGCCCATCGACACCAATGGCACCATCGAAACCTTTGGTGCCATTGAAGTTGAAAACGTTTTTCTCGAAGTCATTAACGACTCCTTCGGCATCAGGCTTGACATTTTCAAAGCCCTCAATGCCTTTACCTGAAAAAAACCTCATTCCTTTACCAAGAAAGGATTTCTTTAAATGTCTGATTATGAGGACATTGAGCCATCTGATAATGATGCACCCTTTGGTTTACAGTATGGAACGCCAAATGTCCCTTATAGCTTAATTTCAGAATTGTCCAGACTGAAAGATCTATATGAAAATTATTTGCAGACAGCCAGTGGAGTGGACACTTCACCAAAATTAAAATTTGAAATGCCTGAGTCAGATGATTATGCAGATGCCCCCGTACAGGCAGTTGATGACCAGGGTAGTGGATTACCTTGGATGGAGCAGACCTGCCTTCCCTTTCGGACAAAATGACCTTACAGACATTCTTGATAAAGGTCCTCAAAAAGATCCCATCTTACCTTTTCACATTGCTCTTCAGAAGAGAGTAAGTGCCAATTGGGAAGCAGCACAGTCAAGTCCGGCAGTAAATAACTTGACAAGAAAATACCGTCCAAGTAGTGACCCCAGCTACTTATCAAAACACCCTACCCCAGAAAGTCTGGTGGTGCAGGCGGCAACCGCTACATCAAAACAGGCTGCCTATCCAACCGTCCAACAGTATAGGGATTATAAAAGCATAGATGCCTGGTCAAGAAAGGTATTTTCTGCTGGGAGCATGGCTCTTAAATCAGCCACCCCCCATGTGCTTTTGCAAAGTTGTCATACACTCTAAGGGACTGCATTTCTATGGCGGCTGAGCATATTCCTGAAGGGGGGAAAGGAAGGGTTTCTTACCCATTGTTAAGGATGGCAAGGAAGCCATGTGCGCAAGTCTCTTCAGTCGCGTCTGGATTCTGCTGGCAGCATCAGCAGAGCCATGGTGGCAGGCACTGTAATTCGCAGATTTGCGCGATTGAAAGTCTGGATTTTCACAGAATGTACAATCTAGATTCCTTAACAGTCCTTTTGACATGTCTCACCTTTTTGGCAGCAAGGCTGACGAAAGCCTTGAGAAGCTGCAGACCTCAAAGGCAGCATCCAAACCTTTGGGTGGTGCTATTCGTCAAGTCTTTGCTTTTTCACCCCAGTGGACCATCTTGGAGGCGTAGATCCTTTAGCTACTATTCAGTTGAAAGAGCGAGAGAAATGGCTGGTCAAAGAGGCCAAAGTATATTCCCTTGTGGTCGACCAAGGAGAGGTGCAAAGCCCGCTCAAGCACGGGCATCTTTACCAACAGCCACTGCTTCAGCTGTGTCAAAACCTCTCTGAGGTCTAGTCACAACCCCCCCCCCCCTCCCTCACTGGGAGGCAGACTGTCTCAGCATCTGAAAGAATGGCGAGACATTACTTCGGATGCTTGGGCATTAGAAACCAAAGCCCATGGTTACTGCCTTCCCTTCATTCAGAGACCTCAGAACCATCCACCGGGGAGGCATTCTTTGAAGAATCCAAATCCGCTGCTTGTGCAGGAAATGTATACCCTGCTGGAGAAGGGTGCTATAGTGCCAGTATCTGTAGCGGAGAGGAACAAAGGATGGTACTCTCCATATTTCCTTATCCCCAAGAATAGCGAAGGACTGAAACCCATCTTGGACTTGAGATACTTGAATAAGTTCCTCAGGAAGGACAAGTTTAAGATGGTCACACTTTCTCAGATACTTCAGGCCCTCCAACGCGAGGATTGGATGGTGTCATTGGACCTTCAGGTTGCTTATTTTCCTGTGCCAATCCATCTCAAGCACCAAAAGTACCTGAGGTTCGCTATTAGCGTTTTCCTGTGCTGTCATTCGGGCTGACCTCCGCTCAAGGGTTTTCACGAAACTGATGGTGGTGGCAGCGAGTGCCAGTAGAAGGGGGGATTCACACCTACCCCTACCTCGACGATTGGCTGATCAGGGCACGTTCTCCCAAACAAGTCCTGGATCATCTCAACGTCATCTGCTACTCTCTTCAGGGACTGGGCTTCTCCCTCAATTACAAGAAGTCCCATATGACAGCATCACAAAAGCTCCAGTTCATCTGGGCTGTACTGGATACATCCTTGGGAAAGAGCTCGCCACCCAAGGTGAGGGCTCAAGACATATTGCAGATGGTCTCCAAGTTTCAAAGTGCCCAGCGTCTCCCGGCCTTTGACTTTTTGTGGTTGCCCGACCTCATTTCATCCTGCATTTCTCTGTTGCCAGAGGTTCGCCTGAGAATGAGATCCGTTCAATGGGCTCTCAGGACACAATGGTCTCAATACTCGGCAACATGTCGGACCTACTTCAGGTTCCAAGCAGGGTCACACAGGATCTCCTGTGGTGGGCCTGCAAAATCATCATCCTGGGTCCCAAGGAAACTCTGTCTAAACTCAACCAAAAGTACAACCATTTCACCGTTGACAACACTATCATGCCAGTCTCCACATCAGTAAAGACCCTTGGAGTCTACATGGACTCAACCCTCTCAATGTCAAGACAGGTTAGCGCCATTGCATCTGCCTCTGCCCACACCACCAAACTTATAAATGCTATGAAACCCTTGCTGACCACTCAAAACTGGCTATCCATTGCCCGAGCTACAATAGGAGCTAAACTTGACTACTGCAATGCCCTTCTTGCAGGCACCTCAACAATAAACATCAATAGGCTCCAAAAAGTGCAAAATAACGTGCTCTGCTCTGCCCTAAGCATTCCCAAAAGAGACCATATATCACAGGCCAGACGTGATGCCCCCTGGCTCCCAATTAAGGAGAGGATCAACTCAAAAACCCTCACCCTTACGCACAAATGCATTAATCTCTCCGCCCCATCCTACCTATCTGAAACCATTTCCAAAGACATCTCGACCCGCCCTAAAAGGAGCCACCATGCCAACCAACTCCGCATAACCTCCATAAAAAGAGCCAACGCCGGTGGCATTGGCTTCCCACACATAGCACCCAAACGCTGGATTGCCCTACACAACGCACCCAGAGCAGAACCCTCTCTGTACTCCTTCCGCAAATCCCTCAAAACCACGCTTTTCATTTAGCCTCATACAACACCATACACAACTGCTGTGCACATCCATTGAAACTAAGCTGAACTGTAAATGCAAACATCTATGTAACTAACAAGCTTTCCTCCCTCTGTAACCAGCAATGAGTCTCTGTAACATTGCCACAATGCCTAAGCACTGCTGTGCGCTTTAGAAATATGAATAAATAAATAACATTCTGAAGGGAGAACCTTTTTGGCAACCATGGCCAGAGATAATAGTAGTGACAGACGCCTCATTCATGGGTTCGGGAGCCCACGCCAACGATCTGCCAATCAGTGGTCGTTGGTCTTCATCGGAGTCCATACTACACATCAATCATTTGCTGAGAGCAATCAGACCTGCCCTGAAGGCTTTTATGCCCTCTCTTCTGGGAAAGAATTTCTTGATAATGACAGTAAACAAAGTGGCCATGTACTACCTCAACAAGAGAGGTGGTGTAGGGTCACTACCACTGTGTAGATAGGTAATGGTTCTGGGCAAGTCAAGAAGGAATCTCCCTGTCGGCCGTTCACCTAGCCGGAGAGGAGAACGTGGCGGTGGACGCTCTAAGCAGGCAGAGCAGAGTCTCCTACGAGTGGGAACTAGCTCAGGAAGTCCTTCAAGAGATCTTCACCCTTTGGAGAACCCCTCAAGTGGACCTGTTCGCATACCAGTGTCAACAGGAAGTGCAAACTGTACTGCTCAAGGGAATTTCCCCCAAGAGGAGCTCTAGGAGATGCGTTCGTAGTGTACGCGTTGCCTCCAGCCCTGTCATTCCTCAAGTCATCACGAGGTTGAGAAAGTTCAGGAAACCCCCATGATCCTAATTGCCCCGGTTTGGGCCGGGAGGACGTGGTACCCAAACCTTCTGGATATGTTCATCTGCCCTCCAGTACATCCTCCACAAAGAGAGGACCTTCTCTCGCGAGAGGAAGGTCGGGTTCTCCATCCAGAGTTCAAGACACTTGGCCGTCACGCATGGTTTCGGAGAGGCTGAGGTAGAAGTATTAGGACCTCCCGGGTGACGTAATGGAGATTTTGTTTTCGACCGGAAGGCCAGCAACAAAGTCTTTGTACCGCTGCAGTTGGAACAAATTCTGCGGCTCGCGCATGGACAAGAATATGTACCCTTTGCCATGCAAAACACAAGAGGTGTTATCTTTTTTACTGTACCTAGCCAATCTGGGGCTCCAGGTTGGGACCATTAAATGTTATTTGGCGGTGCTATCCATCTTCAAGCGCTCGTCTGAGGGAACTTCATATTTTAAAATGCCTTTGATATCATTTCTGAAGGGACTCACTAATGTGTTCCCTCCATCTCCCTTTCAGGTTCCCGTTTGGGACCTCAATGTGGTGTTTTCTTATGTGTGCACCATTTGAACCTCTCCATTAATTTCCCTTAAGGTTACTAACTTTCGAAACCATCTTGTTGGTAGCACTAACTTCAGCCGGTAGAGCGAGTGAGTTGCAGACACTATCCACAAAATTACCATTTACTGTATTTTACAAGGTTGTCCTATGGGTTAATCCTTCATTTCTACGTAAGGTAATTTCAGACTTTCATTTAGGACAAAAGACTGTGTTACCCACTTCCTATCCTCCACCTCTTCCTGGCAGGGAGAAGGAGAGGTTGCACAGGCTCGATCCACATAGGGCTCTAAGCTTCTACATTTCAAGGTTATCGAAACTCTGTCTGGATGACCAACTTTTCATAGGTTATATGATGTTACGATATGAAAGGTTATTTACAATGTGCTTAATACCCAGAGGTTTCTAAGCGCAGACCCGGGGATGGAACCTGTGTTAATCAGTATCGTCTTACTACCATGGCAAGCACGTTGCCCCTTAGCTATCTTCCCGATACTTTGTGTACTGGTCATAGACTGGGTTAGGCTGTTACAAAGCAAACCATAGCCAGATGTATTATTTTAGCGATTTCAGAATGCTACAGGCTGGCGGGCAAGGATCCTCACTTGAGGGCCCATTCCACTAGGGGGCATGGATACTTCTGCTTTGCAAAGAGGCGTTCCTATTAAACACATCTGTGAGGTAGCAGCGTGGTCCATAATACACATTCACTAAGTATTACTGCCTTGATTCAACCCGTAAGTCGGGATGAAAGCTTTGGAAAAGCTGTCCTACATTCTGTTCATGGAAACCATTGATGACAAAATTCTTATTCCCTCCACTAAAATTAACACTGCTTTGGGAGTCTATCAAATATGAGGAATACGTGGGAGGACACAATCCTTTCGAAGAACAAGTTACTTGCCCCTGGTAACCTTTTTCCGACTGGATGTTCCTACCACGTATTCCTCATCGCCCTCCCAACCTACCCCTCAGTAGAATTTCCCATGCTATTATAGCTTTCGCTCCTTCAGAGCCTAGTACGGTCAAACCCTCGTTCCTGCTGGTAGTTCTACTTGAGAATGACACGAAAAAACAGAACTGAAGCCAATGGGGGGCTGTGTGTGCTATATATGCCTTTGATGACCTCGTCCTCAAGACGGAGGCCCTCGATGGACATCGAGTCGACTGCATCGAAGCACAGCGCCCTCTGCTGAAAATATATTCCGAAGCAACTGAAGCTGGATATCATATATCAAAGATGAGGAGTACGTGGGAGGAACATCCAGTCGAAAGAACATTACCAGGGTTAAGTGACTTGTTCTTCTAACTAGCTCCTGCTTGGGACTATGGTCTGTGCTTAGATGTGGAAGGGGTGGAGTGTAGGGTCTGATATGGCATAAAAAGGTTGTTTCCTGCGCTTGTTTGTGAATTTCCTTATATAATTGGCAGTATTTTGGTTTGTAATTGAAGAAAAATAGTCATATTTTTAATTTTCGTGTTCTATTCCCTACTGTTTATAATGACTGGTTAAAGGCATCAGATTCACTGGAATCTTTTCAGTGGAATACTTGTGTTTCTCTAGTATTTTATATTGTGACAAAGGGATCAACAAAAGACGCATCTAGTGAGTATGGGTCCAACAGATTAATTTTATTATACACAACCGGAAAGGGTGAAGGAAACACTGAAAACGTTCTACGGGAATCACTCTAGTACTAGTAAGTGCTACAAATATCAAAGATGGCAGGTCGAGACAACATAATAAGACACAGGGAACTAATTGGTGATAGTGGCCTGGCCTCCTCTATTGCACATTCTCAAGATTTAGATCACAGCCACATATTTGCTACCTTTAAAGTCACAGGGATGAGCACTTGGCCACCTTTTTGGATTACTCTTATCAGCACGTATTTGGCCTTCCTTTTTCTTGAGGCACAGATATAATCCCACACTACGATGAAATTACTGGTAGAAAAGGACACTAGCGGGACTTGGACCGTATTAAACAGTGAGGAGAGTAGGCAGCCTTCCATGCAGATTAATCTCATTTCTGAATCTATGGTTGGATTTTTTTTAAAAACTTATGCTCCAACTGAGACAAGTCCCCAAACCCCATTTAGAAATGTATCCCCAATTTTTAAGACCTCCAATTGGCAATAGCTAAATTGAATAATTAGAGGGTGTCTGGTCTGGATGATATTCCTAATATTGGATATGAAAAGAACATTATCCTTTGGTCTAATCTCCTTGGCTCTTATTTACGTAGATGCTTCCTACTATGATAGCTTAAGTCCATGATCCAGGCACCATCGTAGTGACAATTTATAAAAAGGGAAACCGTACCACTCACTTGAACTATAGGCCAATTTTCTTGATCGATTCTTCGAGTTATAGTACATTCTTTTTTAAAGATCTTGTCGAATGGGCGGAAAAAATCAGGCTAGTTAAGCTTGTATCAAACGGGATTCAGGAAAAATATGGGGACCAGTCTTAATTAATTTGCCTATTAGCTCTGTCAACAGAAAAGCAGAAAGAAATAAAGACTCTGCGCTATATTCCGCTGCGCTAGATATGACGGCAGCTTTACATAACGTCAATAGAAATTATTTGTGGAATCAGCTGCGACATTGCAATATCCTGACTGGTTTATTAAATATGCTACTTATATTTCATACTAGTACCTTGCAGGTATGCTTGGATACGAGTGAAACCCTTACAAAAGAGATGAGAGTGAGTACCGGTCTTCGACAGGGTTGCGTGCTCCCACACCTTCTTTTTAACCTGTATATCCAGGACATTATGGGAAGTACTATATAAGCCTAATTTGTTCCCTCCCAAAATTGGTTCTATTTCGGTTGGATGGCTATCATACGCAGATGATTTAGTCCTTAGATTCCATGTCTATAGGACTACAATGAAGCCTGAATAAACTTGCAATAAATTGCAAGAATCATTGTGTTAAAGAGAATTCTTAAGAAATAATTTGCAAGGTTTATCAATGAAATTAAGATGCAGGAAGTGGGCAAACTAATTTATTTAGGGTTTACTATAGCGAACAATAGACAGGGTGCAGTGAAAGACAGGCTGCTTTCCAAATTAGAGCATTTACAGTCCAAATTAAAATAATTTTAGCAAGATATTGTGTTTTTCCTTCTAGAAGTTTATAAATTGAAGGTTAAATCAAGTATAATGTATGGCCTTGAAGTATTGAATTATTTTTTCATCTTGGTACTGGTTAAGCGTTTTCATGGCTTGTTATGGCGATCCGTTTTCAGTCTTCCATTCTCCATACCAAGGGCGATGGTATGTCTAGAACTTTGAGATCTTGGTGATGCACAGTGACTTGAAATAAGCTCAAACTCTAATGCAAGGTGCTGAGAGATGACAAAATGCTTTGTTTAGTGCCCTAAATGATGTAGGAAAACGGGGGGGATCTTGATCTCTGGGAATGTATTCTCACATGTGAATTGGAGTGAAGTACTGTTGTGGGTCCGAAGGAGTCAGACACGCTGAGGACTTTCTAGATTATTTTTAATACCATTATAAGAATAAGGCCTGTCTTTGCCTATTGCTAGCCTTTTACCCTACCTAAGCTGCTTGTCAGATGTTGGGAAGTCCAAAGTAAAAATGTCCTTCGTTCAAACTAACTTTGCCTGACCCTGCCACTACATATAACTAAATTAAATAGGCAAAGGGAATGTCTTTTCTTCCCCTGGTTTTCTTTTCTGATATTGTCTTTATATACAAGTTTCTCTTTCTCCCAGATATTTATTAATGTAGTCTCCTTTGATAGTCTCTGTTACAACTCTTGTAGTTGTTCAAAAATGCTCTTGGGCTTTCTCCAGCATGGGGTCTGGCATGGATTCACATGCTCATGAATATTCCCCGTCGTCAGGCTGGGAATCCTCGGTAAAGAAAAAACCAGTATCAGTTTCGTTTCTGATCTGTCTTTCGTAGTAATAACCAATCACTGGTCTCTGCGTCATACTGACCACAGCCAATGACTGCCCTCTACCTAAGCACCGCCTCTGGCAGCCATCTTCAGATTTTTACCGCACGTTCATGTGTTGGGATCCTCGTGCTATTGCTCTCGAGCGTTAGTGCTATTTTTTCGCGCTTTTTACAAAAAACTTCGATTCTTTCGGTCAAAAGAGCCTCAAGCTCCACCGATCCTACATCCGATCAACGGGGACCCGTGTCGGATTCATCTGTGCCCCTCAAGGGTGAAGATTTCGTCGAGCTACACTTCGGAGGACTCCAGAAGCTTCTCAGGCCCTGTCTCGGAGATGGCCCAGGAGAAGGGAAGCTCGACGCCCGGAAAGCTGTTCAGGGCCTGCCCTGGATGCCAGCTGCAGAACGTCTTCAAGGAGGACGAACACTCTTTCTGCCTTTACTGCCTTCATGAGGACAAGACGCACGTGGAGAAGGACTGTGCGTTTTGCGGCAACATGTCGGAACGGACCATGAAGGACCGCCATCAACGTCTCGCCAACTGGCTGGAGGGTAAGAGCCCGTCTGGCGAGAAGAAGAAGAAATCCGAGCGGTCTTCTAAGACCTTTGAGGGCGCCCCGGCGACGGGGGCCCAACATAAGGCCAAGCACCGCGAGTCCGCTGGCACCGGGAGCGCCGAACGGTCGGGCTCTACGGGCGCCAGGCAGGGCGCACCCTCCCCGGCACCATCAACCACGAGCCAACGCTCTGGGTCGGGTAAGAGGAAGGCCGAGCACCCGGCGAAGCTCCTGGAGAGGCCCCGGTCGAGCTCTAAGGCAGAGGAGGAGCGTGGCAGTGCCCCCTCCCTCAAGGATAAGGCGGTGAGCGCACCTAAGGTGGTGAAGGCCTTGATCCATCCGACCAAGCCCTCTATCGAAACGGTCGCGGCGGCCCTGGCTCAGCCTGTGGTGGCTGCACCAGTGGTGGCGACCTCAGGGCCCAGAATCTCCCTGCCTCCTCGGAGGGAGTCTTCCTTTGTGCCCATCGATAGGACCCCCGTGAAACCCTCCGTGGGGAAGAAGAAGGGGGGGCAGGGCGTCGTCGTAGAGTCGGCCTCAACCTCAGAAGAGGAGCTGATCGAGGTCTTAAGCCACGGCCTAGGCGTGGAAGAAGGCCAGCCCGTCGGAATGGACCCCGACGCAGGTGACGACGACGACATCGTCGAGGATACCGACGGGGCCCCTGCTCGCCCGTCGGATTCCCCTCTGCCAGCGCCGCAAGACAACTCGGCGGCCATTTTGTTGGCCATACAGTCCTTATGCTCCGAGATAAGGACGAGGCTACCGTTACCGACGGAGGAACCTCTCCCGTCGGGGGATCCAGAACCGGGACCTTCTGGTGTTCCCCCTACCAAGAAAAGAAGGATCCATCCACCACCTCCTTTTCAACCGTCGCGCCCCTTCCAGCCCTCCTCCCCGTCCACCCGAGGGGATGATACGGGGACTGACACGGCAGCGACGGGTACAGACGACGAGGCATACGACGAGGATTTTCCGTCGTCGCCTCCCACCAGGGCCTCTCCGCCCGACGAGATCGGATCTTTCCACTCCATGATCTCCAGGGCTTCCGAGCTTTTCCAACTCTGCCCTGAGGAGAAGAAAAAGGAAGGCTTCCTTTATCAGCGGCGCGAGGCCAAGAGGAAGACGGTCCTCGCAGTGCCTCTGTTGGACGACATTTGGGATGAGGGCCTTTCCCTCCTCAAGAACCCTTCCACGACGCCAGCTAGAAGAGACCGGTACGAGAAAAAGTACCGGGTCCCGGACACGGCCCCCCTATGCCTCCGGGCGCAGCCTACCCCGGACTCCGTCGTCTCCGCGGCAGCCAGGAAGAAAGCGGGGGGGGGTGCGGCCTCCACATCGACTTCCCCGCCGGACGGCGAGGGAAAGAAATTGGATACTATGGGGCGTAGAGTCATCTCGTCGGCAGCGACGACGATTAAAGCGGCCAACGCCTTGGCTATCGTGGCCCGCTACGACAGGGAGCTCTGGTACAAGATGGCTCCCCTGCTGGATTTTCTGCCGGACGACAAGAGGGCGGAGGCCCTTGAGATCCTGCAGGAAGGTGAGGTGGCCTCGGACCACGCCATCACCGTGGCGACGGACATCGCCGACACTGGATTCCGCCAGCTGGGCAACGGTGTTTGCCTTCGACGTCGTGGATGGCTCAAAGCTACGGACTTCCGGCAGGACGTCCAGACCAGAGTCCTGGACATGCCCTTCGACGGGAACAACCTGTTTGGGAAGACAGTGGACGATTCCCTTCAGGCCATCAAGGCGGATACTGAGACGGCCCGGGCCCTTGGAGTCCTGCAACGACGGACGCCCTTTCGGAGCGGCGGAGGCAAGGGCGCCTCCAAAGGTTCCGGCGGCGGTTTCGCTTCCTACCGTCAAGCGGCCCGCTCGTCGTCGCAAGAGGCCTACAGAGGACGAGGCAAGTCTAGCGGACCCCGCCGTCGTCGCCAAGGAGGTCAAGGCGGCAAGGCCGCGTCCAAGCAGGATTGAACCGGCCTTGGGGTCGGGCCCCCACCGAAGCACCCCGGTGGGAGGCCGGCTGGCGGGCTTCGTCAGCGTGTGGGAGTCCATCTCCACCGACCGTTGGGTGCTGGACGCCCTGGCCCGGGGCCACGCGCTCGAGTTTCAAAGAAGGTGCCCGCGCGTCCCCCCCGTGGCCAGGAAGGAACTTCACGTCCCTCAACTTCTCCTGGAGGTAAAGGCGATGCTCAGAAAGGGCGCCATCGAACTCGTCCCAAAGAGGCTTCGGGGCTCCGGAGTCTACTCGAGATACTTCCTCGTGAAGAAGAAGACGGGAGGATGGCGCCCCATCCTGGACCTGCGACGTCTGAACAAGTTCATCAAGGCGCAGAAGTTCCGGATGGTCACCCTCCAGCACGTCCTGGGTCAGCTGGAGGAAGGAGACTTCCTATCGTCGTTGGATTTGGAGGATGCCTACTTCCACATTCCCATCCTAAAGGGGCACCGCAAATTCCTCAGATTCGTGGTCCAAGGGCGTCATTACCAGTTCAAAGCCCTTCCCTTCGGACTACGGTCGGCACCCAGGGTATTCACCAAGTGCCTTGCACCGGTGGCGGCGCAGCTGCGCCGCGAGGGGATCCACGTCTACCCCTACCTGGACGACTGGCTCATCCGCGCCAAGACGAGGGAGCTCGCCGTGGTCCACACGGCAAGGACCGTCCAACTCCTCACGGACCTGGGATTCTCCGTGAACTACGCCAAATCCCACCTGGTGCCCGCGCAAGTCGCACTGTTTCTGGGAGCGAGGCTCGACACAGTGTCCCTTCTGGCCTCCCCGTCGGAGGAGAGGACCAGGACCATCTTGGGCAAGGTGCAACGGATGTTGGTGGCCGACGCGGCCAAAGTGAGGTCCATCAAGTCCCTCCTCGGGATGATGTCTTCCTGCATCTACCTCATTCCCATGTGCAGGCTCCGGATGCGCCCGTTGCAAGAATTCCTGGATGCGCGCTGGATCCAGACGACGGGCAGCTTCGAGGAAAGGATCAAGCTCGACGAGAGTTTCCGACGAGCGATACGGTGGTGGGGCACCCGCGCGCATCTGACGGCGGGCATGGACTTCCAGACCCCAGCCCACCAGGAGACTGTGACCACGGATGCCTCCCTGGAAGGGTGGGGAGCGCACACCGAAAATCTGCACGCAAGGGGACTCTGGCTCCCGACGGAGAAGTCCCTACATATCAACGTCCTGGAGCTCCGTGCAGTGTTTTGGGCCCTCAGGTCCTTCCTTCCGTCCCTCAAGGGCAAGGTGGTGAGGATCTTCACCGACAACACCACCACCATGTTTTACATCAGGAAACAGGGCGGAACCAGGTCCCCAGCGCTGTCCAAGGAGGCGCAGGACCTGTGGCATTGGGCCGCCGCCCAAGGGATTTTTCTGGTGCCGTTTCATCTGGCAGGGATAAAAAACACCATCGCCGACTCACTCAGCAGGGAGCTGCGCTCGTGCCACGAGTGGGAACTACGGCAGGATCTGGTGGATCGCCTCTTCCGACGGTGGGGCACACCCCAGATCGACCTGTTTGCGACGGCGACGAACACCAAGTGCCGGAGGTTCGCCAGCAGGTTTCCCCAGACGAGGAGCATGGGCGATGCTTTCTCGTTCCCCTGGGAGGGCCTGTTCCTCTACGCGTTCCCTCCCTTGCCTCTGCTAATCCGGCTCGTCAACCAGCTCAAGAGGTCACGGTGCAGGATGATCCTCGTCGCACCTGCGTGGCCGAGGCAGATATGGTTCCCGGACCTTCTGGACTTGTCAGCGTCCCCGCCGATCAAGCTGCCGGCGGACGCGGATCTACTCTCCAGGGAAGGAGGCGCCATCCTCCACCACGACCCGAAGTCGCTGAACTTGCAGGCCTGGCTCCTGCAGCACTAGAGTTTGGAGGATACGACATACCGGCCGATTGCAGAGAGGTTCTTGCAAAGGCCAGGGCGTCCTCGACTCTTAAATGCTACGGACACAAATGGAAGAGGTTCTCTGTCTGGTGCCACGCACAGAAGATTAACCCTCTACGGATTACGGCTCCCCAAGTACTGCCGTACCTGCTGACGCTGGCCAAAGCTGGCCTGGCACATGCGTCCATCAAGATTCATCTTGCTGCGATCTCCCGATACACCAGAACCACGGGCCGGACGTCCTTGTGGTCTCATCGTCTGGTGAAAGAGTTCATGAAGGGACTGTTCAGATCGTTCCCGCCGGTGAAGGCTCCGGCCCCGGCGTGGGAGCTCAACGTGGTGCTGACCAAGCTCATGGGACCTCCGTTCGAGCCTCTGCACTCGGCCCCGTTGAAGTTTCTATCGTGGAAAACAGCTTTTCTTGTGGCCATCACCTCCGCACGACGAGTGGGAGAGATCCAGGCCCTTTCCTGCAAGGCCCCGTACTTGACTTTCCACGACACGAGGGTAGTGCTCAGGACGCACCCCTCCTTCATGCCCAAGGTACCGTCGGACTTCCATCTCAACGAACCCTTGGTGTTACCTGTGTTCTTCCCGTCGCCTTCGTCGCCGGCTGAGAGGACTTTGCACTCGCTGGATGTAGCTAGAGCGCTGAAGTTCTACGTGGACCGCACGAAGGGTTTTCGGAAGACGTCACAACTCTTTGTGAACTTTGGACCTGTCAATCAGGGGAAGGCTCTCTCGAAGGCTTCCATCTCCAGATGGCTCTCCGGCTGTATCATGTGCTGTCACGGGTTGGCAAACCGACCGCTGCCTGGCCGTCCGAGAGCCCATTCCACCAGAGCGATCGCAGCTACCACGGCGTTCCTATCTGGTGTGCCCCTGCTGGACATATGCAGGGCTGCTACGTGGAGGTCGACGCACACCTTCACGAAATTCTACTGCGTCGACCGGGATTCCAGGGAGGAGTCCAGGGTCGGCCAAGCAGTGCTGCGCAACCTGTTCGCCTGAGGTGAGCCTGGTGAGGAGGTAAGATGCTTAATGTTGAGTTGATGTGATGCTTAATGTTGAGCCCTTGCCACCTCCCGTGGTTGTGCATGTGTGTACTGCTATGTATTCTTTATTCATGAGCATGTGAATCCATGCCAGACCCCATGCTGGAGAAGGAACAAGTTACTTACCTGTAACTGTTGTTCTCCAGCATGGGTCTGGCATGGATTCACATGCGAACCCTCCCGCCTACCCCTCTGCGGCTCTTCACTTGGTCATACTGCCACTTCACGTGCTTCCAAATCTGAAGATGGCTGCCAGAGGCGGTGCTTAGGTAGAGGGCAGTCATTGGCTGTGGTCAGTATGACGCAGAGACCAGTGATTGGTTATTACTACGAAAGACAGATCAGAAACGAAACTGATACTGGTTTTTTCTTTACCGAGGATTCCCAGCCTGACGACGGGGAATATTCATGAGCATGTGAATCCATGCCAGACCCATGCTGGAGAACAACAGTTACAGGTAAGTAACATGTTCCTTGTGCTTTCTGTGGTCCTATGTTTAGAATAACTGAAACCAATGGCTTTGATATATACGTTGCTTTGGGGGGCGACGCCTTACAATCCAGGAGTAAAAAATCAATAATCTATTTCAAAGAGAATGCCAGGAATATAGGGTCATGTGGAAAAAACACAGATGTCGCAGATCACTGTATCCAGACGGTAGTAAAGCCTAACCGTCACCACAAACGGTGTAAAGCAAAAGTGATTCCAGGACTCCGCGCCATCAGATATATGCTTGTTTAATTGTGTTGCATTGTCACACATTCAAAAGCGAAAAAAGCCCATAAACGATAACATGCTAAGCCTTTTTCAAATCTGGGCTACATAGTATTACACAACCAATCATCATATGCATGTGATAATGTTTGCCATAATTACATCAAGTAAAGTTTGTAGAGAGGCATGATATCGGCATAAATGCAATGATGAGGTTACAAGAATTGGGACACAGACAGTATCGCGTCATTCCACAGTACAGATTATCACATCAAAGTATTAATGAAAAGACAGAAAAACGGGGGTTGGCTAAAGGGGAGGATACAAGGGTATAGAAAGACATATCAAAAAATGAACTATGTTGCAAAAATCAACCAACGAAATAAACCAATGGGGAGACAACACAAAGGAGAGAAAACCAGAAAAGTATAGTGATTAGTGAAATCAATAATTGAGCCAATATAGGCAGAAGGTCAGCGTATTAACTAGTTATGTACGTGGTGTTAATGCTTACCCATAGTAGTATGAGACAAATCCACAAGACTATTGTCACTGTAGTAGTAACGGGGTAAAATCCCCAAAACAGAATCTGTAAACAAGTAAGTGTAATTTCAAGTATTGGTATAGCAAAAATGTTGATTAAGTTCTCTTTCTAAAAAAAAGGATTCATGCCAAAAATCCCCTATGTTTAGTGCAAGTAACGTGTTGTGATGTCCCTGCTTAGTATTAATCACAATATGTCCGAAAGTATCCGTGGGCTAGGGTGTAATACGAATACATGAAAGAACTGGAATCCCGTATGCTAAGGGATACTTCCCTCACGCCGCACCGTTAGAAGTTTACATGCAAACTCATCCCAAAATGTCTTATTACAAGACAGAGACACTATGGTTTATAGCTATCTAGCTACGTATCCGGATTCACGAGTCTACGTCTAACAAGACCCGTGAAAAACAGAGCGTTCAAAGACCAGAGCTCACTCTGGCTTACCTTCACTCTGCGAACAGGCAGTCACACTCGTCGGCAAAAACAGAGTGCCGACCGGGGGCGCCAACTTGTTATCTCTACCATGTACGGTGTCCATGGCAACACGTGTAACGTTGCCACGGAGATCTGCGTCTGACGGAACGTTTGGAAAACGTCCGCCGTGACCTCAAGTATCATTAACTTCCCACCATCTCGGAGGTGGCAGCCACCATTACCAAGCCGGTCCCTGAGCCCACTACTAACTGTTGTCACCAGTTAACATTATGAAACTTTATCTACCTCATCCTGACTCAATCAAACGTGATCATTTGGAAGAGTACAATATGTAATGCAAGAAAAAGAATTAGGTGAGCGACATTATAGAAAAACCTATATCACAGTAGGGGTACCAGCTTTGCACCTGCAATGTAAAACTCCAGGGAAATGAACATATTTCACATTCATTGAGGTGTACAATACTGCAAGTCTAAATGTACTAAAGAGCTATGTTGCAATTTGCCAACACTACAGAAAGGAAACCATTTCGTTATCACTGTTCAGACCTGTGACAGTGGAATTGAAATAACATATTGTTTGCGCTTCAGCTTTCCTCAGTGCTTTCAGTCTGTCACCACCCCTTTTATTCAAAGTCACTTGCTGTAGACCAATAAATTTGATCTCAGATTTATTTATTGACGCCAATGACGCTCAACCTAGTAAGTTAATGGGTGCGCTTATCACTACAAGATTGGTACCAGCCCACGCCTTGGACATTCACAACCTCATTGAAGCCCACAACTTGGACCTCATAGCCATCAGAGTCTTGACTCCATCCAGCCTTGGGCTCTGCACTCTCCATTGCCACTCCTCTAGGGTACAACATCATAAGAGTCTTAAGAGTAGATAGGCAAGACTCCAGAGGAGGCAGGGTTGCACTAATCTACAGAGAAACACTGAAAGTTGGAGAATGCCCAGCTTTCCCTATAAACAATTGTGACGTCCTCTCCCTAAAACTCACCACATCACACACCAGCTCTATACTACTAAACCCAATATACAGGCCGCCTGGTCCTCCCAGCTCCTTTGAGCATGTGCTCATCCTCCTAGGAGATCTGAACGTGGGCTTAAATGACCTCTAATACCCTGACGCATCATCTCTAGCCAATGCACTAAAAGCGTTAGGCCCTATGTTCTGAATAAATAGCCCTACCCATGCGAAGGGCCGCACCTTAGATTAGCTAGGAGACCTTAACTGAAATCAACATCAGACATCTGCCCATGCCCCTGGTCTGATCTCTTTATCATCAACTTTGATATCTGTAAGGAACTCAGGGTGGCAACAATAAAGACAGACACAAGTGATCACAGTTCAAGGGTGTTTATTAAACTGTATGCAGGTTGGAAAATGCCGAATCTAAACCTAAATCTAAGATGGGAGAAAGCATCAACCATCAAATGAAAATAAGGCAGTCCTAGTGGTGGTGTGTCCAAATAAAAAGGGGCCTATACTAAGAATCCGATTGCTAAACCTTCTAGCTAATACAAAAAGGGCAAAACCTTCTAGCTTATACAAAAAGGGCATGGGACAGTTTTCAAGAAAAGAAAGAAGTGTTCACAAATCATATCTCAGGATATGGTATCCTGGGTCTCCCTTCCCCACGTTTTGAGCAGGGGATAAGGTGGGATCTTGGAGCACAGCACAGTCTTGAGCTCTCCCAGCATGAGACAACAGTTCTGTTTCAGCTTATCAGGAGCCTCGATGGCCAAGTCTCTCTTACCTTCAAAAGGTCTCTTGCCTTCGAGTCTCAGTAAATCAAACACACACAGGTATTCCTTGGGTGATGGATTCACCCCTAGGTCCCCCTCTTCCGGGTGCTGAACCTTCACCAATCGTTTTCCACAAATCAAATATTCTGTCCCGTTTCAGTGGGTTTTGGGTGATGACTTTCACCCCGGGATCCTCCTGTTTTGCTTGCAGATCTCTAGAACATTGTCAGTATCAGGGCCTTCAGTGGCTCTATCGCCTGGTTCCGAGGGCATGATAGGTTTACTAAAACGTCTAACAAACACAAAGTTCTGTTCTACATATTTCTCAGGCGATGGCTTCACGGCTGGGTGCCCCTCTTCCGGGGGAAGACCCCTCATTGCTTTCAGCCTCTCTCCACCGGGTTCACTATGGCTTACTTCTCAGCATTCACCAACCTTAAAAATCTTAATGTCTTTCTAAAGAGTTCAAGTGGACATCTCTTGGCCGTGTTTACCTTTGTCAACACATTGTTTCTTGGGACTTTAGACTTTGCCTCCTTCTCGTCAGCATCCCTCTTCCGGGTTCACTCTTGCCAACTTCACCTTCTCATTTACTGTCTGTTTACGGGATTCACTTCCCTTGCTTTCTCATGTGGCGGGATTCACTTTCCTTGCTTTCTTTATAGTTCTTAGGTCAAAGGCTTTCGACTGTACAGGGATTTTGCTTGACCTCCTGTATGACCACTTTGACCTATCTTGGTGGCTCTCGCACGGCCTTCTGGTATTTGTAGTTTTACCCAGATGGGGATCGACCAGAGATTCTCAGAGCAGCACCCTCGTGGTGGCAGTTCCCTTCTGCAGCTGGTCTCCCCTTTACAATCTCACAATTCCTTGAACTTCTTTCATTCCGCCACTTTGCGACTTTCATTTATCACAGCCTGGTTCTTATTGGTTCTCCCCTCGACTCGTAGGCTGTGATGAACCGCTTGGCTTTTCTTGTAGCTGGAGCCAAGGCTGGTACCATGGTAGCAGGAGTCTCCCTCGCTCCTGCTTATCAGCGTTGACGTGCTGCGTGTGCCGTTGACATCTGCTGCAACACACTTGGGCTATTGTCCTCAGTCTTACGATTCCTTCTGCAGATGTTTTGCCAGGTTTTGTTGAAAAGGGCAAGTTCGGATCTCTCCTCATCAGCCTCTCGATATTCGTCGCCTCTCTCCTCCTCTTGAACTTCAGGGTCCTGATAGCTGTCTAGTCGTGCGGTATGCTTTGCTAGTACTATGCTCTCTTGCTCCACCTTTTATCCCTGTGGGAAAGGGAAAGGGCCTTCAGGTGTGTGTGATTCTGATCAATTGCCTGGCTTTGCCTGACCCTTGTATTGAGACATGTCAGGTAAATGGCTCTAGTGTTAGTTCGTTCTCTGGTACGTCGTGCGATAGTGTTCATGTCGGAAAAGGTGGCGTTGGGCAGTGTTCTTGAATGTCCTGCATGGTAAGATGTGGAAAAGGTTTTGAAAGTAGGGGGATACCACA
This sequence comes from Ambystoma mexicanum, assembly GCF_040938575.1. Lineage (NCBI taxonomy): Eukaryota > Metazoa > Chordata > Amphibia > Caudata > Ambystomatidae > Ambystoma > Ambystoma mexicanum. Next base: position 566,737,457 of record NC_090938.1, on the reverse strand, counting down.
TCTCCTCCGTCGGTGCCCCACTCCCTGAGGACCCCCCATCCAGGTGATCCTCCCTCACTAGTCCACCCCCAGGAACTGGATCCAATAGTGATGGCCGTGTCCTGGCCACCTGGATGACAGATCCCCGGGGTTTAGCCAGGGAGACATCTTCAGGTTTCTCACATATCCCACTCCCTCACAACAGACGGGCAGGCACCCTCATGCCTCATACCTGGGCAAGAAGCTCCTTTTAAAATTAACAAAGATATGATCTTACCACTGCTGGCTAATCTACAACCTAACTACCTCGGCCATAGGGCCAACAACCCGGTGGAACTAGCTGAACTCTACCTCAAGACTCTGGAGACAGCAGTGGACACGGTTTCCCCACTCACCCTACGCAATGCTAAAGTTCTCTCACATACCAATGCCTGATTCTCAGAGTATCTCCAACACCTCAGGCAGAAGCAACGCCAGGTTTGCCAGTGCCAACTTGTGCATGAAGGAGCTCTTCACTATTCTCAAGGAACTGGAAGACCCAGCTCCAGCACCCTCTGCCATTGCTAAAGACGTAACTTGGTGTATAAATATACAGATAATTCCTTTTAAATAAAGTTGCCTCTCTCCAAGAAAACATAGTTGCCAAACAGTCCAACATCAAATCACCTCCCCCTGTATCGCCTAAACCTCTCCACAGGGACCAAACACCCTTCAGCTTCCAGAAGGTCTCTGAAATAGAGGTCAGCTTGATCCTCAAAAATCTCAAACCATCCAGATGCAAAGGGGACACAAGTCCTGCCCTCTCATAAAGGATTGTGCAGATGCCCTTACTCCATTCATTACAAATTTCATTAATGCCTCCTCCTCTGGTACTGCCTCCATAGACGCATCCTCCCCAAATAACTACCAACCCATAACAACAGTCTCTTTCTTCCTCAAAATTCTATTTTTGGTCATTTGAGCATGTGTGCTCTTTAGCTTTTTGACCGGCAAGCAGGGATCCGTTTGTCAGTGTCTTTCAACGCCCCTTAAGGGCAATAATCGTCGAGAGTTTCATGGAAGATTCCAGAAGGCCATTGGGCCTTCACCGCACAATGTTCGAGGAGGAGGTCGACGGAGGTTCCCTCTTCAAGGTCTGCTCCAGCTGCGGATTGAGGAATGTGTTTGTGGAGGACAAACCCTCCCAGTGCCTCTAATGTCTCCATCCGGATCACAAGGAAGCAGATTGTGAAATCTGCCTTTGTTTCTCCAAGTGCACCGTCAAGGATCATCACATTAGGTTGGCGGCGTGGTTCAACGCCAAGGCCTCTACCCCATGTGTCAAGCAGGGGCATGCCTCACCCAGGACCGGCTTGTCCGAGGAGCTGGTTCATAAGTCCTTTGAGTGCGCTCCATCCCTGGGGGCTCAAGACAAGGCCAAGCACCGTGAGTCTGGGTTGCCGCCCAAGCGGATCCCGCAACGAGCAGGGCACGCTCATCTTCACTGCCTGCCTCCATCTCAAGTCTTTGCTCCAGCTCCTCCTCGACTAGGAAATAGGCTAACCCAGGGAAACTGCAGCAGAAACCATAGAAGACCAAGTCACAGGGTAAGGAGTCAGATCTGCCCCTGAAGGCCCTTGTGGTCCAAGCAAAGTCATCCTCGACGATAGAGCTTGTGGCGGTCACCCTCCGGAAGGTGAAAGGGGCTGACATGGTCCAGGGGGCCCCGCCATCCCCCCAGGTGGGATGCTTCGGCCAAGCCGGTGGAGAAAACGCTGGAGAAGAGGATGCCATCCCTGAGCCTGAAACCGACCCCTCAGGATGCAAAAGAGGGTTAGGGGGATTGGAGATCTCTACTGTGCTCCAGGGCACGTATATTTCTTCTTATGATGAAGAGCTGGTGTCCTCACGGTCCTGGAGGATATGGGGCATGAGAGCTGAAACATAGAGGGGGGGTGATGGCAGAATGCCGGCGACGAGGTGGACACTGGGCCCAGCAAGCCTACCCCCGACACCACCCAAGGATGTTTCGCTGGACATCCTTTCAACTCCCCACACGCTGGTGTTGGAGATCCAGAAGAGGATGCCAAACGGCACCCCTGGTGCTGTGTGCCACCGGGCCCCGCGCCTGCAAAGAGAAAACAGCACCATACGCCACCTCATCAACCCCACTGCAGGCTTCTCCCCTGGACGAAGTGGTATCGTTCCATGCCATGGTCGCCCGCGCCTCTGAGCTCTTCCAGCTGACACCAGAAGAGACCAAGAAGGAAGGTTTCCTTTATCAATGCTGTGAGACCAGGAGGAAGACCATTCTGGCGGTGCCTCTCCTGGATGATGTTTGGGCCTGACGCTGATGAGAAATTCTGCCACAGCCCCGGCGAAAAGAGACAGGCTGGAAAAGAAGTACCAGGTGCTGGAGTCTGCACCCAAGTGCCTGCGGTCGCAGCCCTCCTCGGACTCGGTGGTCTCGGCGGCTGCGAGGAAGAAGACTTCAAATCCCTTATCTTCAGCCTCCATCCCCCCGGACAGCGAGGGGAAGAAGTTTGATGCCGTGGGTAGGACGGTGATCTACTCGGCAGAGGTGACAATCAAGGCAGCAAATGCGCTTGCGATCCTTGCCAGATACGACAGGGAGCTGTTGTAGAAGATGGCTCCGCTGCTGGAAGTTCTCCCTGCCGACAAACGGGTTGAGGTGCTCGAGATCCTCCAGACGTGAGTCCTGGACATGCCTTTCGATGGGGACAATCTCTTTGGGGAAACCCACCAACAAATCTTTGCAAGCCATCAAGACTGGCACAGAGACGGCCAGTGCCCTTGCACGCTTAAGCAACATCGGCCTTCCTTTCGTGCCTCAGTAGGGAAATCCGGCAGGTCGTCTAGGGGTTTCGGCAGGGGATCATCCTCGCCCGCAGGTTCCACCGGCCGAATAGCATGGGGGGGTGGGAGTGTTTTCTTTCCCATGGGAAGGCCTGTTCCTGTACGCGATTCCCCCATTGCCTCTGCTGCTGCGAGTCATCAATCAAGTCAAACGGTTCTGATGCAGGATGATCCTTGTTGCCCCGGCATGGCCGAGGCAGATTTGGTACCTGGATCTACTCAGCCTGTCGACGTCGGCTCCAATCAAGCTGCCAGTGGTCGCGGATCTGCTCGCCTGAGAAGGAGGCAGACTCCTACATCTTGACCCAGGATCGTTGAACCTAAAGGCCTGGCTCCTGCAGCCTTAGAATTTGGTGGGCACGGGCTGCCGGCAGACTGCTGTGAGGTACTTGCCAAGGCCAGAGTGCTGTCGACTCTTTAAGTGCTACAGGCACCAGTGGAAGCGTTTTGCAACGTGGTGCCGGACTCAGAAGATCAACCCTCCGAGGGTCACGGCCCTGCAGATCCTTCCGTACTTGTTATCCTTGGCCAAGGCGGGGCTAGCGCACCCTTTCATCAAAGTGCATCTGGCGGCTATCTCCCGCTACACCAGGTCTCCGGGACGGTCTTCTCTTCGTTCCCGCCAGTGAAGGTGCCTGACCCGGCTTAGAAACTCAATGTAGTACTGAAAAGGCTCATGGGGACCCCCTTCGATCATATGCATCAAGCCCCTCTGAAGGTCCTTTAGTGGAAAACCTCTTTTCTTGTGGCTATTACCTCTGCCAGAAGGGTAGGTGAGATCCAGTCCCTGTCCTGCAAGCGGCCTTATCTGACTTCCACGATACAAGGGTGGTGCTGTGGACGCACCCCTCCTTAATGCCAAAGGTTCTGTCGGAATTCCACCTCAACAAACCTTTGGTGTTGCCTGTATTTTTTTCTGACACATTCGTAGTCGGCTGAAACGACTTTGCACTCGCTGGATGTGGCGCGTGCTCTGAAGTTCTATCTGGCACGCACAAATAGTTTCTGGAAGACGTCTCAACTATTTGTGATCTTTAGTCCTGTGAACCATGGGAAAGCTTTCGCCAAGGCTTCCATTTCCAGCTAGCTCTCCGGGTGTATCACGTACTGTCACCGGTTGGCACACCTGACCGCTGCCCCACCGTCCGAGAGCCCATTCCATCAGAGTTATCGCTGCAACAACGGCGTTCCTGTCTGGTATGCCCCTGCTAGACATCTGCAGTCTGCTACGTGGAAGTCTATGCACACCTTTGCTTTGACAGGGATTCCAGAGAGAAGTCCAGGGTCGGCCAAGCAATGTTACGCAACCTGTTTGCTTGAAGGTGAACCTGTTCTTGAGGTAAGAGTAATTGCTTCTGTTGAGCCTTGCCACCTCGCGTGGTTGTGTATATTATGTACTGCTATGTATTCTTTATTCATGAGCATAAGAATCCATGCCAGACCCCATGCTGGAGGAGTAATGCGTTACTTATCTGTAACTATTGTTCTCCAGCATGGGTCTGGTATGGATTTACGTGCAAACCCTCCCTCCTGCCCCTCTGCGGCTCTTCTTGGTCATACTGCCACTTTACGTGCTACCAAATTTGAACATGGCTGCCAGAGGAGGGGCTTAGGGAGAGGCCGGTCCTTAACTGGGGGCAGTATGACCCAGAGCTCAGTAATTGGTTTATGGGAGAAAGACAGTTTGGAAGTGAAACTGTTTTTTCTTTCACTGAGGATTCCCGGCATGATGACGGAATATTCATGAGCATGCAAATCCTTGCCAGACCCATGCTGGAGAACAATAGTTACAGGTAAGAAACATGTTTCTTATTCAGGCGTCAGTTTGCTCTGACGCTCTATGGGCTAGATTAATGAATGTACAGCAACTATCCTGGCGTTAATTGCTTTTTTAAAGGAAATTGATAAATTACTGGGGAATCCGGTCTAACTTGAATTGGAGGTAGGGGTCAAAAATTCAGGTTGAAAGCTACTAGCGAGCCACAAAATGTTACTTGCAAACTCAATTCCATAGATACATACAGCACACCATATCATACTCGCCAAGAGTGAAATATCTCTAGCCAATGGCTAGTGGCAAGTGCAGATTTTGCACTCTGATTGGAGGTATTACAGTAGGTAATACTAAGCAATATTAAGATTGACAAATGTTAGTATGCAATTTTAGAATTAAGTTATTAACACATGTCTCAAATGTTTGATCTCATTATTTTCTTGTGGTATGTTTTCATTTGTATTGATGCATTATTTTATTGACTTTTGTGGTGTGTCTATTTTGGCTATTAGTGTTTTAAAAACTAGTATATAGTAAAACTTTTTATTTTAACCAAATATACTAATTTTAAAAAGTAATTGCACTTTAGCCATGAATTTCCCTCCTTGGTGTGGGATGAAAGCTTTTTTACATTTTCCTGCCCTCTGCCAGGCTCTTGTTTTATTTCCTTCTCTGTGCCTGTCCTCTTCTAAGGTCTGAAATAAAGGCCCTCACCCCTTTTCTTGCTCCCCCCTACCTTCATCCACCGAACAAGATTTTTGTTTCTTCGCACACTTTTTTCCCTCACATGCTCTGGTTTTCTCTTTTGTACTCTTCCCCTCTGCAGTGTGTTCCACTCCCTGCATGGCTTTGTTCCCTTTTCTGGGGAGACTTTCTCTGATTGCCCAATATATCCCTCAAATGTTGTTCCACTGTCTCTTTTTTAAACACGTTGTCTGATTGGTTATGCCCTCATAACTGAGCCTTCCCATGTGCTTTCCTGTGTCTGAGATTTCATAGTCACTGTTTGATAGATTGGTCTGGCGCTGGAGCCAAAGCTCTTTGAAGGTGTGCGGGTTAAGCTCTGATCAAAAAGTAGAGGTGTTGTGGAACTTTACCATTGCTGTAGGGTGGGCATTAAACAGACCTGGTCAATCTCTTTCACACGTAGTAGAGGTACTCATACGTCCCGTCCCCTTTCCTCCATCCTTGTGGGTGTCCCCCAACATGGGGCTGGTACCAGAAACCTTTGGCAGCAAAAAATTGACCTTCCCCTTTAAATTTAGTATACCACGCGGGGGCGCAGCCTCGGGCGTGGGAACACCCCTCCTAGACACCGCCCTCCAGCATCTTACCCCATTCCCTTTTTCCTCACGGACGGACTTGGCAGCCATCATAGAGACTTTTTTAAAGCTTTCCGCTGGCTCCATGTTTAATTTTTCAATTTGTAACTTCCCTTCGGTGCCTCGCCTCCCCGGCGCATGCCGGCCAAAGGAGGGTTCATGAGATGCGCCTCATGCGACCACTCGTTCCCAGCCTCGGACTCCCATGCACTCTGGGTTTGGGGCCCGACCTTCGTTGGGACTCATGTTCGGCTTGCAGCGGTCTCAGTCACAGGGCATTGAAGAATAGTTTGTCGCGATGGAGGGAGATCTTACACACTTCTCCTCCACCCCATCTTAAGAGACTTTGTCTGCAGGACCTCTCGTCAAGACAAGGTAGGCCCTCTGTTAAGCATGGTTCTACAGCGCAGCAACACCTTCCCCGGGGTTCCCACGGAATCCAAGGGTTCCTTGGATTCAGGTCCTGGCAGACCTGAGGCCTCTATCGCTACCGGCTCCCAAGCTGAGGGGGGATCAGGGGCCCTACCAGGCTGTCCTCGTAAGGGCGTTCCAAGTTTGTTTTCTTCTTCTACCCCACGGGGTAAGGGATTGCGTGCCACCTCCAAGAGTCTGTCCTCTGCATGATCCAGCACAGCTTCCGGCACAGATGCCGAGGGTGTCCAGCCTTTCTGAGTTTGCTCCGAGGTCGTGAGTCAGGGTGTTATGACAACCGGCTGTCTGTTTTAGGGCTCAGCGCCTACCAGAGTGATATCTAAGGTAGGCACCTCTGCTTCGGGTGCAAGACCCAAGCTGTACCCTCTTGTGTCTGAGGCCTCTCGTGGCTCAGGGTCTCCGCACCCTCCAGCTCAAGGCATGGCGCAAGGCTTCAAAATGTCAGAGCGGCACATGGCGGAGCCTGCCTGGGACGGTGGACATCTTGGATCCAGCTCAAGACCCGCCAGTGCTTTCGCCCATAGAACGGACTCTGAAGGATGATTCCAGCCCCATTCCCTCTGGAAGCAACAGCAGATCCTACGGTTCAGGCTTTTGGTCTCCTCAGGAATACATCTACTCATCACAGCTGTATGGCTACATGTACCAAGCGCCTCCGCGGTTTGACCAGGCACAAAGGCCCAGTGCTTCGGAGGGTCTGGCCTCTTGTGAGGACTGTTTCTTTGAACGCTTCCTCTTCCTCATGCATTCCCCTCAGATGAAATGACTTCTGATGGACATTGTAAAGGAGGTCATCCCACAAGTGGCGCTGCCCCAGCCCTCTCCTCTGGGTGGTACTCCTGTTCTTCCTGCACTCCTGGCTCTTCCTGCACTCCTGGTTCTGGTCCCTCCACCGGTTTTGGCCCTTCTGGTCATTCTGACCCCTCCACCTCCTCCTGTACCATGATGACGCCCAGGATGATGAACCCTCTGCATCCGTTAAGGCCTTTCATGACCACTTTCAGGGCGTGGCAGAGTTGTTTGGGTCCCTGTTAGGCGAGAAGTCTCAAAATGTGTTAATTCCCTTCTAACTTAGAGACCCCTCAGTTCTTTTTGCTGGATGTTAGGACTTTGTTTTCTCTCTCGTGTAATTTTAATGAGATTTATTCTGTTTCTTTTGACTTTGGGGTCTGACAAACTCCATAGGCATCTTTACATTGCATCACACAGCACCTTCAGTGCAGTGTCACAGAGCAGTCTCTTACATTTCCCAAAGGTTTAAATACCTTCTCTTGGTGAAACTACAGTTTCCAAGAGCAGTGAAGTGAAATTGACTTTACTTATATTTTGTAACTTTCTAGACCCAAGACACTATCTTACCATAGGGTGCTGGAGGGGTTACTTAGTATCATGGCTGGTGGTGGTGATTTACTTTTTACTGCCATTGTTTGTTTTTACTGCGGGCTGCGTTCACAGCCACAGTAAGGTACCCATGGGTGCCTATTTCGTCATAATGGCCCCAGTCTTCTTTTTTCACCATTTCTTGTTGGAAAGGTCCTTCTTGAGATTTGCTCTGCGTGCCAAACCAGGTTTGGTCCCTTTGTTCGTTTTGTCTGTGGCGGGATTCACGAGTGAAGCCCGCCTCTGGCTCCAGTATGTCTGGCAGGGGCAGGAAGTGAGGGAGGTGCCCGAAACTCTGTGCTTAATCCCCTTGGTTACAGGTTACAGGAATGCACCCAAAGGACAGCCACCCTGCTTTGTGATTGACAGCCAGGCTGGAGGAATGAATGGGAGAAACCTGCATAAAAGGCAAGGCTTTTTAGCTTGGAAGGCAGAGTCGACCACTGGACGAAGGAATCCAAAGAAGAACTTGGAAGAGATGCCTGCTGAAATTCCTGGACCGTTGGTTTGCCCGGTGAAGCTCTGCTGAAGCTCCAAATTCGCCTGGACTATAGAAGACCAGCAAGGACGACTTCTCCCTTTGAGTTGGTGGGACCAATCAACTCCAAAGTAAGCCCGTCTGCACATCCTCTCGAAGCTGGTTGTATTTCCACTGCTGCTGGAACCGAAGTGCCAGGGAGATGAACACCAGATTGTGTGCATTGCTTTTGTGTGGACTTGAGCGCTAGGAAGATCCGGAGGACTTCCCTGAGGCAGGACTGACGAAGCCTGAGCCACCTCAACCGAGTGCTGGACCCCAGATGCAAGGAAAGTCTGAAGTGGTATCCGAGAAAGAACCACAGTGTTGCTATTTGCCGTCAGATGCGAGGAGCTGAAACACCGAAGAACCGCTGAATCGAAGTGTGCCTTCTTGCTGCCGCTCACCTTCCCATTGCAGAGCAGGAGTCCCCAGACGTCCTCCCTCTTGTCCCCATGACTGAGGCTTAGGAACAACAGGATCTGCACAGGAACAGAAGCCAGCTGGAACCATTTTTTTGTTTGTTTTGTTGGTGTTTTAGTTGAAGTTATACAATTTTATCACATATTTACAATTTTATCAGATCATATTTATAGCTTAAAAAAGAAAAAGAAAAGATACTTCATATTAATGAATAAAGAAGTGAAAACATAAGTAGTTTATCAATTTCTAACTATACAATTAGGATAATTGTTCCTATTTATTTGATTTGTTTTCACCATGCCTTCTAGTGACTTGATTTTAGAGAGAACTCTCAACATTTCATAATAGATCATTACACAACTGTCACATTTAAATGATGTCAATTTGTACCAACCAAGAAAATACACAACTCTTCAAGTTTTGAACATTGCATGTCCAAAACCTGTCCTGTTTTCAGTTTTATGGATTAGTTTTCAAGTTTGAGTTGCTGAATTAATTTCGCTATAGCTATTTGAACGGATGTCAACTGAGTTTGAGAGTCTATTCCATAAGGTCTGTGATGTTAGATCTCAATGCTGTTCGAAATGAGATTTTAGGAGCAACGCTCTTTCAGTTTTTAGAGCAGGGCCCTCAGTGAATAGATGTTTCAATGTCTGTGGTAGGGTATGGTTGCAGCAGAATAGACCGTAGTCCTCACATTTTGGAATTTGTTTATATCTGGCCTCTACATGCTTTGTTTTATGTATGTCCAATATCGTAGCATTATATTTCTGAAATTGATTGGGAAATTTGATCAAGTAAGATTCAACATCTCTATATTTTTTCTCAGTTAAAGGATGTTCTATACAAAGTTGATGGGCCTCATTACAGCTTTGGCAGTAGCCATGCCGCTATTGGCGGCATGACTGCCACCAAAACCGGGTCTGGGTTCCGTGAATGGGGAATTACTGGGTCATTCCGAGTTCGGAGGGCCCAGTAATTCCTCCGTCCAGGTACCCGGACCTTCCCCATTCCCATTTGAGCCCCCATAGGGCTCAATGGGAATGCGGGAGGGAGCTAACAACGGGCCGATTACGACTGGCCCATGATCTCTGCTAGCGTAAAGAGTATCAAAGTGTTTGGTCCAAGCCTGTTCAGTGACTGCGTTTATTTGCAGAGAGCCTTGCAAAGTTAGTGTTGCACTGTTTGGTAAATTCCAGATGGCACCTGAATTATTATTAGATGCTAAGGCTCTCAGCATTATTTCACCATACTGCTGATATAGATGTGATTTTTTTGGATTTAATCCAGTTCCTGTACTTGAGCTTGATGCTCTTTGTGAGAGCTTGCCAGTTGTCTGTGTGGGCTCTGTCTATTTGTCTTAGTGCTGCGCTCATAAGGGATTTGTGTTGTGTAAGTTCTGGATCGTATTGTTGCCTGTGTTTAAACAGGGGTCTGCTGGTTTTGTAGTTCACCTAATTGAATAGTTGTAAAGATATTGTATATACATCTTCAAGAATTGGATTAGTTTTGTTCTTAGATATTTTTGTCTTAATGAGATGAAGAGTATCTAATTTTCAGGAAGTCCATCTTATGCGATTGTGCCCGTTGGACACTATTAAGTCATTCATTGAATGCCTTTGTTGTAGATGTGGCTTTTGTTTGGGCCATCTCCACAATGCATTTAATTGCTCGTGGTCACTATAGGCTTGAGTTCGTACAGTGAAATCGTCTAATGTTGAGAACATATTACGGTCAGTATATATGTAGTCAAGTATAGCTTGTTGATCGACTCGATGCCAGGTAGCTCGAGCAGCGACGTCACTCTCAATGGCTCCATTATGCATTCTTAGTTGATGGGAATCTAAGAGGGCAGCCCATCTACGCTCCATATCCATTTAGGACGGTAATTTATTGCCTAGACAATGCAGAATCAGATCTCCTAGGATGAAGATGGTGCCGATAGTAGGATCTGCAGCTATTAAGTCGAGAACAGATTGCATGTCATCAATAAAAAAAATTTCTTCAATTGCCAGGTGATTCCAATAGATATTTGCTAACACAATATATTTGGAGCCATAAATTATTTTTAACAGGAGATTAGGAAAGGATTAGGTTGAGCCCATGTATATAAAATCAAACCAGTGGAGTTTTTGACAGCTACTAGGAGACCCGTCATGGGCTTCCCTCGGGCTGGTGTCATAGCGATGCTATAGTAATTCCATACTGGAGAGTTTGACAGCCAAGTCGCCTGAAGTGCTATGATGTCAAAATTATGAAGGCTGTTATCTTTATTGTTGATTAGATGAGAATAACCTCTCGTGTTCCATGATAGTAGTGCAAATGTCTGTAAGGCCGCGATTCTTTCATCATTTGATGGTTATGGTGGAGTTTTACTCATGCTTCATGATGGTCAAGGTGTTGTCCTGTTTTGTTTTCAAAAACTCTATGATCAGTGTTTGCAGCTTGTTTCGTGAATTGGCATGATGCCAATTTATTTGGATAAAATGGGCTGGATTGTTCTTTCTGGTTTTTCACTGTTATATTGTATTTATCATAAGACTCATAACTTGGAGTGAATCCAAGCTCAAATAAGGGCTGCGTAACTTGCCAGATCAGGTTTAGAATTGCACCTGATCGGATCCATAACCTCGCGGTGGTCAAATCCGAGTCATGAAGAAACTCAACCTGTTCTAAGTCGCGTGAAGATAAATCTTCAAGATGCGGTACATCTGAAAAAATGTTAAGAACCGATGATCGGTTTAGGTCGTATTTCTGTTTAGATCAGACCTACATTGAATTATCAGGGTGTGGAAGTGAATGATTCTATTTGACCCCTTGTCGCAGATGGAACGGTTAGTTGGATTAATCAGATGTGAGTCAGAAACTATTTTATATGCATTTATTGGTCCACTTGACCTGGTTTAATTCCTTGAATTGTTGGAGAATGTGTTTGCAGATTATTGGTTTGTGAACGCGCTTCAATAAAAGAACCAGTGTTTCTGTGAGCTGATGTGTTACGACTAAAATTTTGGCGTAATGAGTTATGTAGCTCAGTTAGACGCTGGTCAATTGTAGTGCATTCATTTCTGTTCGGTTCATTGCTCCAGAAAGTTGGTTGAGCATTGATATTCGTCTTTTGAATACTTTTTATTTCCAATGTCGAACATTTGTTATTTTGAGATTCTATTTCGCCCAGTAATTCATCCAAAGGTTCATGTGTTGGATCTCTGTCAGGTTTCTGCTTGCAGGATTTTTCACTTTGCATGGCGAGTTTGGCATATTTTTTCGTTATTGATCCACTCACATCCACAGTGCCTTTGCTTGGCTTGGTGAGAGTATTTACTAAGCGCTTAGTAGCAGTAGTATTGTTTGTGCACTGACTTTTTTAATGTTTTTAGTTTTCTTTGTATGAGGCAGAATAGTGGGCTTAGTTTTAGACGTTTTCTTATTCGTAGAGAATATGTCAAAGTCATCACGCGAGACTGATGCATCATGGCATGATGTCAGAGTGGATACATTGGTTTTCATTAGTTCCATTTGATTAAAAAATATTTTAGAATTATCAGGTGCGTCTAGCTGAATATTGCTCTTTCCTTGTGTGGATGCGTCCTCTGAATCTGTACAATGCTTATTTGTTGCTGTCATGGTAGTATCTGGACACACAAGGATTTTATCTGGAAGCGTTTTTTCTGTAATTGGTTTAACAGTTTGATTTGAGAGTTTGCTGAAAGGACACACCGCGGCTTCAATTTGCGGCGCTTGTTTCAAACTCTCATATAATCTAAAACAGGCCAAACGCTGTTCGGTTAGATTAGGAGTGGCCTGTTGGGATTTATTAACCAGATTGTCCAACAGATCCGCTTGTACATTTAGTCTGCCATCAATGGTTTCATACAATTTGATTAAAAGGGTTAAAGCTAGATTCATCGATATTAAGGTTGAATTAAGTAGAGTGTCCACCAATGAAGAAGGGGAAGACACAGGGACTATGTTGTCATTTGTAGAAAGTTTCCTAGCTCTAGAAGCATGTGAAAAAGATAGATAACGGAGATGAATTTGGAGAGGTAGATGTGAACATGACTGGCGATTGTGATAAGTTGGATCGAGGGGGTGAATCCAAGTGAATGGTTGTACAATTCTTAGAAATTAATTGGGTTAAGAGATCCACCATTGGTGGATCAGCGGTTGCTCCGTGATCCATCCTTGTGAACAAATTAGACACTGTTATTGGGGGTGAGGGGGAATCGATTATTAAATCATCGGTAACGGGCATGAAAGAACTAGTCGCATGGACCATGACTGTGGTGCCAGAATAAATTGGAGATGCTTTCTTAAGTACCGATATATTATCTACCTCGCTCCTTGTGGCCTAATTAGTTTCAGATAGCGATAAGGAAATTGATTCCATGGTTTTGTCACTAAGATTTGTTGTCCTCTGTAACGGACCTTCATTGGTGTGTGTGCTCGCAGAGGGTAGGTTAAAACGTTTTGGAGCAAGAGTTTTTGTTAGAGCTTTGTGCTGTTCGATCGTATAAAAAGATTGAATATCAACAGTGACCGAGTATTGTCCATTTCTAGAGTTAGAAGAATTGTCTGGACGTGCGCTCAGTATGATTCCCTTTGAGAGGAGTACGTTTTAGGCGTTCAATTAGCTTCACTCTCTCGAGGTTAGACGGCATGTCAGTCGTTGGAGGGTAAGCTTTGAAGTTGGTGATTAGCTGCATGCAAAGAGACAGAACAATGAGTACTGAGAAGGCAGTGTGTAGGCGCTGACATGTGGATTTCCCTTTAGTTGTTAGCCTTCAGTGAGTTCACAGATGCACAGAAACAGATTGATCTTTTGTGTAATCTGTTGTGAATTTAAGACTCACCTTGACCACTGCTGAACAGCTGCAAAACAGCCTTTCCAAACAGGGCTTACACAACAGCGCGTGTGCAATGGCACGAGCGCTGGACCCTTTGTGAAATTCTGGGAGGAGTGGGCAGGGTTTACCCACATTTTCTGTTTGCTGCACCTACGATATGAACAAGTGCAGCTTTTAATAATCTAGCAGTGTGAGCAGTTATATGTTGCAACAAGGTCATGTACATATAAATGAAAACATACCGTTTGTACACAATTCAAGGATCCTAGGTGGGTGAAGATTGTGCAAGGTCCTAGGTGCAAGGATTCTGGTCCTTGTAGTTTTAACAGGAATGGGAAACCTACAACAATGAAAAGATTTTTCTTATATGATGCCAGAATATTCACATTTTAAAAGTCCATTGCAAATAAACAAAGAAAAGCCATACCATTAGTCCGCAAAATAAAAGCTTGCACAATAAGGATGGATTTGAGCACAAGTCAATTGTTTCCAAAATAGTAAGCGAGAGAAAAGAAAGTGTGTTACAGCCGCAAAACAGCCCTTCGAAACAGGATTTACACAACAGCGTGCGTGCAATGGCGTGAGCGCTGGACCTTTTGTGAAACTCTGGGAATTCTGGGCAGAACAGGCAGGGTTTACACAAATCGAAGTTTTCTGTTTGCTGCACCGTTTGTACACAATTCTAGGATCCTAGGTGGGTGGAGCTTGTTCAAGGATCCAAGGTGCAAGGATTCTGGTCCTTGTAGTTTTAACAGGAATGGGAGACCATTAGTCCGCAAAATAAAAGCTTGCACAACAAGGATGGATTTGAGCACAAGTCAATTGTTTCCAAAATCGTAAGCGAGAGCAAAAAAAAGTCTGTGTAACAGCCGCAAAACAGACCTTCCATACAGGGCTTACACAACAGCGCGCGCTGAACCATTTCTTCTAACCATAGGTATTGTGAAGTCTAAGAGAACTTACCTCTTGTTGTGTAGCCTTACTTGCTCTCAGTTGAGACCTGTCTTGGTTACCCTGCAGAGTTGCTAAAGCTTTGCCCCTCACAAGCTTCCCAGCTTGTGGCCCTTCAAGTGTTCTATTTTCAAAAAACATTTCTAAAAACTTTGTGCCTGAATTTTTACCTACCTACAAGGAAGATCTTCAGCTCCCCTTGACATTGTGCAATTAACATTGTCTGTCCTGGCTCCCTGAGAGTTTCCTTCTTACCTCTGACTTTGTGCTTTGGCCTTTCCCTCAGGAAAGGGTTACTTTACTCTGCTTTGGAAGGTTCTTAAAACTACATGCCTGTTTATGAATTGTTAACCTTTGTTTTATTCCTCTTTTCTATTGTTTACACCTAACTCAGCATTGCTCTAAATGTACCAGTGATAAATCATTGTCCAGCTATTTGTCACCTGAGGGTGTAGGCAGTTTCTGTGTGCCATCCCCAATGGGTATCATCGAATTTAGAGAAACAGAATGTTTTTTGAAGTGTATTATGAGTGTTAACTATATATTGCTCCCTTCTTTAAGAAGACTTATACAACCGACTGTGAAATAAATTAATACTTGTTTTATCAAGAAAACCTGAGTGTAAGTGTTTATTTGAATATCTGCTATTGTGAATCTGTGTCACAACGTTACTGCTCACATTGACTCCTCTTGAGATAAGCCTGGCTGCTCAGCCACACTACCAACCTGTGTAGTTCAGACTTGTACCAAAGGTTGGGTCCCTATTGCCAGGAGGTCAAGGTTATTGTAGTGCACCCAAAGGGTACCGGATACAATCTTGCCTAACAGCCCCTCTGCCCAAGGAAGCCCCCTCCACCCCCCCAAGAGTTGGGTGTGCTAGCAGAGGTCTTGGAGAAACGCAGCACGATCCGGTCCAGAAGATATCCTGCAGGTGGAGCGAAAGGTCTAGCAGAAGCCCAGGGCCAGCACCTAGATGAACAAGAAGTTGGAGAGCAGGTTTAGGCTGACGGACGGGGAGATGATCCTCCTTGCCTCCCACCCGCAGCCCCATTACTCTGTGGTGGCTGCGGCCTCCTTTCATTCTAAAATATCATCTTCTTTGACTTCCTTCACGTGAGCCACCTCCAGTTGCCTCTCCAAGGAGGACATCGTCCATGAGCCTTGGGAAAGCGCTGTTTACGCCATCTCAGGACTACATCTGAGGCAGGCCAATGTAGATACCCTCTTGGCTGTGGCTAACACAAAGCTGTGGTGGGAGCTCAGGGAATTTCTGGTGACATCCCTTCAGACAAGCAAGCACGCTTCAAGGCCGGTCTGGCAGATGCCCAGCCCATTGCGCAGGACCTCATGTAGTCCTCGGTCTCACACATTGAGACAGCCAGCAGAGGGCTGTGCCTTGGGGTCGAGATGAGAAGGACCGCGTGGCTGCACGCCACTAAGTTTTCATCTGACAAGCAGGAGCAGATCCTGGATCTGACCTTTTGAGGGCGTGGACCTTTTTCATTCGTCGACTTATGACAAGTTGACAAAGAAGAAAACCTCTGCTCTAATCACTAAGTCCTTAAATCCCAGGGCAAGCCTGAGTTCAAGCCCGTTCTTTCTCTGGCTATTAGGGGTACTGGGACCGCGGTACACAGATGCCTGACAGGTCGTCCAGCAACAACAGGAAGAAGCAGCAGAGGACGTTGCATTGGTTCTTCCGCTCCCCCTCCTTTGCACCCGCCTCCGATGCCAAGAAGCAGTGACGTCACGGTTGGGGAACATAGCTTGCCTGTGGAGGGGTCATTTGGCTCTGTTCCAGAACACTTGGAAGCGTCTTTTCAGAAACCCGTGGATCCTATCCGTAGTGGCCACGGGCTTCAGTTTACCTCTTCCTTTGCCTCTACCATCCTCTCCTCCTCTTTGTCCGATCGGAAACCCGGCTCTTTTATGGCAGGTCCTTTCGCTCTTGGAGATGCAGGCAATAGAACTGGTTCCTCTTGTAGACGGGAGCTTCGGTCCTATTCCAGGATTTTTGTGGTAGCTAGACCTGTCCTTTCTAAATCTGTCTTTACTGCTGGAATGCTTCAAGGTGATTACTCCCATGCACATAGCCGAGTTTCTGTGTGCTGGATACTGGATGTGTTCCCTGGACCTCAAGGATGCGTACCTACGTGTTCCCATCTTCCAGCCACATCGGAAGTTCTGCTGTTCATGGTTATGTTGTACCACTTTCTGTACAGGGTGCTGCCGTTCGCCCTGAACTCGACCCCTTGTGTCTTCACAAAGTTGATGAATGCAGTGGCAGGCCTTTCTCCGCTTGGAGAGCCGTCATCTGTACCCTTACTTACTTGGACGACTGGCTGCTGAGGGCGGGATCACCCGAAGGGTTGGTGCACCACCAAAGATTGGCAGATATTCTTCATCAGCTGGGATTCTCCCTCAACCAGAGTTAGTCTCAGTTGTGCCCAGCTCAGGAACTGAACGTCCTAGGGGTGCGTTGGAACACTACCGTTCAACAGGTGTTCCCTGCGCCTGAGAGTATTCTGTCCCTCCACATGGCAGTGGGCACTTTCTGGCCAACATGACCACCTCTTCATGGTGGTTCCAACACATTCTGGGCCTGATGGCCTCCTGCGTGCTCACTGTTCAGCACGCTTTTCTCAAGCTACAGGGGTCACTGGGAGGCGCCTTCCAGATCTGTTGGCACAGACTCAGGTGTTAGGCGTCCCCCCCACCCCTGCTCCAACGTATCATCCGCAAGTTCTGGACTTCAGTGGGTTGCAGTCTCGTGCTGATTTCTCACGGAGCAGGGCGGGGCAGTGAAACATACGGACCCAGCCAGGCTGTCACTGGCAGCCTGGTTCCTGACCAGCTGAGGCTTCAGCATGCTCAATTTTCGGATATCAACGGTCTTCATTCAGCAGGCCAGAAGGCCCTCTACTAGGTCCCAGTATACGAGCAAATATACTGGGTTTAGCCATTGAGCTCTTGACAAAGGGCTGGACCCTGTCACCTGTCTTCTGGATGATGTACTGGCTTTTTCAGCACACCTGGCTCGTTCTGGAGTTCAGGTGGATACTTGCTGCACTTATTTGGCAGCCATTGAGACTTACAAGAATTCCCCTGAGCAAGTGGTTTCGGCAGCTAACCCGATGGTTAAGGCCCACCTTTAGGGGTTGTCTTGGCTTTTCCCTCTGTTGCATAGGCCGCATCCAGTCTGAGACCTGTGAGACAGGCATGGTGTCAAGAGAGACACAGACTCAAAGGTAACAGTTTCCAAACCCTGTATTTAATGAAGGATTGGTGTAATACCTAACTGGCCCCAACTCAAAGGGGTTTTTCCCTCAACTGATGTTTCTAAGGGCTGTTGCTGTCTGAAAGCCCAAAACCAAAGTTCTGTGTCTAAACCTACGCTTGACCCCGCTCTTTGACAAAATGTGATAGGAAGTCTTAGAGAGTGGTTCAATAAAAAGGAAATGTAAACCACAGCTAGTTTCAGGTAGTCTTACCAATCGGTATAGTTAATGCAAGATAATTCAAAAGGGGAGCTCTTGGAACCTTCCATGCAGGGCTCTTGCAGCAAATCAACAAAGTTCACAATGCCTCCGAGTCTCTTGGGGGTTCCCTTCCCCAAGCTCAGACTCCTCTGGTTATGATATTTTATTTATATCGCGGTTCCAAACAAAAATACAGTTCTTGTCCGGCCACTCGAGGTTCCCTTCCCCAAGCCTGGGCCCCTTTCGTCTTCAAACAAAGTTCTCCTGGTCAGGATGTACCCTTTGAACCCATAGACCTAGGGTCCTTTAAAACTAGGCAGCAATACTTGGAGGTGGATGGGGATGCAGAAGTTACTCAAACATCAATAATCAAAACGACACAGGAAGTTGTATCAATTATCTAAAACGGGAAGTTGCAACAGACATCATCCGACGTTCGCTTGAGCTCTCAATACATTTAATAAACAACTTCTATAATCAAAATTCGTCATAACTTACGTCCTACTACGTGGCCAACTACAAAAACCTACTTGGGGATGTGATAGGCTCTCAGGGAACATCTAAGTATATGTTCCATACTAATGGGGGTAGTGATTAGGTCTCTGAATCAGGTGGGCTAATAAGCCCGTCCCTAGTGACAAGTCGTCTCCATCGTCATAAAATACTCAACGATTAATTGGTTAGACAAACTATAGGGCTCCCTCATACGTGCCCTCTACAATTGGTTGGCACGCTTGCACCCCTCTGAAATATTCCACATGCTAGCAGCATACAGGCTAGCATCCAAGGTGCATGGATTGTCGCCGTGGTCTTGCCTCCCCACCCCATTAGCCCACGTCTATCATCACTCCTACAGTCTGCCTGTCGATTAAGGCTTTGAACTTGCTCTAGCGGATACTCTGTGCCTGAGAAGGAAAGAGTGTAGCATCGCCTTGTCTTCTAGTTTTGGTGTAGCTTGACCCAAAGCTATGTTGATCTCGACCATGTCACTAGAGACCACTCTTTCGAGCCTTTTGCTGCATACAATACTATTAAATGAACTCTTGACGTCTTCAGTGTTTTTTCATACTGCTTCAAACAGAAGTTTGTTTCTTTCTCACGTTCATTGTAGCCTTTTGACAGGTGCCCTTCTCACTGTGGCCTAGACTTCTTGGTGCTGGGCCAGCCAAGCCTTTCTTGAATTCCTCCTTCGCAATCGGTTTATTTCCAACTGCGCAGCACTGAAATCCTGTCCAATCATGGGGTTTCAAGCCTTGCTAAAGTGCATGGTGGAATAGCCACGTTCTCTACATTCCTGTATGTATACATTGGTGCATCACCGCAATCTATTCACTACGTAGCCGCCTTATGATTACTTCGTCTGCTTGCTTTTCTGCACCATTACAAGTGTAAAATGACTTTGCATTTTCTCTGGTGCTTCATTGCACGAGCATCTTAATTTCGATCCCAAAATATTGCTTAATCTCCACTACTTCATCTTCAATTTCTATAGCATGTTTAAATCTTCTTGTCTTGCATATCTTTTCAGGGTTCGTCAGTTCTATTTCATATGACATCACCTAATCTTCTTTCTCGTTCAAATACACACTTCTTCTGGAACTTCATCCAAAAGAACACTATTTCTTCGTGCATGCATGTAGGGTTTTCTCAATGGGTGCCATGTCTCGAGGATTCTTTGTGGTATAGGCATTCTCACTGGAACTGCACTTGTCGCCATTTCTGGTTCCCAACATATAGGCTACATGAAGGAAGAGCTTTGGATGGGGGTAAATGTCTCCACCTCTACACTTTCACTGCACAGTTCTTACATGGGGGTGGTATCGCACACTTTTGAAAATGCTAGGCTCTTTGCTCCTCCCAGGTTAGAGCAATCTGACCTCTAACCCCTTTAATTACCCTCTGTCTCTTTCTTCTGGCACCTTTTCCCTTCTGTGTCTCTTGCTATTGTGCACATTTGCACCCTCTTTTCATCTTCCTGTGGCTCTTCCACACTTCTCTTGTTTTTATTGTGCCCTTGGCACCCTCTGTTCCTTTGGTCGTCCACCCTTGCACCTTCTTTTCATTTTGTCGTGCGGATTGCACTTTCCTTTTTCAACCTTAGGTTCACTCGCACCCTCTTTTCTCTTACATTCCTTAAAGTTCACTTTCCTCTTATCTTTCTTTACTTAAGTTCCACCAGCGCATCTTTCTGCAAGCTTTCTTTCTTGGTTTCTGCTTGCCTTTACTTTCTCGCTTGCTTTCGGCTTTCTTTACCTTTGTGCCGCTTATAAATCTCTTCCTTCTTCATTCCCCGCTCGAGCCACCGGCACGCTCTGGAGTTCCTCTCTTCACTGTTACGAAACTCACTGGGTAACGCGGAGCTGGCAAGCGGTCTCTTCGGTATACACTGGGCCGAGGTCAGGATCTAACCACCTGCCCCTCAGGCACCCTTTGGACCGGCGCACGTCCCAAGGGAACAAGCATCTTTCTGGACTCGGCCAACAGATTGCAGACTGCCTCACTCTGTCTCTTGTGAGACACAGCTCCTCAGCCTCGATGCAGCCCCTCAAACGCACCGGGTCAGAGTCTCGGCACACTGCTCCCCTCCGGACTCTCCAGGCTTCTCTTCCTGCACTCTGGTCCATTCGGCATCCCCAGCAGGCTCCTCGCTTCTGGCAAAACCACACCTTTTTATACTGGTTTAAAGAGTCAATTGGTGTCAGGAGTGCATAGTTCGAATAGAGTGCCTGACCTTGCCTTACTCTATTAGTGGGACAACCTAGTGTTAGGTTGTAATAGGCCCTGTCTTGCTTTTCTTGTGGGTAATCCCCATTGTTCTTAGTTGTAGCTACCTCTTCTAGTGTTTGTTGGAAATGGAGAGGGGGTGTGACTGGAAATACCTCATCAAGGCTGAGGGAGAGTGGGTTGGGATATAATTAGAAAAGGGGGAATATCATGTCTTGTCCTTGGGTATTCTCCTAATCCCCCGTGACCCTCCACTCAGGTGATCCTCCCTCCTCCATTGGTCCCCCAAGTAATTCATCCCCACATCAACGCTCCCAGGGACTGGGTCAGCCTTCATCTGTTGTGTCCTGGCCACGTGAGAGGTTTTTTTTTGGGAAGAATCAAGGCTGATTCTTCAATTACCTCAATATGACCTAGTACTTTAGTCACTACAGTGAGTAACTTTAATTTGGAATGGATTGTGTCCTCCCACGTATTCCTCATCTTGTGATAATTTGTTTCTCCAGCTTCGCTGCTCCTGAAATTTTTTTTGGCAGAGGGCGCTGTGCTCGAGGTTGTGGCGTCGAATGTCCCTCGACGGGCTCCGTACCGTGCCAACGTCACTGATGGTATAAGTACCTCGAGCCGTGCCTGTTGGCTTTAGTTCTGTTTTTCAGATTGCTTCGGTCTCGTGAACAGCGCGCTTCGAGATTTTCTGTCAAGAAAATGTCGTTTTATAGACCACTTCGACTCCCAAAACTGGGTTTAAGAAGTGTAACGACTGCGGGTCGAAGATGTCTATCACCGATCCTCACCATATCTGTCTTTGGTGTCTGGGCTCAGACCATCGAACCAGCGACTGTTGCTCCTGTCAGTCAATGACGGAGAAGGCCCTCCGTGAGAGGAAAAGTAAGTTAGCGATGGGGCGGGAGGCGTTGAAGGGCTCTTCGAAAGCCTGGTCTAAAAAACATAAGAAATCGTCTGATTCAAAGGAATCGGAACGTCATAAAAACATTCGAAGAGATCCCGATCTCGTAGCAGGTCGAGACGATCTTCTTCTTCTTCTAAAAAGCTCAAAAGGAGACACAGATCTCCATCATCTTCGTCCGATTCATGGATGGAATTGGTTCGATGTCCGACTAGATCGGATTCCCCTTCAAAATGGGAAAGCTTTAGGAGAAAAATGATGCAGGACGCGGCCTCGACCCCCTCAAAGAAACCTCAGAAAAGCCAGACCCTGGTTGCTCCATTGGACGACGCAGGGTAGTCTGGAACTACGACGGTTAAGCCTATTAGTACCCATGAATCTCGAGTCGACAAATCGTCGAGAGATCCTCGAGGATCGAGTGTTTCTCCGATCCCCTATAAAAAACAAAAGTTGTCGAAGTCGAGTGGAACTTCATCGACGAAGCCTATATTATCCTCAACGCCTTTGTTGAAGGCTTCGTCGAGTGTGTCGAAGGTTCCTTCAACCCCCTCGAAGAAAATGCTGATTCCTTCGACAAAAAATCAGGAGGAAGAGAGGTTTACACCTTTACCAAAATCGGATTTTTTTTAAGTCCATGTCTTCAATTTTTGAAAAATCTGGCTCAGATGATGAGGAGGTCACTACTTTTGGAGTAAAATATGGCACTAGACAAGTTCCAGAGGAACTGATAAATCCTGAGACAAAAATGAGACCTATCTGAAACTCTGCATTCTGCTAGTGGTGTGGACACATCACATAAATTGGAGTTTGCTGCACTTGATCCTGCAGAACATGCAGACTGAGGGTATAGGAATTTGATGAGTAGGGTGATTGAATATATGGGTTGGGGCTGAGCCTCCCCTACGTTTGAACAAGACGATATGATGGACATTATAGTCCGGGGACCCCGGAAAGACCCAGTTCTCCCTTTCCATAGGGCGCTCCAAAGGACAGTTGAAAAGAACTGGGAAAAACCTGATAGCATTGCTGCAGTAGACAGCAATCTCCCAAAAAAGTACAGAGCTTCTACTTCTGATCCAGAATACCTGGGTAGACACCGTACACCAGAAAGTCTGGTTATTCATGCCGCTACTACTTCCAGGCAGACATCGTACCCAACCATACCTCCGGACAGGGAGGACAAAAAGGTTGATGCCTGGGCTCGTAAAGTGTTTACTTCTGGTAGCATGCCCTTGAAATCGACCAATGTCACCTGTACCCTAGCCAGGTTCACACATACCCTGTGGGAATGCATCTCGGCAGCGGCTGAACATATTCCGGAAGGCTAGGAAAGGGAAGGCTTCGTGAATATAGTCAATGACGGGAAGGAGGCAATGGGGGAATGTCTCCAGTCTGGACTGGATACTGCTGATAGCATTAGCAGATCCATGGCATCAAGCACAGTGCTACGCAGATGTGTGGTTGAGAAAGTCTGGTTTTGCACCAGATGTACAGACCATACTTCTCAACATGCCCTTTGATGGCCTGAGGCTGTTTGTTAGTAAGACTGATGAGAGCCTAGAAAAACTACAGACCTCGAAAGCGGCAGCCAAATCTTAGTGCCTCCAGGCGACAGCCTCAGAAACCCTCTTTGGGCTCATTTTCCTGGAGGGGTCGTCCTCTTCGATACTACTACTCTGTTGGTAGAGGAAGAGGACAGGATTTTTCAAAGAGGCAAGAGGAATGTCACTTATGGTGGACGAGCAAAGACTACAAAGCCATCTTCAGGAACGGCATCTATGCCCTCAGCCGCTCCTGCAGCCGCCTCCAAATCTCTCTGAGGTCTTATCATACAAAACACCAGAGGGAGGCAGAATCTCTCAGCATCTGAAAGAATGGCGGGGCATTACTTCAGATGCTTGGACACTGGAAACATTAGCTCAAGGTTACTGCCTTCCCTTCCTAAAAATACCTCACGATCATCCACCAGGAGCCAGCAAAATTCCAGATCCGCACATTTGGCAGGAAATTATAACCCTGCCAGAGAAAGGTGCAATAGAACATGTACCTGTAGCGGAGAAGAACAAGGGCTGGTACTCCCCCCTATTTTGTCATCCCCAAAAAGGACAGAGGATTGAGACCTATCTTGGACTTGAGAAAATTAAACAAATTCCTCAAGTCTCTTTCTCAGATCCTTCAGGCTCTCCAACTCCAACACTGGTTGGTATCATTGGACCTTAAGGATGCTTATTTTCATGTGCCAATCCATCCCAAGCACAGAAAATACCTGAGGTTCACAGTTGGCGGTTCTCACTATCAGTTTCGAGTTCTGCCATTCGGGCTGACCTCCGCTCCGAAGGTTTTCACCAAACTGTTGGCGGTAGTGGCAGCGAGTCTCGGGAGAGGGGGGGATTCACGTCTACCCCTACCTGGACGACTGGCTAATCAGAGTACGTGCTCCAGAACAAGCTCAGAAACACCTGTCGGTCACCTGCCACTTCCTCCACAACCTGGGCTTCTCCCTCAATTTCAAAAAGTCCCACATGATACCATCCCAACAACTCCAGTTTATCGGAGCAGTCTTGGACACTTCCTCGGGCAAAGCCTTGCAGCTCGAGGTGAGAGCTCTCCACATCCAGCAGATGGTAACAAGATTCCAGAAAGCCCAGCATCTGCCGCCCTTCGATTTCCTGAGGTTGCTCGGCCTCATGGCATCATGCATTTTTCTGGTGCCAGAGGCCAGACTGAGAATGAGATCCCTCCAATGGCCCTCAGAACTCGATGGTCCCAATTCTCGGGGAATATGTCAGATCTTCTGCAAGTCCCGAGCGCAGTTTCTCAGGATCTATCATGGTGGGCTTGCAACGACAACATCCTCAAGGGAGAATTTTTATTGGCAACCAGGGCCGGAGATAACAGTAGTGACGGACGACTCACTCACGGGGTGGGAAGCTCACACCAACGATCTGACAATCAGCGGACGTTGGTCTCCATCGGAGTCCAAACTACACATCAACCTATTGGAGCTGAGGGCAATCAGACTAGCGCTGAAGGCCTTCCTGCCCTCCGTACAGAGAAAGAATGTCCTGATAATGACGGACAACACAGTGGCCAAGTATTACCTCAACAAAAGAGGTGGTGTAGGATCACTTCCTCTGTGCAGAGAGGCAATGCAGCTCTGGTTCTGGGCAATACAAGAAGGAATTTCTTTTTTTTTTTTAAACTTTATTTAACAATCGTGGTGGTACACTTACTACACAACATAACATACCATAGCATTTCACATTACGTTTCTCCAATATCGGAACTTGGTTACAGTGGAACGATTTTACACACTTGGCACAGTAACAGTTCCCCCGGGGCTGTTTCCAGCCGACCCCAATTCACACAAGTATACCCTGAATGGGCCCCATATGTCCTTGGGTTTGCATGTACCTGGCAAGGACATTATGTAATGTTCTTCACATTCGTTGACATAGGCCAGCTCTTTAAGGAAGTGGTTTGCACTCGGGGCGTTCGTGCTTTTCCATTGTTGCAATATACATTTTTTGGCCACTGCGCACGCAACGTTGAATAATCGCCGGGCCACTACTGAGATCTTACCAATGTCACCAAATATATATTTCTGAGGAGCTAGGTCCGCTGGAATCTGTGTAATATCTTCTAGGATGGATGCCACTTCACCCCAGAACTTGTATATGAGTGGGCACCTCCAATACATGTGGAATGAGTCGGCCTGTTCGTCTCCACATTTCAGGCACCTGCTCGATCCATCTCGTATAAATTTCGCTACCTTCTGAGGGGTATAATGTAACTTATTTAACACCTTAAATTGGATTTGGCGGAGACCCGCGTTGATGGAGACTCCTTTTGTCAGAGCACAATATTTCTCCCATTTCTCGTTCGGGATCGTGATCCCCAGGTCAGATTCCCATGTCAGTCTGATCCTGTTTGTTGTGGGTGTGTTTGCCTGCATAACTGCATATAGCCCCGAGACACTAACTCCCCCTTGGGCAGTCAACACATCCAGGCATGGATGGGTGGGTGGTTCCTCCGGGAACAGAGGCCATCTAGCTTTAAAAGATAGTCGCATGCGATGGTATTGCAATATTTTCAGCGGATCTCTTCCCATCCCTACTTTAAATTCCTCTAAAGTTATGAACTTGCCATTAGGGTATATGTCCCGGAGTTTAAACTCACCATCTGGGTCCCAGTTTGTGCGGATACCCGGATCGTAGGACGGTGCTATACCGGGAAAGTTCCAGAAGGGTGCTTCCGGGCAGTAAGGGGCTACTATTCCAAGCCTGCCGAAGAGTCTAGACCACGCGTGTACTGTAACGCTAACCGGGTGGAATGGGCAGTCATCCTTATGTTTCTTATTAAAGATTATGGACCTTATATCGGTAGGGAGAGCGGCGTGCTTTTCGATAACAACATGTGGGGAGGTGTCCAGGTCGTCGTACCAGTATTTGATAAATTGGGCCTGTGCTACAAGGTAATATAATTCGAAATCCGGGGCAGCTATTCCCCCCCTTGTCATAAGGTTCCACCATCTTTTCCCATTTCATCCTGGCCGTGTTCCCTCCCCAGACAAATTCCACCGCCAGTGATCGGAGGGTTGCAAAAAACTGTGCCCCCGGCCACAGCGGAATGTTGGTGAATATGTATAGCAATTTCGGGAGTATTACCATTTTTAGTATGGCCACTCGACCAACGAGAGAAATGGGGAGCCGTGTCCACAACTTAAGTTTAGTAGATATGTTGTCTAATAGCTGATCATGGTTGTCAGCATAAAGAGAGGCTGCTCCAGTGGACACCACTATTCCCAGATATCTCAGCTTGGCGGGGGACCATTGCAAACCATATGTGTTGGTTGGGCATCTCGTGGCGGGGGTTAAGGGGAATATCTCGGATTTAGACCTGTTGGTTCTGTAGCCCGAGTACTCGGCAAACTCATGTATTGTCTCTATCGCAGGGCCTAAATGTACATCTGGTTCTCTAATATATAACAGTGTGTCGTCTGCATATAAGGATATGGATTGAGTCAGACCTGCCATTTTTATGCCCCTCTGCCCCTGATGTTCCCTGATTGCTGCTGCGACCGGTTCCATCGTGAGGGCGAACAATATAGGGGAAAATGGACATCCCTGTCGCGTGCCCCTGCCCAGCTTAAACCAGTCAGACAGCACGCGGTTGGTTAGCACTCTGGCGCCCGGGTCCGAGTATAACAGCCCAACACATCTTAGAAAGTAGGGACCTATACCAAATTTATTTAGCACCTTGAACAGGTAAAGCCATGACACCGTGTCAAACGCCTTTTCAGCGTCTAGTGAGACTGCCACTGCCTGGGCCTCCGGTTTTATCTGGGCCATTATACCGAACAGCCTCCTAAGGTTGAGGGCCGTCGATCTGGTAGGGATGAAGCCGCACTGATCAGGGTGTATCAACGTGGGCATGTGTGGGAGAAGTCTAGTGGCCAGGATTTTAGCAAAAATTTTTGCATCACAATTAAGTAAAGAAAGGGGGCGGTAAGAGGACATCTCACTGGATGGTCGCCTGGGTTTCAGCAATACTGTGATTATGGCTTCTCTCATTGATGGCGGGAGAGTACCCACCTCCACAGCCTCCTCCCACACCGACAGCAACACCGGGGTTAGTTCCTCACTAAGCTCCTTGTAGAATTCTGCACCAAGCCCGTCCGAGCCCGGCGCCTTCCCGTTGGCCAAAGATTTTATCGCATCGGCGATTTCCTCAGTGGTCAAGGGTTGGTCCATTGCTAGCTTGTATTCGGAGGGTAGCGACGGGAGGGTGATGCCACGGAGGTATGCCTCCACCTCCTCGGGCGTTTTCGAGTCGTGATTAGAATATAGATTAGAGTAGAACCGGGTGAATTCCCTATTTATCCCCTCCTCACTGGTGACCACTGAACCGTCCTCCAACAGTATGCTGGAAATCGGTGTGTGTTGCCTCTCAGCTTTCAACAAGTTGGCTAGAGTGCGTCCCGCTCTGTTGCCCTCACCATATCTGCGTGCTCTGCTGGGGGTTGACATGTACAATAATTCTCTGTTAGCCAGTTTGTTGAATTCTAGCAGGTTACGATTGATGTCCGAAAGGGTTTCTCTATCGTGTTTTTTAGTGTATCTAGCCTCCAGGTTCGTCAGGCGTTTCTCCACTTCCTCGAGCTCTATCCGAACCGCCTTCAACATACCCGAGGACTTAGAAAGCAGTATACCTCTCACCCAAGCCTTAAAGGCCTCCCATAGAGTGTGGCAGCTATTCACTGAACCCCTGTTGGTGTCGAGGAAATGCCCCACCTCTATATGTAAAGACTCCACTACCTCTGGGTCGCTGAGGATATTTGGTGGCATCCTCCATCTTCTGGCGGGGGGTGTTATGTTTTCTAGCGTGATTGTCATCATAACAGGGGAGTGGTCTGAAAAAGTACGGGGAAGTATTTCGCAGCTGTCTAACTGGTGTATGAGGCTTAGAGAAACCAGCCAATAATCTATCCTGGACTCTGAATCATGTACCGACGAATAAAATGTGTATTGTCTCCTACATGGATGCAGTGTTCTCCAGGAGTCAACCAGTGCCATTTGTGACAAGATCTGCGACAGCATCTCTGCCGCTCTGGAGGGTGTCCGGCGTTTTGTGCTGGAGCGATCCAGCGTGGTGTCAAGGATGGTGTTGAAGTCTCCCCCCCACAAAATGTGTTCATTACCCGTGCATCCTATTTCAAGTGCCACAGTTACATAGAAGTCGGGATCGTCCAGATTTGGCCCATACGTGTTCACCAGCACCACCTCCCTTCCCGCTATACTCCCCCATACTATGACAAAACGACCCAACATGTCCACTTTACTTTTCCCACATCGAAACCCAACCGAGGGATGTATGAGGGTTAGGACCCCTCTCGCCTGTGTGGAGTATTCCGTATAGTATCGGTTATGACCCCAGTTCTTCAAGAAGGCCGTGTTAACTTTGCGAAGTGCATGAGTTTCTTGCAGCATGATCACTTGTGGGCAGTGTCTAGTAATATAGGCTCCCAACTTTCTTGATTTAGCTAGATTGTTCAGGCCCCTAACGTTCCAAGTAAGTAGCCTCAACTTCAATCTCTTATCTTTTACTCCGTTACATGCCATCTCTGTGTGTTAAACTCATCATATTCATTCCGATCGTCCCAGAACGGATGTCCTGTGTAGCGTTGTGTCCACCACTTTTAACTTGAAACACCCTCCCAACTGAGCTCCCCCAACTCCCCAAGCTCCTTACATGAGTCCCGTATATCCCAACATAAATGGTTTTATCCCACCCTGTTGGATCCCTCCCCACATCATCCACCCCAACTTGACGATGTTGCCCAATAACATTCGGGACTTCCCCGATGGGCATACCCCTGAAATAACCTTGGAACTTTCCTGAGGGTAGCTGCCGTCGCTGTCCGACCACCCTGTCGGGGGCTCACGGCCCGGTCCTACCTTAAGTTTATGTCCAGGCCATTCTTTGTGTTGAGACATGTTTCCCGGCGGCATAGTACGACAGTGCAGGCCTTTCAGTCTGCCGCATCCAGTCCCTCTGCCCCTGGCTGGTTTCCGGCGTTTTTATCGTGTGTTCTGTCCCTGGGAGGGAGAGGGATAGAGGCCTCCACGTATGCCATGGCTTCTTTGGGGTTTTCGAAGAAATGGGCCCTACCTCCATGTTGAATTCTGATCTTCGCGGGAAAAATCAGGGCATAGGGCACATTCCGCATCCGGAGTTGTCTTTTTACCGGCTCATAGGATCTGCGTTGAGCCTGCACTCCAGCGGAGAAGTCAGGGTAAATGTGGATCCTGTCATGCTCGAAGTGCAACGTGCCTTTCTCCCTGTAGAGCCGGAGGATTGCGTCTCTATCTCGATAGTTGAGGATGCGTGCTATAATGGTACGCGGTGGTGCTCCGGGCTTCGGCGGTGGCGCCAGGATGCGGTGGGCCCTTTCGACCAGAAAATGTTCCGAGAGAGAGTCAGAACCAAGGATAGTTTTCAAAAGGTGTTCCACCTGCCGCTCCATGTCCCCTTTGCCGAAGGTCTCCGCTACTCCGACGATTCGTATGTTGTTCCTGCGGGATCTGGATTCCAAATCGTCGCACTTACTCTGGGTTCTCCGCAGTTCAGATTGGAGTAGGGCTATATCTCGGCCATGTTGGGATATCGTATCTTCGCTTGCACTGATTCTGTTTTCTGTATCCGTTATTCGCGCACTCTCCTTCTCTACTCTGGCCTTCAAGGATCCGATCGTTGCCACTATGTCATCCAGCTTGACATTGACGGCCATGAACCCGTTCTGGACCATCGTCGCCAGGCGTTCCAAGGGGTCCTCTTCCTGCCTGTCCGGGGGGTGCTGCGACCCACCAGACACCCCGCATGCTTGAGAATTAGCGAAGGAGTCCATTGGGCCCACCTTTTTGCCTCCTGCCCCCTTCCTTTCAGTGCGGCCCATATAGGATGGTGAGCGACCCTAAAGTGGGTTATGTCCTCCCCTGGAGGCCAGTTGCACTACGAGTTGTTTTCTGCGACGCGTGGCTACTTCCGTGTATTTTGAGCCACGTAATGTGCCTGTAGAGGATGAGGGAGGCGATGGGGGCCCGTACTCACTTACGTCGCCGGAACGGCGGTATTATCGGCCGCGCTCCTCACGACTCCGGAAGAGGCCGCTAGGCAGAAGGTCCGGGTCTCGTGCCGCTGTGCTCACCAGCACTCCAACGGCGTGCCCCCAGTCGTGCCCCCCTCCTCCCTTGAGCACCGATCAGCAAAACCGGGCCGTCGTTGGTTCTTCCAGGAGGTTCCACGCCTCTCTTCCCTCTCCGCCGTGCCCCTCCCCCACTGCGGCCTGTCCCTCCTGCGGCCTCTAGTGGTTCTGCCGCGGAGCCGTCGGCCGGCGACGCCGCCTCTTCCCAGCCGGTGCTTCTTTCGATTCAGGATTTCTCGGCCGAACAGCTGCGATTTTGTCCAATTTTTGGAGGGTGTCTGCAGGAGATCTCTCGCCACTGGAAACTTCAACTTCTTCGTGTGTAGAACGGTTCAGGAAGGATATTTATTCAAAGGATTTTCTGGCCGAGCCGGAGCTCTCCCTTCAGGCGGCCATTTGCTTTGCGCGCAAGCCACGCCACAAGAAGGAATTTCTATCGGCAGTTCACCTAGCCGGAGAGCAGAACACGGCGGCAGACGCTCTGAGCAGGCAGAGCACAGTCTCCCATGAGTGGGAGTTAGCTCGGGAAGTCCTTCTGGAGATCTTCACCCTTTGGGGAACCCCTCAAGTGGATCTGTTCGCAACCACGGTAAACCGGAAGTGCGATGAGTATTGCTCAAGGGAATTTCCCCTGAGAGGAGCTCTGTTAGACGCGTTCGTAGTGGATTGGGATTTTCCCCTGCTGTACGCGTTTCCTCCAGTCCCCGTGGTTCCTCAAGTAATCAGGAGGTTGAGAAAGTTCAGGAAAACCGTGATCCTAATTGCCCCGGATTGGGCCAAGAGGACGTGGTACTCGGACCTTCTGGACATGTCCATCTGCCCTCCAGTGCGTCTTCCACAAAGAGATGATCTTTTCTCGCAAGAGGGAGCTCGCGTTCTCCATCCAGAGGTCAACACACTCAACCTTCATGCATGGTTTCTGTGAGATTGAGATACAAGATTTGGGATCTTCCGGATGACGTAATGGAGATTTTGCTTTCGGCCAGGAGGCCAGCAACAAAATACTTGTACCGGTGTCGTTGGAATAAGTTCAGTAACTATTGCAAAGATAAGGATGTGGACCGTTTTCAATGTAGCACACCAATGGTGCTTTCTTTTCTATTACATCTAGCCAATCTGGGGCTCCAGATCGGAACAATCAAAGGATATCTTGCTGCGCTGTCCATTTTTAATCGCTCCTCGGAAGAGGTTTCTTACTTTAAAATACCATTAATAATACAGTTCCTGAAAGGACTTACAAATGTATATCCACCAATACCATTTCATGTTCCAACTTGGGATTTAAATTTAGTTCTTAAATTCCTAACATGTATACCATTTGAGCCTCTGCAATCCTGTCCATTGAGGCTTTTAACACTAAAGTCTGTTCTTCTTGTGGCATTAACATCAGCCCGAGAGGTTAGTGAACTACAGGCTCTCATGTAAACCTCCATATACAACATTTTACAAGGACAAGGTAGTTCTGAAAGTTAAACCATCTTTCTTACCGAAAGTACTTTCTGACTTCCATTTGTCGCAGAAAATTGTTTTACCAACATTCTATCCTCCTCCTCATTTGGGAAAAGAAGAGGAGAGATTACATAGGCTGGACCCCAAGAGGGCCATCAGCTTTTACATTGCAAGAATGACAAAATTACGTCAAGATGACCAACTTTTTGTGGGCTACACTGCTTGTAAATTGGTGTTAGCGGTGACAAAACAAACCATATCCCTCTGGATTGTTATAGCTATATTGAATTGCTACAGATTAGCAGGAGAAGACTCACCGGATGGGCTACGTGCTCACTCCATAAGGGGAATGGCTACTTCTGCGGCTTTGAAGAGGGGAGTCCCTGCAAAAGATATTTGCTCGGCTGAAACATGGGCATCAATGCATGCTTTTATCAAGCATTACTGCTTAGATGCCTCCTCCAATGAGGGGCTATTTGCCAGAGCGGTACTTCACTCTGTACATGAAAACAAGAACTAGCACTCCCACCTCCAAATTGGTTACTGCTATGGGAGTCTATCACAAGATGAGGAATACGTGGGAGGACACAATCCATTCGAAGAACAAGTTACTTACCAACTGTAATGTTCTTTCGACTGGATGTTCCTCCCACGTATTCCTCATCGACCCTCCCAGCCTACCCCGCAGTACAGTTTGTTCTCTTACAATTTCCTCTCACGATGGGCCTATCAGTCACAGCATACAGCTGGATGTTCCACAAGTATTTCCTCGAAAAAACAGAACTGAATCCAACGGGCGCGGCTCGAGCTACTTATACCATCAGTGACGTCGACACGGTACAAAGCCCATCGAGGGACATTCGACGCCACAACCTCGAGCACAGCGCCCTCTGCCGAAAATTTTTTCCGAAGCAGCGAAGCTGGCAAAACGAATTATCACAAGATGAGGAATACATGGGAGGAACATCCAGTCGAAAGAAAGTTACAGTTCGTAAGTAACTTGTTCTTCTGCAGCAGTCTTGCTTGCCCGGTCTCTAGTAGTGAAAATCTGCCAGCATGAAGTCTGCCTCGTGTGACTTATCTAACTGTGCATAGTCACCCTGAAAATAATACTGAGGCCAGAAGTGCTCTTATATGGCCAAGTGTGTGTGCTTGCCCCAACTGCTGTCTGCACGCTCAGGTGAAAGTGGCATCGTCTCAGGGGCTATAATCGTATGCAAGAGTGCTGCCACTGCTTATGTGTCATGTGTTTTCACCAGCATCGGGTCTGGCAAGGATTCACATGCTCATGAATATTCCCTGTCGTCAGGCTGGGAATCCTCAGTAAAGAAAAAATCAGTTTCAGTTTCGTTTCTGAACTGTCTTTCTCCTAATAACCAATCGCTGGTCTCTGGGTCATACTGCCCCCAGCCAATGACTGCCCTGTACCTAAGCCCCTCCTCTGGCAGCTATCTTCAGATTTTTACCGCACGTTCAAGTGTTGGGGCCACCCGTGGACAGGAAGGAAAACCATGTAACACAACTGCTGCTGGAAGTAAGGGCGATGCTTAAGAAAGAGCCATCAAGCTCTTCCCAAGAGGCTCTGGGGCTCCGGAGTGTACTCTCGATACTTCCTCATAAGAAAGAAGACTGGCGGTTGGCGACCCGTCTTGGACCTTCGTCGTTTAAACAAGTACATCAAGGCCCAGAAGTTCCAGATGGTTACCCTCCAGCACATGCTAGGGCAGCTGGAGGAAGGCGACTTCCTATCGTCGCTGGACTTGGAGGATGCCTACTTTCACATCCCCATTCTAAAAGGACATCGAAGGTTTCTCAGATTCATAGTTCAAGGACGGCACTACTAATTCAAGACCCTTCCTTTCGGATTGAAGTCGGCGCCCAGGGTATTTACCAAGTGCCCAGCACCAGTGGCTGCGCCTGCAGGGGATCCACATCTATCCCTACCTGAACGATTGGCTCATCTGAGCAAAGACAAGAGATCTCGCCGTCGGACACACAGCGAAGACCGTCCAACTGCTCACGGACCTGGGATTCTTCCATCAACTTTGCCAAATCCCACCTGGTTCCGTTGCAGGTCGCACTGTTTCTGGGAGCCAAGCTCGACACAGTGGCGCGACTGGCCTCGCCGTCGGGAGGAAAGGACGAAGGCCATCATGGGGAAAGTGCAGCGGCTGTTGACCATGGACGTGGCCAGGGTGAGGTTCATCAAGTTCCTTCTCGGCATGATGTCCTCGTGCATCTTCCTAGTGCTCCTGTGCAGACTGTGGATGCGGCCATTGCAGGAGTTCCTCCACGCCCGTTGGATGCAAGCGGCGGGCAGCTTCGAAGACAGGATCTCGCTTAATGAGACCTTTCGGCAAGCGATCTGGTGGTGGGGCACCTGCGTGCATCTGGTGGCGTGTATGGACTTTCAGACCCCGGCGCATCAGGAGACGGTGACGACGGACGCCTCACTGGTGGGATGGGGACGCACACCGGAGATCTCTACGCAAGAGGCCTTTGGCTCAGGGAGGAGAGCTCACTCCACATCAACGTACTGGAGCTCTGGGCCGTGTTCTGGGCCCTCGAGTCGTTCCTTCCGTCCATCAAGGGCAAGGTGGTGAGGATCTTCACTGACAACACCACTACGATGCTCTACATCCGGAAGCAGGGAGGTACCTGATCCCCCGCCCTATCCAAGGAGGCGCAGGATCTGTGACCGTGGGCCGTCGCCCAAGGGATATTTCTGGTACCCTGCCACCTGGCACGAATAAAGAACACCATCCCTGACTCATTCAGCAGGGAGCTGCGCTCCTGCCACGAGTGGGAGCTATGCCAGGATCAAGTGGATCTGCTATTCCAATGATGGGGCAATACCCAGATCGACCTATTGGCGACTGCGACGAACACCAAGTGTCGGAGGTTCGCCAGCAGGTTTACCCAGTCGGGGAGCATGGGCGATGCCTTCTCATTCCCCTGGGACGGCCTGTTCCTGTATGCGTTCCCACCGTTGCTGTTGCTGCTGCGACTCATCAACCAACTCAGACGGTCCCGGTGCAGGATGATCCTAGTCACACTGGCGTGGCCGAGACAGATCTGGTTCCCGGACCTTCTGGACATGTCAGCGTCCCCCCCCAGTCAAACTGCCAACGGACGTGGATCTCCTCACCAGTGAAGGAGGCGCCATCCTCCACCACGATCTGTGGTCGCTGAACTTGCAGGGCTGGCTCTTGCAGCACTAGAGTTTGGAGGGTACGATATCCCGGCGGACTGCGAGGAGGTGCTTGCAAAGGCCAGGGCGTCTTCGACTCTCAAGTGCTGTGGACATAAGTGGAAGAGGTTCTCGGTCTGGTGCTGTGCACAGAAGATTAACCCTCTTTGGATTACAGCCCCCCCAGGTGCTGCCGTACCTGCTGTCGCTGGCTTGGCGGGGCTAGCGCACGCCTCCATCAGGATAGATCTAGCAGCGATCTCCCGCTACACCAGAACTCCAGGACGATCATCTCTGTGGTCCTATCGTCTGGTGAAGGAGTTTATGAAAGGGTTGTTCCGATCCTTCCCGCCGATGAAGGCTCCAGCCCCGGCGTGGGAGCTCAACGTGATGCTGAGCAGGCTCATGGGGCCGCCATTTGAGCCTCTGCATTCGGCACCGTTGAAGTTCCTCTCGTGGAAGACAGCGTTTCTTCTGGCCATCCCCTCCGCATGACGAGTGGGAGAGATCCAGGCCATCTCCTGTAAACCTCCATACCTGACTTTCTATGAGACGAGGGTGGTGCTGAGGACGCACCCCTCCTTCATGCCCAAGGTGCCATCGGACTTCCACCTCAACAAGCCCTTTGTTTTACCTGTTTTCTCCCCGTCACCTTCGTCGCCGGCCGAGAGGACTTTGCACTCGCTGGATGTAGCTAGAGCGCTGAAGTTCTACGTGGACCGCACGAAGAGTTTTCGGAAGACATCACAGCTGTTTGTGAACTTTGGACCTGTAAACCAAGGGAAGGCCCTCTCGAAGGCTTACATTTCCAGATGGCTGTCCGGCTGCATCATGCACTGTCACCGGTTGGCAAACCGGCAGTTTCCGGCCGTCCGAGAGCCCATTCGACCAGAGCAATCGCTGCTACCACGGGGTTCCTATCTGGTGTGCCCCTGCTGGACATCTGCAGGGCTGCTACGTGGAGGTCGACACACACCTTCACGAGATTCTACTGCGTCGACCGGGATTCCAGGGAGGAGTCCAGAGTCGGCCAGGCAGTGCTGCGCAATCTGTTCGCCTGAAGGTGGGCCTGGTGAGGAGGTAAGAGATGCTTAATGAGTGATGAAATGCTTAATGTTGAGCCTTGCCACCTCCCGTGGTTGTGTATGTGTGTACTGCTATGTATTATTGTATTCATGAGCATGATGATCCATGCCAGACCCCATGCTGGAGAAGGAACAAATTACTTACCTGTAACTGTTGTTCTCCAGCATGGGCCTGGCATGGATTCACATGCAAACCCTCCCTCCTACACCTCTGCGGCTCTTCACTTGGTCCTGCTGCCACTTTACGTGCTACCAAATCTGAAGGTGGCTGCCAGAGGAGGGGCTTAGGTAGAGGGCAGTCATTGGCTGGGGGCTATGACCCAGAGACCAGTGATTGGTTATTAGGAGAAAGACAGTTCAGAAACGAAACTGAAGCTGATTTTTTCTTTACCGAAGATTCCCAGCCTGACGATGGGGAATATTCATGAACATGTGAATCCATGCCAGGCCCATGCTGGAGAAGAAAAGTTACAGGTAAGTAACTTGTTCCTTAGTGGGCTGTAGAGGGTTTTTCTCTCTATTAAGTCTGTGAGGCAGCATGGTTGTGTGATTTAGGTTTTCACACTTGTGTTACCACATAGCTATTGTGAAGCCCTAGGTCCTAGTTTGATGTAACAAGTTAACTGAGTCTATGGAGAGGCTTTGGGCAGCCCCAGGCAGAGCGGCCTGCAAGACATGTGGACATCCCTGGTACACAGAACCCCCTTTCCTGAGACTCAGTCTATATCACAATATAAAAAACATATTTTGAATATTGCCATCCGCCACACTAGGCAATCTGAGATTCCCACATGGACACTTATTATTATTAGTAGTATTATCAATATTATATTATTTTGTCTGCTTTTATACTGCACCATTTCCCCACCGTCGTGGTTTCAAAGCACCAAGCCTTGTCCGAGAGGTGGTGTATTGTGCCTCAGCCATGGGTATCCAGACCTTAGTTTGCTGGTTCAATAATGGAGATGTTCGGGAAGTTGAGCGGATTAGAAAAGCGGAAATAGGTATTACATACAGGGTAAATGCAGGTAGGAGAAGAATGTTTTGTGAAATGCCTTCCTATCAGTCTGAGTACGTAGACCCTGTTACTTGACAAGAGGTATGGTTCTCCAGCATGCGGTCTGGCATGGATTCATATGCTCATGAATATTCCCAGTTGCCAGGCCGGGAGTCCTTGGTAAAAGAAAACGCAGTTTCACTTTCGTTTACAGTCTTTCTCCTATAAACCAATCACTGAGCTCTGGGTCATACTGCCCCCAGCCAATGACTGCCCTCTCCCTAAGCCCCTCCTCTGACAGCCATCTTTAGATTTTTACCGCACATCCAAGTGTTGGGAGTCTTCGTGTTTCACTCTCAAAGCTTTCTGCGTTTTTCATCCTTTTTTGGTACGAAATTACTAGTTTTGTTTGATCGAGCCCGTGTGCTCTATCGTTTCTTCATCTGACTAATAGGGATCTGTTTTTTTCGGCATCTTTCTTCGCCCCTTAAGGGCGGAATCGTCGGGTGTTTCTTCTTTGAAGTTTCCAGAAGGCCAACGTGCATACATTGTATGCCAGACCATGTCGGAGTAGAAGGTGCAGTTTGCGGAATGTTTTTGCAGAAGACGTGCATTCCCAGTTCCTTTGGCTTCACCCGACGCGCAAGTATGAAGATTGCGAGATCTGTCGTTGCTTTACCAAACGCACTATGA
The DNA here is from genome assembly GCF_040938575.1 of Ambystoma mexicanum. Taxonomy (NCBI): domain Eukaryota; kingdom Metazoa; phylum Chordata; class Amphibia; order Caudata; family Ambystomatidae; genus Ambystoma; species Ambystoma mexicanum. Next base: position 566,699,748 of record NC_090938.1, on the reverse strand, counting down.
AGGATCGGCACAGTAGACTGGTGGCGTGTCTCAAAACCAAGGCCCCTGCCCTGTGTGGTTCACAGGGGCATGCCTCTTTCAGATCCATCCAGCCAGACCAGGCTTGTAAGTCCTTTGAGGGCGCTCCATCCATGGAAGCCCAAGACAAGGCCAAGCACTGCGAGTCCGGTCCCACCGGGAGGGGAGGGGTCGCCGCGCAAGCCGGTCCCGCAACGGCCAGGGCGCGTTCATCATCTCCAGCAGCCTCAGTCTTCAGCCACTGCTCCTGCTATTTGTCGAAGAGAAAGTCAGCTACCCGGGGAAACTCTGGGAGAAACCGGAGAAGGCCAAGCAACAGGAAAAGGTGGCCGACCTGCCCGTGAAGGCCCATTTGATAAAGGCTAACTTGTTCGCATCTATCGAGCTGGTGGCGGCCGCCCTTTCTAAGGGGCCGACCCCTCGGGACCCAAAAAAGGGGGTGGAGCATTGAAGAATTCCAAGGCACAGATATTTCTTCTTCTGACGTGGAGGATGAGGGTTCCGTCCACACCATCCCGGAAGACATTGGGGAGGACGACGGGCACGTTGAGGATGTAGCCGCTGGAGATATATGATATAGGTTATTTATAATGCGCTTAATATCCAGAGGTTTCTAAGCGCGGACCCGGGGATCGAACCTGTGTTGCCCCGTGTCATCTTGCTTCCAAGGCGAGCATGTTGCATCTGAGCTATCCTCCCGACGATGATGTCGGCGGGGATGACAACGTAGGCGCTGGGCCCAGCAACCCTACTGCCCAGGCACCTCCCAGAGATCTGTCGCATGACATTCTCTCGATCCTCCGCATGCTGGTGTCAGAGATACAGAAGAGGATGCCAACGGCACAGACTCCTTTGACACCGGGGCCACAACAGGTGAAGAAAAGGAAGAAGGAGCCTACACCTCCGCTCCAGCCACCAGTACCCTCCCCCTAGGGATACGGGGACGGACACTGCAACAACAGACACCGATGACGACAGCGGCATCTCTCCGCCTCCAAGGGCTTCTCCCCCTGGATGAAGTGGGTTCCTTGCACTAAATGATCGCCTGTGCATCGCAACTCTTCCAGCTCACTGCGGAGGAGAAGGAGGAGGGCTTCCTGTATCCATGCCCGGAGGCGAAACGGAAGACCATTCTGGCAGTGCCCCTCTTGGACGACGTCTGGTAGGAGGGTCTGGCGCTGCTGAGCAAAAAGAGACTGGCTTGAAAAGAAATAGCAGGTTCCACAGTCAGCACTCAAGTGTCTGCCGTCACAGCCATCACCGGACTCAGTGGTCTCGGCTGCTGCCCGGAAAAAGTTGTCCAACCCGTCGTCCTCAGCCTCCATTCCCCCAGACAGCGAGGGGAAGAAGTTGGACGCTGTGGGTAGAAAGGTTATCTACTCTGTGGCGACGATGGTCAAGGCGGCAAAACGCTTTAGCTATCCTGGCCAGGTTCGACAGGGAGTTATGGTAAAAGGTGGTTCCGATCCTGGATTTCCTCCCTGAGGACAAACGGGTCGAGGCGATGGAAATCCTTCAGGAGGGTGAGCTGGCGTTGGAGCCCGCCATTAGCGTGGCCCTGGACATTGCAGACACGAGGTTCCGCCATATGGGAAACTGGGTTTGCCGCCGTCGTCGTGACTGGCTGAAGGCCACCAACTTTAGGCAAGAGGGTCCGACGAGGGACCTGGACATGCCCTTTGACAGAGACAGCCTCTTCGAAAAGGCCATCAATGAATCGCTTCAGGCCATCAAGACTAGGGGGCTCTGGAGTTTACTCAAGATACTTTCTAGGAGGCCCATTCTCGAGGTACGACAACTCAACAAGTACATCAAGTCCCAAAAATTCAGGATGGTCACGTTGCAGCACGTGGTCGGCCAACTGGAGGAGGGAGACTTCCTGTCATTGTTGGATCTATAGGACGCATACTTCCACGTCCCCATTCACGTAAAAAACATCACAAGTATCTGCACTTCGTCATACAAGGGAAATACTACCAGATCAAGGCTCTCCCCTTCGGACTGAAGTCGGCACCCAGAATCTTTATAAAGTGCCAGGCTCTGATGGCGGCCCATCTGCACCTACAGGGGATACATGTGTAGCCGTACCTCGACGACTGGCTCATCCAGGCCAGGGCAAGGGACACTGCAGTCGATCACATGGAGAAGACTGGCCGGCTTCTGGCGGATCTGGGGTTCTCGTGAACTATGCAAAGTCCTGCTTGACTCCATCGCAGGACGTTCTATTCCTGTTCTGCTTGGCGGCCCCCTCGGAAGAGAGAATAGTGGCCATTTTGGGCAAGGTTTAACAGCTGTTAGCACTGAAGATCGCCACGGTTGGGACCATCAAGTCGCTGCTCGGCATGATGTCGTCATGCATCTACCTGATCAGGCTCTGCAGGTTGCGAATTCAACCGCTCCTGAAAATCCTCGGTGCCTGTTGGATCTATGTGTCCGGATGCTTCAAAGACAGGAGTCTTCTCAATGAGGAGTTCCGTTGAGCGATAAAGTGGTGGGGTGTACTCTCCAACATTAGCAGGGGCACAGACTTCCAGAACCCCGTACCAGAGGACGGTCACAACGGATGTTTCCCTGGAGGGCCGGGTAGCCCAAACCGGACGTCTCCACGCCAGAGGCCTGTGGCTGTGGTAGGGGAAGGCACTCCACATGAACGTCCTGGAGCTGCGGGCAGTGTTTTCGTCCCTCAAGGGCAAGGTGGTGAGGCTCTTCACGGACAATACCACCACAATGTTTTACATCAGGAAGCAGGGCGGCACCAGGTCCCCAGCGTCCTCCAGAGGCGCGCGGGAGCTGTGGCACTGGGCCATCGCCCAAGGGATGTTTCTCGTTCCTTTTCACCTCATGGCAGCAAAAAAAAAAACAGTCGCCGATTCGCTCAGCAGGGAGATGCGCTCTTGCCACGAGTGGGAGCTTCGGCAGGATCAAGTGGACAGCCTCTTCCGCAGGTGGGGCAGACCGCAGATTGATCTGTTCACGACCAGGGCGAACACCAAGTTTCGGTGAAGGATGATCCTCGTCGCAGCAGCGTGGCCGAGGCAGATCTGGTAGCCAGACCTTCTCAGCATGTCAGCGGCACCTCCAGTCAGGCTACTGGTGGTTGCGGATCTGCTCGCCAGGGAGGGAGGCGCAATCCTGCACCACGACCCAGTATCGCTGAACATGAAGGCCTTGCTCCTGCAGCATTAGAGTTCGGTGGGTACGAGCTGCCTGCGGACTGCAGGGAGGTCCGGACCAGGGCGCTGTCGACTCTGAAGTGCTAAGGGCACAAACTGAAACGTTTCGTGACTTGCTGCTTGCGGCAGAAGATTAACCCTCTGAGGGTCATGCACCCCCAAGGTCTTCCGTGCTTGTTGTAGTTGGGTAAGTCGGTGCTGGTGCATGCCTCCATCAAGGGGCATCTGGCGGCTATTTCCCGCTACACCAGGACACTGCCAAACTCAACGTGGTGCTGACTAGGCTCATGGGCGGGCCCCCTTCGAGCCTATACATAAAGTTCCTTTTTTGGAAGACAGCTTTCCTCATGGCCATCACCTCTGCCAAAAGAGTGGGTGAGATGCAGGCCCTGTCCTGTAAGCGGCCCTATTTGAATTTCGACGAGACGAGGGTGGTGCTGCGCACCCCTCTTTCATGCCCAAGGTTCCGTCGGAATTTCATCTCATCAAACCCTTGGTATTGCCTATGTTTTTTCTGACAACTTCGTCCCCGGCTATAAGGACTTTGCACTCGTTGGATGATGCTTGAGCGCTGTAGTTTTATGTGGACCGCACAAAGCGTTTCCGGAAGACTTCTGTGAACTTTGCTTCTGTGAACCATGGGAAGGTCTTGTCCAATGCTTCCATCTCCAGGTGGCTCTCCAGCTGCATCACTCGTCACTGGTTGGCAAACAGGCCGCTGCCGACCGCCCGAGAGCTCACTCTACCAGAACGATTGCTGCTACGATGGCGTTCCCATCTGGTTTGCCACTGCTGGACATCTGCAGAGCTGCTACGTGGATATTTACGCACTTCTTCACAAAGATCTACTGCATCGACAGGCATCCCAGAGAGGAGTCCAGAGTCAGCCAAGCAGTGCTGCGCAACCCATTTGCTTGAAGGTGAGCCTGGTGAGGTGGTAAGAGTAATTGCTTCTGTTGAGCCTTTCCACCTCCCGTGGTTGTGTATGTATGTACTGCTATGTATTCTTTATTCATGAGCATGTGAATCAATGCCAGACCCCTTGCTGGAGAAGGAACAAGTTACCTACCTGTAACTGTTGTACTCCAGCATGGGTCTGGCATGGATTCACATGCAAAACCTCCCTCCGGCCCCTCTGCGGCTCTTATTGGTCATACGGCTACTTTAAGTGCTACCAAATCTGAAGATGGCTGCCAGAGGAGAGGCTTGGGGAGAGGGCAGTCATTGGCTAGGGGCAGTATGACCCCACGCTCAGTGATTGGTTTATAGCAGAAAGACAGTTTGTAAACGAAAGTGAAACCGTTTTTTTCTTTTACAGAGGATTCCCGGCCTGACAATGGGGAATATTCACGGGCATGTGAATCCATGCCAGACACATGCTGGAGAACAACAGGTAAGTAACTTGTTACTTATGGTAAATGTCTTTTTTTCCAAGGCAGCTTTGCATGGAATTTTAGTGTTAGTAGATGTCATGTTGGATGCATGTGTGGGCAATCCTAGTACATTGGAGGCTTTTATGCCTGGATAAAATAATTATTTCAGAGGGCAACAACCAGAATGGTAATTCTGGGCTGCTACAAACTTTATTTATTAGAAATGAGCCACAAATACATTTCGGAAACAGAGATTCACAAATACATTTTCATGTTTTCAGTTCCATTCCTTGCAATGTCCAACGTTGGTGCTCAGAACATTTTGGATGTGTGTGTGGGCAATCGTAGTAGATTTGAGGCTTTTATGCCTGGATCAAATAATTCTTTCAAAGGACAATAACCAGAATGGTAATTCTGAGCTATTGAGCCAGCACTGACAGTGGCCAAGTCCAAGGGTGGATAGTGGAAAAGGTGGAATGCTTTTGCAAAGCCTAGAAGGTATGGAGGGTCTATTTCCAAGATAAATAATTGCCTTTTCTTTTAGCATAATCCTTTGTATAGCAAGTAGTTTGGAAATGTATCCATAGCAACCAGAGATGAGCATTATGATCATATGTGAACCCTTGGTGCCATGAAAGATTTCTTTTTGCAGCTTTCCTTAACTGACATCCATGGGACCCTTCCAACCTTTTGTTACAGTTTGATTACTGGCCTGACTTTTGGATGTAAAAGGCCTTTTTGCTTAACTCATCTGTTTTGCAATCACTGGGCAGCCCCTAAGCCTACAAGTGAAGGTGGACTGTCTCCCTTTATGAGATTCATTTTTATTTATTACTCCTATGTCCCGCCCCCTTTCCACCATGCTTGTGGAACATTCCGTCCTTTGGGACGGGACCGGAGCACTTTTTTCCAAAAAGCATCAAAAATGGAAAATATTTTTCTTTCTTCTCTTTTTACATGGGGTGCCGCTTGCGACCGTAACCCCGCCCTCCTGAGCTCCGCCCCATGCATCGCCCTTCAGTCATTTTCTCTGAGTGGTCGGGACTGGACACACTTGCATCTTTGGGAGTTTTTTTGTTCCCATGTGTCCTTCTCTCCTGCTCCGGTTTTGCGGTCGCGTAGTCCTCCGTCTATGCCGGAGCGCCTGGGATTTGTATCCTGTTCTTCATGCGAACGTCACTTCGCTAGGGCGGATCCCCGTTCTCTCTGCTTGGAGTGTCTCGGTCTGGACCACAGCTGGGATTTGTGCTTTTACTGCGATTCCCTTTCTGTCCGAGCACTCCAGTGCCGTCTTCTTATTCGGTGGGAGGACGTTTTCCAGCACGTTCCTCCGCCTCATCTTCAGCTTTTCATCGACAAAAAGAGACGCCCGGTAAGTTCCTTACTTTTTAGGGTGCCCTGGCTGGGGGACTCCTTCCCGGGGTCGTCTTGGTCTGGGACGGGCTCTAGTAGCTCTAACACCAGGATCTCTCCTCGGGTGCCTCACAGGCCTAATAGGCGTACCAGAGTTTTCTCAGAGGGTTCCCACAAGGGGGCTGCCAAGACCGGAACACGTTCCGAGGTTCATCGGTCGGGTACTAAACGTAGGCCCAGTTCGTCTGAGGTTTTGGATACCGGGGTTCGCTCCACGGTCTCAGTTTCTGGAGCTTTCCACACAGACACCGGGGTACGCCCTGGGGCTTCCATTTATGGAGCTTTCTGTACCAAGCCACGGCTTGATGCCCCTCACGACGGTGCAATACATACCAGGTCGAAACCAGAGGTTCCTCTACTTGAGGCTAAGGTCTGTACCGACAAAACCGAGAGACCGGCTCCTAAGGTCTTGTCTATAAGGGTCATTCTTCAGTTTTCCCATGCTCATCGTGGTGATACCAGTTCTGTCGAGGGGGCAAAGAGGGTGGGCATGCACCGTAGCTCCTCTGTTACCGACTCTGACGAGGTTCCTCCCTTGGAGGCTAATGTTGGGTCCACCTCTAAGATGTCAAGCAAACATCCGAGACCCCGCAGTACTGGCTCGGCTGAGGATCCTTGTGTCAAGGCTAAATTGTCACTTAAGACCCCTGACCAGCCTGTGGAGACGATTGCCTCGGCTGTACATGTGACGCAGTTCTCTTCAGGCATCGACAAAATGGCGGCCCACCACTCATGGTCCATGGTGGCCATTTTGGATCCTTCCCTTTAAACCTACGTTCTCGACGGCGGGTGCTGGGAATCTTAGTTTTGGGACTAAGCAGACTTTTTCTCCTCGGGTGGAATGTAGAAATCAGTTACGCCCTTCTTATGACTGGCATGCTCGGATACCGCTGCCACATACCGTCTTGTTTTCTCCTACTTCTGCTCCACTGATCTACGCAGACCCAAATGGTGGATGACCTTCCTGGCAACCATCCTGATTGCATTCGTGGGGTACGCCCCTTATGAGAGTCCTCTGCCTACCCCAGCGCCTAAGCCTTCATCAGTGGATGTGTTTTTCGGGAAATTTCAGAGGCTCATTAATTCTGACCCTATGAAAGAGTACTTTAAGGGTCTTTTCAGGGAAATGTACCCTGAACCTCCGGTGCCTCCTTCCACTCCAGTGGCTCCGCCGGTTGTACCACCTCTCCCTATGGGTCCGCCTCCAGCTCTTCCTCCCACGCCCCCGTTGTGTCCCGTAGAGAAGACAACGCCGGAACGGGATAGCATTTTAAATTCTGCGGCGCCTCAGCAGTTTGCTACCGATTTGCAGGATGACCCGCAGACAGATCAGGATAGCGATGAGCAGCCCCGCTCTGTGAGAGCATTCCATGACTGGGTTCTGGATATGATGGCTCTCCCCGACTTACCAGTACTTGTGGCTCCCGCTCTGCAGGAAGGGGTGCTTTCGGGAGCGTTCACCTTGTCACCACAGGAGCGCACCGGCCTGTTCCTACATAAGGATGTTTTGGCTGAGGCCCGTAGGGTCTGGGGTAAAGCCCACACCGGGCTGAATATTAATAAGAAAATCGACGCCCGTTACAGGCATCACTCCTCCGAGGAGATGGCCTTGGCGTCTTTTCCGCTCCCTTCCTCGCCAGTGGTAGCTGCGGCCGCGCTTCAATCCAAGCCTGCCTCTGCGACCTCTACAGCTGCGGCTCAGATTCTCTCCAGGGAAGACAAAATTCTGGACTCCTTGGGCAAGAAAGCAAATGCCGAGCTGATCCTGTCGGCAGCTAATATGAAGCTGTGGAGGAAGTTGGCAGATTTCCAGGAGTGCATTTCTTCGGATAGGCTATAGACGACTTCAAGGCCTTTTTGTCGGATGCTATGTTGTTGGCACATGATATCCTGGGAGCTGCGTCACAACATGTGGATACTTCAGCTCAAGGCCTGATGGTGGGAATTGACACCTCCCGACAGGCGTGGCTCCATGCAACGAAGTTTTCGAAGGAGGTGCAAGATAAAGTTCTGGACCTGCGCTTAGATGGAAAGGAGTTGTTTCATTCTTCTACGGATGACAAGCTCACTAAGACCAAGGCAAGTACCCAAACTGCCAAATCCTTGTCAGTCCTGGCAAAGGTCCCAGATAAGGCCCCTTAAACCCAGAGGTCGGGGTCTCAATCTCGATCTTTTTCTGGCTTCAGAGGGTTTCAGGACCGCTGGGTGCTCAGAGCTGTCCCACCGGTTGGTGGCACCCATCGAAAACAACAATGTGGTCGGTTTTTCTCTCAGACTTCAGCCTCCTCTCCAGGAGCAAGTAGTCTCCCTGCCGACAAGTCTGCAAAATTATATTTTTTGTCGGTCGCACGAGACTCCGGTGGGCGGACGAATCTCTCCTCATCTCGAGGTGTGGCAGACCATCACCAACGATCGGTTGGTTTTTGTCCCTCAATCGGGCAGGCTTTCACTTGCCCCCCAACCCACCCTTCAATCCTCCCTTCCAACAATTCGAGACATTTTCCCTCAGAGCGGAGGTTCAGAAGCTTCTAGACCTCATAGTGGTGGAACCTTTTCTGCTCTGGGAGCAAGGGGGAGGGCTTCTTCTCTCGACTGTTCTGTGCCCAAACCCAACCAGGCTGGCCTGCGCACCATCCTCGACCTTTCCCAGTTCATCTTGAATTTCTCTTGGGCAAGAGAAAGATTGATCACACCCTCCCAAATAAAGTCCTCTCTTCGGAAGGGCGACTGGCTCAGTGTTGTGGACCTTCAGGATGTGTACATGCACACCCTGATATGGGGGCTGCATCAAAAGTACCTGCATTTCTCCTTGGTAGTGGAGCGTTTCCAGTTCCCTGTGCTTCCTTTTGGTCTCATTTCAGCGCCGCGTGTCTTTACGAAGATGATGACCTTTGGCTACAGGCGTCCAAGTATATCCGTATTTGGACGATTGGCTCCTACGCAGCCCTTGTTCACACAGTGTTGAACAATCTCCAGTCTCTCCTTCAGCTCTTGTTCCACCTCAGGCTTTCGGTGAACTGGTGGAAGTCTTCCATGACAGTCTCCCAAGACCAGATCTTCCTGGGTTTTCGTTGGAACATGATAGACTCCAGGGTGTATTTGACGGCAGACAGGATTACGGATCTATTCGCCAAGTGTCAGCTCTTGATCCAGTCAGAGCTTGTGATGGATTGGTGGTTCCAGAGACTTGTGGGCATCATGGCTTTGCGCATACTTGCTCTTCCTCTTGCGCGTCTCAAAATGAGGCGTACTCAGCTTGCTCTTCGAAGCTCTTGGTCTCAGGCTTCAGACTCGGATTCCAAGATGATCCCAGTTCCATCCTGCATGATGGCAGACCTTTTTGTGGTGGTCCTTGACCAGCAATCTCAGGGTGGGGGCCTCTTTTCAGGACCCCTGCCAACAAGTGACGATTACCACAGACTCCTCCCTCCTTAGTTGGGGAGCAACTCTGGGTCATCTCCAGGTTTTCAATCTTTGGACACCGCAGGGCATGCAGTTTCATACAAATTATTTGGATCTCCTGGCTGTTTTTCTGGTGCTGTAACCGTTCCAGCCATCCATCACGAACCGGGTGGTCCGCGTCTGCACGGACATCTCCGTATCCATGTTTTACACAACAACCAGGGTGGTACCAAGTCGCCACCCCTTGTGGACCTTACCAGTCAAATGTGGGAATGGGCCATCCAGCATGGCATTTGGCTGCAGGCGGTGCACATTCCGGGGCAACTCAATGCGACGGCAGACAACGGCCAGCTACGAGTGGGAACTGAACGTGGAAATCCTCTCCAACATCTTTCGCCAATGGGGCACTCCAAGCAGACCTTTTTGCGACTGCCACAAACAGGAAACTTCCTCTTTATGCATCCAGGAATGGTCTCGGGGTCTCTTCTCTAGGGGATGCTCTCGAGATCCCATGGCACAATATGAAGGCATATGCCTTCCCGCCGCCGCCTCTGATTCACCGGTCACTCTGCAAGCTCAGGAATGCTTCGAATAGCACTCTCCTGTTCATAGCTCTGTGGTGGCCAGCCGGATTCTGGTTTTCGGAACTGTTGTTGATTTGTCCTTGGATCAGACTGCTGCTGATTCCCAACCTGCTTCACCAGTGCAATCAGCAGATGTGGCACCCCTCCCCACAATCATTCAGCTTGGCGGCCTGGTGCCGGAGTTCAAATCCCTAGCGCAGTTTAACCTGTCTAAAGACAATATGCGCATTATCCAAGCAGCCAGGAAGCCTTCTACGAGGTCTCAGTATAGGAGCCAGTGGCTCCGGTTTTGTCACTGGTGTCTAGCTCAACCGTTCGACCCCAGGCATGCTACGATTGACACTGTCCTTTCGTTCATTTCTCATTTGGCTGCTTCGGGCATCCATGTCTGTCTTGTAGGACTTGCATGTTGGTTATTGCTGCCTACCTATCCACTGATGCCTGTTCCTTTTCTTTGACAAATCCAGTCATTAAAAAGCGTTTCGCAGGTTTATTGCATCTTTTTTCACCTGTACGCAATCCTCACCTAAAGTGGGATTTAAATGTGATTTTGACCGCCTTATGCCATAAACCATTTGAGCCTATGGCACAACAGATCTGAAGTACCTTTCTTGGAAGGTTGCCTTTTTGATTGCAGTGACTTCGGCAAGGTGTGTAAGCGAGCTTAAAGCCTTGTCCGTGGAACATCTGTTCCTTACCTTTCATAAGGATAAGGTTGTGCTCCGTACTCATCCTTCTTACCTTCCTAAAGTAGTGACAGAGTTTCATTTGAATCAATCTATATCGTTACCTGTCTTTTTCCCGAACCCGGCCTCAAATGCCGAGAGAGTATTACACAATCTAGATGTCAGACGAGCTCTAAAGTTCTATCTGGACAGAACAACTGAACTGGGGGGGGGGGGAGGGGAGGGGAGAGGGGAAGGGGTCTCCTCCCAACTCTTTGTTACGTTCGGGGACCCGAAAGGGAAACCTGCTTCAAAAGCCACTATCTCCCGATGGAGTGTCTCCTGTATCTGAGAGGCCTACACCATTCAGGGCCTTCAACCTCTGAAGGGCATTCTTGCCCATCTTGTACGTGGCAAGCAGCTGCTGTTGCATTCCAAAAGTATGTTCCCTGGCAGCCCATTGCCAAGGCGGCTACGTGGGCCTCCCCATCAGCTTTTTGTAAGCATTACTACTTGGACCTGAGCTCCAGGGCCGATGCTCAATTCAGTCAGACTGTCCTTAAAAACCTTTTTCAGTAATGAGTTTCCATCCACCCGTATTCCTCTGGGAGATTCCAAAGCACTCCTCACAAGTATCGAGGAAAGGGGACGGGACGTAGGAATATAACAAAGTTACTCACTGTAGTGACTACCTTACTCCTAGTCCATAGTCCCCTTTCCTCCATACGCCCACCCGCTGTCCCCTCTAATAAGTATCATCTATTATTGCTTTATTGGTCACAGACATGGCAATAGAAAAGGACTAAAGGACGATGCGTGGGACGGAGTTCAGGAGGGCGGGGTTACGGCCGTGCGCGGTGCCCCGCGTAAAAAGAGAAGGACAAACATTTTACATTTTTTATGCTTTTTGGAAAAAAGTGCTCCAGTGCCGAACCCAAAAGACGGAATGTCCCATAAGTATGGAGGAAAGGGGACTATGGACTAGGAGTAAGGTAATCACTCCGGTGAGTAACTTTGTTATTTGTAAAAAAAAATTCCATATTTTATTTTTTAGAAATGAGCCACAAATACATTTCAGGAACATACATTGTCACACATACGTTTTCAGTTCCATTCCTTGCAATGTCCAACATTGGTGCTTATAACATTTTGTATAACTCCCGTCAACACCCCCCACCCCAGCCCCGATCTCCATTTAACTCTCTGAATTAAGGTTGAAGTGGGACACCTTCCTTTTCTATTGCACTTTGGTTGTTCCTACCAGTCAGGGCCACTGCTCCTGAGCTTAGTCTCTTGTCAGAGAATGGGGAAGTTAGGAACCAATGTTGGCTTAAAGTAAAACTGCTCCCTATCTGCCACAAATTAATGGAATGGAAGCCAAGCCGCCAGGAACCTTTGATAGGTACCATTAGCCAGAGCTGTCACCTTCTCCATTGCCATCACTCCCCATAACCTCACCCACCACATTGCTGAGATTTCGTGTTTTTAAGTGGAATACACCACCTTCCTATGAGGTGGGGCTGCTGTACTTTGTATACTTTTTTCTTTTAGTAACTTTTCTGTTACTTTCATGTTGAGGGCAGCGGATATTTGTCTACCGTTTTTCCTCCCCAAACTTTTACATTTTATTGCATAATGTCATTCTGAGTACCATATACTCCAAAATGACTGTACCAGGTGCTTTATGCCCTGTGTTTTGGCCTACTTCCTGCCGTCTCTGGTCAGGAATTGCTATATATGGTAAGCTCTTTCTGGGACAAAACCATGAGTTTCCCAGGTTAAGCGGCAGTATGAGCATCTGGCCGGATTTATGGACTGAGACTAGTGGTTTCCAAACCTTTTTATGCTGATCCTCCCTTCGATAAAAATATTGTCGCCCTCCCTACCGAGTGCCAGAACTGCATATATTTTCTATTGCACACTGTCTTCGCATTTAAAAGAGCCTCACGCCTGCCCTTAACATTACTCTGACCTCCCTAGTGGGTCCATTCCCACAGTTTGAATACCACTGGTCCAGTCCCAATTCACAAATAGGCAGGGTATGGCTGTTACTGGCCAGATGTGGGTGAAGACGCTGTCCATGATTGGACAGCTATTTCCAGTTTGAATGGTGCAAGTCTTTCCATTGGTGGTCTTGGGGATGACTCTGGCGCGAATTTAGTATAAAAGGAGTCCTGAAGCCATTCTTCAGATTGTCATTTGGAGCCAATGCCCCTTTAAAGAGCTGCAGCCCTTTGAAGAGCCAAGCATCTTGGACTGGCACATTAGGACAGATGCTGTTTATAAGTGTCCCCTTGTAATGAAGCCTCAGTTTGTATTTCTGTGGTCTAAGCTATGAGTTCAAAACAATCCTGCTTCACCCAGCGAGAATGTGGTGTACCAATGTGAATTAGTCTTTCTGTATACTGCTGGTGAATACCAGCCCAATGATCTTTCAACTTCACTCCTTAAACCAGCAGACTGATCACTGTTGGGCACGTATAAGCAACTCTGAAATGTTTCTGCTCTCATGCAACTGCAATCTAAATATCCAGTGCAGGAACTACAATGGAACCAAGCAAACAGTGCATTTTGGTAGTTATGTTTAAACAGAATAGCACACATCATCCCAGATACACCTGCTAAATTGAAGTAGATGCAAACATTTAATATTTAGCCTCATACATGAGGTCATTGTGAGAATCAGTCGTAATGACACTTTATAACTGTGACTACTGTGAGCTATTCATTATAGCCCCTTTTCTTCCTTCGATGACAATCACAAGGTCGAATAATGGGTTCTACGTGATAGTATTGCATCCGTTACTGCGAATTTAGAAATACCTAATTTTTTGCAACAAATGTACGCGAAAGAAATGCAAGGGGAGAGCCCCTGCATCCACACTCCACATCCCGCTACTTTAAAGAGTACCCTACTCATTTATATTTTCACATTTGTTAAAAATGCAGTATTGTTGTATTCACAGTAATGGTATGTGCAGTAACAGGGTGATGCCGAAATAATGGGCAGGCAATTACCACATCTCACTAATACCTTGCCATCTGTTCCAACAAAACTTCTTTAAATGGTAGTTTGGTGCGTGGGCTTGATGTATAGTGTAAATTATTCATTTGCATGCAAGAAGATTACAGAGGTGACTTCAATGGTGTTAAGTCAGTTTTTTTACAACTGTCTGTTGAGGGATCTACAACCAATTACCTTATTGGGGACTAACACACCCGACAAAGGGAAGCCAAACCCCCCTAAAAGGTAAGTAACTGGACAGAGCGATGAGGCTTAACTCTCAGGTAGGGGTAGCAGGCTATTATAAAGATGCAAACAGTCCACACTGCGGTTTATGGAAAATAAACTGAACCAGTATATTGAAAAATATATAATTTTATTATGTTAAACATATAGATCTGTCACAGGTCAAATCAGTACTTAAATAATATGCAGTATTAAAAGATGCCTCCAAATGGATTGTGTCCTCCCTCATATCTCCTTTCCAGCTTCAGCTCCTTCTGCCAAAAACGTTTCGGCAGAGGGCGCTGTGCATCAATTCAGTCGTCTCAATATCCCTCGAGGGCCTCCATCTCGAGGTTGACTTCATCATCAGTATATATAGCACACGCAGCACCCATTGGCTTCAGTTCTGTTTTTTCGACGCAACTATCGCTTCGAACGGATTATGGCGCGCTGCGGTTTTTGAATAAAAACTACGACACTTGAGTAAAAATGTCATCAGCTCCATCGACTCCTAAGACAAGATTCAAAAACTGCCATGATTGCAGTGCCAAATGTCCATCACTGACCCTCATTGAGTGTGTCTGTGGTGTCTGAGCACAGAGCATTGAACGGCTGATTGCGACTCCTATCAGGCAATTACCAGTAAGGTGCTAAAAGAGCATAAAGGGAAACTAGCACCAGGTAGGACCCCATCGAAATCCCCTTCATCCCAATCTAAAATCCGATCTTCTGACGAGTCGAGAGGAGACTCTCCTCTGAGAAAATTACCCAAAAAACGATCTTGCTCCAAGAGTGGGTCTCGCCATTCTTCGTCTTTGACTAAGAAGTTGAAAAAGAGGCGTTGTAGATCTCCATCTTCCTCTAGTGATTCCTCTCCTGAGAGAATTTCATGTCTGATCAAATCCTCTTCTTATGGGAAGAGTTTCGGAGAGATTTTAAGGATATTCAAGAAGGTGGTTCCAGCCCCCTCGAAAGACAAGGAGAAGCCATGCTCCGGTTCTGCTGCATAAAGACAACTAAGTAAGGGTAAAGGCAAAATTCTGTGCGCCCTCGAGCATGGGGCTTAAGCCTTCGACCCAACGAGAGCCGTCAAGGCCTCGATCCGACGAAATTTAATCGAAGACTCTGAGTCGAGGGTCTAGCCCCTTCAAGGACGTAGTCCGTAGAAAAGGCTTCATTGATGCCATCGGCATGGAGGTCGTCGACCTCTCCAATGTTGTAAGTTGATGCCATTGATCTCGAAAGAAGCAGTTGAGGAAAGGGTCTAAGCCGTTGACGACTTTAACAAAACAGGTGGTGAAAACAGAGGCCCTGGTGTTAGAAGAGTCCACGATGAGGAGTATATATGAACGCTTCCAAACAGCCAGTAGTGTGGATACATCACCTGAATTGGAATTTGCAAAACCAGACCTTTCAGACCATGCAGAAGTCTCCTATAGGCAACTCATGACCAGGGTACTTGACTTTCTAGGTTGGTGCAGGCCTGCTCCCCCATTTGAGCAGGATGATTTAATGGATATCCTCGACCACGGTCCACAAAAGGATCCATTCCTTCCCTTTCACACTGCCCTTCAAAAAAGGGTTAAAACACATTGGGAGGCACCTGAGACAATTGCTGCAGTGAACAAGAACCTCACCAAAAAGTATAGGCCATCTACCAATGGCCTTGAATATTTGGTAAAGCATCCCACACCAGAAAGCCTGGTGGTTCAGGCGGAAACGTCCTGGTCCAAACAGGCCGCATATCCCACTATCCCTCCTGACAGACGATAAGCAAGTGGACACTTAGGCAAGAAAGATCTTTTCTGTGGGAAGCATGGCTTTTAAATCTGCCAATGCCACTTGCGCCTTAGCAAAATCAACGTTCACCCTGTGGGATTGTATAGCAATGGCTGTTGACCCTATTCCCTACGGGGAAGAAAGAGACGGCTTCCTGGCCATCGTAAGTGA
Source organism: Ambystoma mexicanum (assembly GCF_040938575.1). Lineage (NCBI taxonomy): Eukaryota > Metazoa > Chordata > Amphibia > Caudata > Ambystomatidae > Ambystoma > Ambystoma mexicanum. The sequence continues at coordinate 566,683,941 of NC_090938.1, read as the reverse complement.
CGGAAAAGACGCTATGTGTGAGCCTCTACAGTCAGGACTGGATACTGCTAATCGCATCAGTAGATCTATAGGGACAAGTACTGTACTATACAGAATTGCTTGTTTGAGAAAGTCAAGATTTGCAATTGACATGCAGTCCAGACTTCTCAATATGCCTTTTGACAGCTCTCAGCTGTTTGGCAGCAAGGCTGACTAAAGCTTGGAGAAGCTTGGACCTCTAAGGTGGCGGCAAAATCACTTAGCGTTGCAATCTGACAGCCACAACAATCTTACTCAGTGGATCTTCTCGGAGGGGGCATACCCTTTCGCTTCTATTCCTCAGTTGGTAGAGCGAGGGGGACAGACTAGTCATAGAGGCCAAAGAGGATTCCCTCATGGTGGACGAGGGAGAAGTACTGCGCCCACCCAAACAGCGGTTGCTTTACCATCATCCACTGTTCCAGCTGCCACAAAACCTATGAGGTCTTAATCCACAAGAACCCAGTGGGAGTCTGACTGACTCAGCATCTGAAAGAATGGTGGGGCATTACATTAGATGCCGTAGCACAGGGTTACTGTCTCCCATTCATTAAAAGACCTCTGAATCATCCACCCGGGAACCACTCACTCAAAATTCTGGATCCGTTCCTTGTGCAGGAACATTTTGAGCCAAATGGAGAAAGGTTCCATAGAACCAGTACCTGTTATGGAGAGGAACAGAGGGTAGTATTCCCCATACTTTCAAATCCCCAAGGAGGATGGGGGATGGAGACCCATCTTGGACTTGAGATACTTGAAAAAGTTCAGATCCTTCGGGCCCTCCATCTTCAGGATTGGATGGTGTCATTGGACCTTCAGGATGCTTACTGTCACGTGTCTATCCATCACAAGCACAGAAGGTACCTGAGGTTCTCTTTATCAATTTTGAGTTCTGCCATTCGGGCAGGCCTCCGCCAAGGGGTTTCACCAAGTTAATGGTGTTGTGGCAGCGAGTCTCAGGAGAGGGGGTATTCATGTCTATCCCTACCTGGATGATTGGCTGATCAGGGCTCATTCTCCAGAACAGGCTGTAAGGGTGTCCCTAATTGTAACAGTGTCCCTAATTACGCTCACACTGGAATAAATACACCCCTCTAGGGAAATAAGGCCAAGATTCTATCTTTTAAGGATAACAAATTTAATTTGTCCCTCATCTGTTCCTTTTTCCTGCCACAGTGATGCCAAGAAGGGGTTTATATACTCCTAACTTGCAACAGTTGTGTCACTGGATCCGGGCCGTAGCTCCATCCCAAACCGTCCTGCTTCCATACAAGGGATCCTCCAAAGTCTTCCTTTCTTCATTGTCAGCGATTTCTGTCAGGACATCCTACTTTACATATTGCTACCTTACATAGAAATGCACTGATGCAAACCTTGAAGCCTAGCCCCAGGAAGAATTCAGCATTTTTCCAACTCCTTTTTATTCATTCTATCCATACTCCACTCATCCTACTCATGTTTTTATGTGGTCCTGTAATCTTAATTAAACCAAATTTTTATAATTCTGCATTGTGTGCCTCGAGCATGCAAATCCATTTTAGCCTACATGGGCTCTGGACAGAACGTAGACAGCTTGTGATTCTTTGTGTGCTGTGAACACTGCAGAAGCCTGTGTACCTATTTTTAGCACAGGCTGCATTCTTTCTGGGAGCTCTCTCCCGTGCTAAGATTTTACAAATGCATAGGATTTGACATTACAAATATATCCAGCTAATAGTAAATCGTGCTTTATATTTTAAACAATAACTACCTTTTTTCAGTGCCTACCCATGTCTGTGTACATGATTATATTTGCATAAGAGAACCTTCCTCCCCCCGTTATAGCGCCTAAAAGTCTTGCCTAATTCGAAAGCGCTTGGGGGGGGGGGGAGGTACAGGAAGACCCTAGGTTCTTAGGTTACCTCTACAGTAACAAACTCATCCCCATCCAACATATCTACAACCCCAGAAATATCAATTTGAGTTTCGCTGTTTATTGTATGGCATGGCGTTTTCGATCCCCCATAATCTTTGCACTATTAGGAGCTGTATTGACACAATATTGGGGGCCCAATTGGCACGTGCAGAAGAGGACCGAGAAGAATGCGATAACGGGCACAAGTATTTTGACTTCTGCCCCAGCCATGACGGGACCCAATAAAAGGCAAGCAATAGCCAATCAGTGTTCTGAACTCTAACTTCTTTCTTCGTTTGTACACATAGATTGTGACCACCTCGATGACGTGGGATGGTGACCCATTCTCCGCATCCTCCTGGGATACAAAAGTGCAGCAGCTGCTTCCCAACTTTTTACACACTCCTCCTTCTATGGCTGTTAGCAAATCGAGCATGTAACGGTTCTGCATCGTCATGAGTCTCAATGCACGGAGCTCTACTTTGATGGCATTTCACCCATTTTCTATGTCATTGGCCAGCTGGACTAGCTCCCATCTGACTATCTGCACCCACTTGGCGTTAGCAGCTGCTTGTACCCCAGAAGCCAAAAAAAAAGAGGGAGGGAGGGAGGGGAGACCCTTTTCCCACCAGGACCAACAGGGTTCTGAACATTCAAAATTTGAAAACTTGAAAAAAAGATTAAAAAAAAGAACAATAAAAAATGAAAAAATAAAAATTATGCATGTGCCACTGCACACCACCCTGTCATGGATCCTTTGCTTAAACTTTTCTCTTCTTTGGCTATGTCCTTGATTTAGCTTTGCCTTTTCTCAGGTGCTATTCGGACATCTGAGAGATGCACCTAATATATTAACTCCTTTACGTGGAGGGCAAGAGGAGTATAGAACACAACCTCATAAGGGCCTTGGAACCTGGGATTGTTCCATCAACGCACCTAATTATTTTACGTAGATCAGCTCCCCAGGTAATAATGGTCTAGTTGTGGCAGATATGTTTGCAGTTGCTGTTCCTTCGGTAGGTCCTGTGTGGCGCAATCTGTCGAGAGATATATTTGATAGCATGTGTTAATGCTGTTAAAAAGTCCCTAAATTCCTCTCCTAGTACTGTCGCTGCTTGATGTGCATCTGACGCTTTGCTCACATGGGATATGGGGGGTCTGCATGCGCCTGCCTGTGACTATTTCATGTGGTGCCAAATGGTGGTCCTTAGTAGGCAGTGTGCGTAAGCTGAAGAGGGCTAAGGGCAAACAGTGCAACCAGTTTTTCTTCAACGTGGAACACAATTTTGACAGTTTACTCCCCAAAGGCCCATTGGTCCCATCCATAACGCCATTAGCCTGAGGGTGGTAAATTGAGCACATTCAATGTTGTAGGCCACAGAAGCTCTGCAACATGCTGAAAGAGCACATTAAAGAAATGTGTGCCATTATCTGATCTCAATACTTTGCACACGAGCCATCGTGGAAACACCTCTCTGACCAGGAACTGTGCTGTACACTTTGCATCTGGGTGTGCACATGGTCCTGCCTCCACCCACCTTGAAGAGGGGCAAACCACCACAATAAGGTACCTATATCCATTGCACCGTTTCCCCATATCTGCATAATCTATATGCAATTTACAGAAAGGCCCCATAGGGCGAGGTAATGTACCTCGTAATGTCTCCCTGTGCTGAAATTTTGGCATGTCAGACAATGTATTGCTTTTTCTTTAAATGCTCTCCTGGAGGTTTGGCACAAACCAGTTCTCCTTAATATCCGCCACAATATGTTTGGAGTTGTGGGAGGGGAAATGTAGTTGCTGATATGCCACAGAGAGTAATTCTTGGCGCATCACCACCTTCCCAGAACTCTCCTGCCTCCACAATAGATCAGTGGGAGACTATTTGCATCCCCTCCGCAACCATAGCGCCCATTCCTCCTCAGGCACTTTCCCTTGCAACTCTATAATCTGTGATATAGGCAATGCTGTGTATGGAACCGTGGTCTCGCTTTCTACCGGGGTGATCACTATACACTCTGTTAACATTGTATGTGGGAGATAGGCTACCAACTTGGCCGCCTGGTCTGCAGCCGCGTTGCCCTTACAGATTTCATCCATTCCAACAACCTTGCATGCTGCACTGGAGAGATATCTGCCCTCCGAAACCGGCTCCTCTTCCACTGAGACAGACCCACATGCACTGTTGTCGTGACATATGCTGAGTCGGAGTAGATGGTGACACACTGCCCTTGAGAGGCTCTCAATGCATCAATGAGAGCAACAAGTTCCGCTGCCTGAGCTGAATAATGCATAGGTAATCTTTCTGTGATCAGAACCTCATGCTCCCCCCCCCCCCCCTTTACCGCATACCACTGCCGCCCCTGTATGCCTCTGTCCCATCTCTTGGTCAATTGTTGATGACCCATCAACATATAGTGTCTCTCCCTCTGTCAATGCACTGTCTCTAGCTTTAGTTATACCCTCTTCTTCATCCTTGTATATAGCACAGTCATGCATTTTCAGGTCATCATCAGTGGATGCTTCTGTCAAAAATGTGGCAGGATTCACGGTCTTACACCTCACTATATGAATATGAGGTTTGGCTATCATAATCTCATATGCAGAGGATCTCTGAGTTGTCAAGGTCGATTTAGATCTTTCCAAAAAGGTGAAGAGTGAATGTTCCACAAACAAGGGAACAGAGCACCCCATGACACTGGAATTTTTCTCTATCACAAATGCAGCTGCTGCAAGTGTTTGTTCGCACGCGAACTGTCCCTGCCTGACTGAGTCGAGGGTCCCACTATAATAAGCCAATTGCTTGTGGCACATTGTGCTTCTTTTTGGGTCCATACTGCTGTCATGAGCCGTCCCTCAGAGTGGGAAAATAAAACTCCTGTGTATAACCCAGAGTTGCTAAAACAGGGCCGTGCAAATGGCTTCTTTCAAGTCCTCATATTGTCTATTCATCTCTTCAGTCCATTCCAATTTACCATTTTTTGTCTTCTGTCCTACCTTGAGACTTTGTAACATTTGCCTTGTGTAGGCTGCATAGGCTAGGATCCATATCCAACATAAACTACAGAGGCCCAAAAATTGCTGCATTTCCTTGACATTACTGGGCCTAGAGGTGGTACGTACTGCCGCCGCCCTATCTGGTAATATATTTTTCCCATTTGCAGAAATAAGTTGCCCCAAGTATAGTACCTTCTGTTGCCAGTATTGTAGCTTCTTTTTATCTACCTTGTATCCTTTGTGAGCCAGCAATTGTAATAATGTAACAGAAACCATCCTGCACTGTTGCTCATTTTACTACATACCAGAAGATCATCCACATACTTGTGCTAGACAACTGAATATTTCCCAAGCCGGCATGCAGTACGCTATTGAAAATACTTGGACTTTCGCAGTACCCTTGAGGCAATCTCATGTGCTCGAAGCACCATTGACCATGCGTAAACGCAGTGAGATGCCATGCATCAGTGTGAAGTGGGATTGAGAAGAACGCATTCTTCAGATCCACCACTATGAAATATGTCTCTTTCTTGGGAATGCTACATAGGATTGTTGCTGAATTTGGGACTACCAGAAACACCTCCTGCACCACGTCATTAAGAGGACGTAGATCCTGGATCACCCTCCAACTACCCCCTGTTGCTTTCTTCACTGGTTATGTGGCCGTATTACACAGGGATGTGGATGGCACAATGATCCCTTGTTCTAATAGAGCCTGAATAGTGCCTTTTCTCCAGCATGGTGTCTGGCATGGATTCACATGCTCATGAATATTCCCTGTCGTCGGGCTGAGAATCCTTGGTAAAAGAAAAAACAGTTTCAGTTTCGTTTCTAAACTCTTTCTCCTATAAACCAATAACTGGTCATAGTTCTTCAGGCCTACACCGCGTGGATCATGTCAGATGAGAAGGACGGTGCTTCCCTCTTCAAGCTGTGCACCAGCTGCGGTTTGCGGAATGTGTTCACGGACGACCAGCATTCCCAGTTGCCTGTATTGCTACAGCCGACACTTTAAGAAGAAGATTGTGAGATCTGCTGTGGCTTCTCCAAGCACACGAATAAGGATTGACATGTCCATTTGGCGACGTGGCTCAAGGCCAGGGCCTCTACCCGAGGTGCTTCACAGGGGCATGCCTCTTCCAGATCCAACAAACCTGAGCAGGCTTCTCAGTCCTTTGAGGGCGCTCCATCGGTGGGGGCCCAAAACGCGACAGCCAGGGCACATTCATCGTCTGTCTGCATTGATCTCCAGCCACTGCTTCAGCTGGAGAAGGCCAAGCAGGGCAAGGTGTCTGACCTGCCTGTGGAGAAGGCCAAGCAGGACAAGGTGTCTGACCTGCCCGTGAAGGAGAAGGCCAAGCAGGACAAGGAGTCCGGCCTGCCCGTGAAGGCCCAGCTGATCCAGGCCAAATCATCCTCCTCGATCGAGTTGGTGGTGGCCTCCCATTTGAAGGCTAAAGGGGCTTACCCTGTCCAGGGTACCCCGGCGGCGGCCAGAGTGGCTCTTCCTCCCATGAGGGAGGCTTCCGCCAAGCCAGTAGAGAAGACTCCAGAGAAGAGGATGCCAGACCTCAGCCCGAGACCAACCCCTCAGGATCCGAAGAAAGGAGGGGGTAGGTGGGGGGAGAAAATCCCTTTTCATCTAATATGAATAACATTGCTATTGCCCTTGCACCTCTCACCAGAGCTAAAAAACGTAAATCTTCCACCGTAAAACTGATGCATCTTTGGAAATCTAATCCCTCCCTAGGAGCACTGGCAGCCTACAAAGGAGCAGCTAAGGCTTACAGATAGGTGATCATTGATGCTAAAAATTAAGTCATTGAATTCTAGAATTCTGAATCGGAAACAAAATAACTTTTTAAGATACTAAAGGAACAAGAATCCACAAGCCCCAACAATGCTAGTAGTCTAGTTAAAGATGCAGCATGGTGCCCGGAAATTCAGAAAGCCGTTGAATACAAACTGAATGGCATTAGGTTGGGCATAACTCATAAAAAGGATAGTCAATCCATTCCTTCCGAGGAGGTTGCGAAGGAGATGTTTGAAAGATGCCCAATTATCGCTCAACTTAATTTTCAACCATAGTGGTTGCTGAGTTATCTGTTGTAGTGGACCAGTTCAAAGCCACTAAATGCAAAGATCATCCCTACTCGGCCATTATAATTAAAACCTGTCCTCCCACTTTATTGGAGGCTATTTCCAAGTTTGAACTCCTCCCTTACGGAAGGTTATGTGCCGGCAGACTTAAAAAAATAAATAAATAAATAAATAAAAAAGCAGGGACACTCCTATATTAAAAAGAAACCTGGCTTACCTTTTGAGGCTCCGCTTAAATACAGGCCTATCACCAACATACCTTTTTTACTAAAAATATTGGACCGTGTTGCATATGGGCAAATTGCAAATCATCTGAACAAATATTCCATTCTCAACTGTTGTCGATCTGGGTTCAGACAGGGCTATGGAACGGAGACAGCTTTACCTGAATTGAAGTCCAGGCTCCTGAAATGTGTAGATAAAAGCAAATCATCCATGTTAATGTTGCTCGATTTATAGGCTGCCTTCGACCAGATTGACCATTCAATTTTGGTCACCAGGCTTGGGGGAAGTTGCAAACTACTCCCCGATGGCTGCTCGCTGGATAGCCTCATTTCTAGATAACAGGGAGAGTAGAGAAAGAGTCTTTCATGAGGAGGCAGTAGCCTCACCTGTTGCAGTTAATTTTGGTGTTCTGCACCGTATGTGCATATCTCCTTGCTTATATAATATATTTATGGCACCCCTTTTCACCCTTCTGGAAAAAGGAGTTGTGTTTGCAAACTATGTGGACGACACGGAGTGTGTCATCCCTATTGTTGGAACACATGCACTTGATGAAGCAGAGTTGAACAGGACTTATGCCATCATCGAGAGCTGGATGGTGCTGAACAATCTGGCCCTGAATAGAGGAAAGACAGAGCTGATGATTGTAGTCCCTCAGTCTATGATAATAAAGCTTGGTCCTTCTTACGAGAACTTTCAACTAGAGGATGTCAAACCAACCCCCCTAAAGAAGGTAAAAACCCTGGGTGTTCATTTCGATCAACAGCGCAACATGAAGATTCATTGGGAACTTTTTGTCGGCATCAGTCTACTATATTAAGCACACCTTAGACCTTTTATTAGTCAGGGCAATGCTGAAACAAGAGCTATAGGTGGGTCCAAAATAGACTATTGTTGCAGCCTACTGGCTGGGTTGAGTAAGAAGGTCTGCAACAGACTGCAGGTGGTTCAGAATGGGGCAGTGCATGTCGTCACAGGTCTTTCACGTAGAGACCATGATTCGTCCACCAGACGAGCTTCACACTGGCTCCCCGTTGAGGCCCACCTGCTGTTTCGTTTGTTAGTTATGACCTTCACATGTAGATGGGGCTTAATACCTAGTTATTTGCAGGATCTTCTCATGGAAAAAGGAAATGGGAGATCCCTTAGATCCAGCAACCAGGAACAGTTGATGCTCCCCAGGTGCAGGACCCTGAAGGTTGAAAAGGGAGCCTTTTACATTGCAGTTCCCAAAGCCTTGAACAATCTGCCTTTGGCTCTTAGATGCAAGAGATCCATTGACCTATTCATGAAGAAGCTGAAAACGCTGTTCGCTTGATTATGATCCTGGACTTTTTTTTTTGCTGAGTAAAATGTCTTAGATCTCGGTTTCTCTTTGTAATGTATGGTCTGTCCTCACTCTAATGCCAACGCGGTCCATGGATTGCGCGCTACAAATGCAATAAAGTAAAAAGTAAAGAACAACTCCAAGGAACTGACATGCCTTCGTCCAACGAGGAGTAAATACTTTCCTTCCACACCATTCAGGGTGATGACGACAACAATGGGAACGTCGGGGCGATGCAGACACCAACAATGGGGATGACGCCAAGGGTGCTGAGCACAGCGACCCTGTTCCCCAGGTGCCTCCAAGAGACCTTTCGCAGGATATCCTCTCAACCCTCCACACGCTGGTGTCTGAGATCCAGAGAAGGATGCCACCAGCGGCATCCTTCTCCAGTGGCACCACCACCGGTGACCCCTTTGACACCGGGGCAACCACTTGCTAAGAAGAGGAGGAGACATCCTCCATTCCAACCGTTGCTGCCCCCCTCCCAAGGGGGGCTGGGATGGACACAGTGACAACAGACACAGGCGACGGCGGGATGGGAGATCCTCCATCACCTCAGCCGAGAGCTTCTCCACTGGATGAAGTAGGATCCTTCAGTTCCATTTCTATTTCACCCCGGAAAAAAGGGCTTCCTGTACTAGCGCCGGGAGGTGAAGAGGAAGACCAACCTGTTGGTCCCGCTCCTGGCCGACATCTGGGATAAGGGGCTGGCACTACTGAGGAACTTCGCCTCAGCCCCAGCAAATAGAGACTGACTTCAAAAGAAGTACAGGGTGCCGGAGTCTGCAACCAAGTGTCTACGGTCTCAACCGTCGCCGGACTTGGTTGTCTTGGCGGCAGCCAGGAAGAAATCATCGAGTTTGGCGTCTTCTTCATCCGCACCTCTGGACAACGAGGGGAAGATGTTGGATAACATGGGTAGGAAGGTCATCTACTCGGCGACAACGGTCAAGGCGGCCAACGCCTTAGCGATAGTGGCCAGATAGGACAGAGAGATTTGGTACAAGATGGCTCCACTGCTGGATTTCATCCCCGAAGACAACAGGTTGAGACTTTGGAGATCCACCAGGAAGGCGAGGTGGCGTTGGACCACGCCATCACAGTGGCCCTGGACATTGCGGACACGGGTTTCCGCCAGATGGGAAACAGGGTTTGCCTTCGCCGTTGTGGCTGGCTCAAAGCCACCAACTTTCGACATGCCGTTCGATGGAGCCAACCTGTTAGGGACGGTTGTCGATAAATCCCTCCAGGCCATCAAGACAACACAAAGATAGCCCATGCTTTGGGTACTCTGCAACAATACCGACCGTCCTTTTGTTCCTCAGGAGGGAAGTCTAGCAGGTCTTCTAAGGGTTTCGGCAGTGGCTCTTCCTCTTACTGCCAACCCTCACGTTCTTCAGCCCAGGAATCCAACATGGGTCAATCCAAGGCCTTGCGAAGTGGCCTCAGTAGTCACCATGGTCACCAGGGAGGTGCGTCGACCTTCAAGCAGGACTGAACTGTCCGAGAGATCAGGCCCCCACCCATGCACCCCGGTGGGAGGCCGGCTGGTGAACTTCGTCAGTGTGTGGTACACCATCTCCACCGATTGATGGGTGTTGGGCGCTCTCGCCCACGGACATACTTTAGAATTTCAATGGAAGTGTCTGCTAATACCACTAATGGCCTGACGGGAACAACACATCCCTCAGCTGCTGCTGGAGGTACGGGCCATTTTCAGAAAAGGGGCGATAGAGCTGGTTCCATGGCGACTCCGGGGCTCCGGATTTTACGCAAGATACTTCTCATAAGAAAGAAGACCGGGTGCTGGAGGCCCATTCCCGACCTAGGACGACTCAACAAGTACATGAAGTCCCAGAAGTTCAGGATGGTCACGCTGCAGCACGTGCTTGTCCTGCTGGAGGAAGGAGACTTTCTGTTGTCATTAGTTCTAGAGGACACGTACTTCCACGTCCCCATACACGAAAAGCATTGCAAGTTCCTGCGCTTCGTCGTTCAAGGGGAAACATTACCAGCTCAAGGCTCTCTCCTTCGGAATGGTCAGCGCCCAGAGTCTTCACTAAGTGCCGGTGCTCCGGTGGTGGCCCATCGACGATTGCAGAGGATTCAGGTGTATCCTTATCTCGACAAATGGCTCATCCGGGCCAGGTCAAGGGACATTGCCGTCGATCACACAGCGTGGCTCGTCTGACTGCTGACAAACCAGGGATTCTCAGTGATTTATGCAAAGTCTTGCTTGACTCCATCACTGTGTCCTGCCTGGTGTCACCATCAGAGGCGAGAATAGCAGCCATCTTGGGACAGGTGCAACGGCTGTTGACACTGAAGATTGCCACAGTGAGGACCATCAAGTCGCTGCTCGGCATAATGTCTTGCATATACCGGATTCAGGTCTGCAGGTTGCGGATGCGACCACTCCAGTAGTTCCTCAACGCTCGTTCAGGTGTCCGCAGGCTTCCAGGACAGAATCGCGCTCAACCGGTATTTCCGTCGAGTGATAAGGTGGAGGGGTGTGCGCTCCAACATCGCCATAGGCATGGACTTCCAGAGCCCCCCCGTACCGGGAGACTGTCACAACAGACGCTTCCCTGGCGGATGGAGAGCCGACACTGAACGTCTTCACGCCAGAGGCCTGTGGCTGCCAGAAGAGAAGGCGGTAGACATTAACGTTATGGAACTACGGGTGGTGTTTTGGGCCCTCAGGTCGTTTCTGCTGTCCCTCAAGGGCAAAGTGCTGAGGGTCTTCACGGCCAATACCACCACAATGTTTTACATCCAGAGAAGCAGGGGGGCACCAGATCCCCAACGCTCTCCAAAGAGGTGTAGGACTTGTGGCACTGGGCCGTCGCCCAGGAGATGTTCCTCATTCCGTTTTACGTGGCGAGTAAAGAACACTGTTGCTGACTCTCTTAGCAAGGAGCTGCGCTCTTGCCACGAGTGGGACCTTCGGCAGGATCAAGTGGAAAACCTTTTCCTCAAATGGGGCAGTCTCCAGCTTGATTTGTTTGTGACGGTGACGAATACCAAGTGCCGGAGGTTTGCCACCAGGTTCCCCCAGCCGGGGAGCATGGGGAACGCATTCTCTTTCCCTTAGGAAGGCCTGTTTCTATACGCGTTCCCTCCGTTGCCACTACTACTTGGAGTCAACAGTCAACTCAGACGGTACCGGTGCGGGGTGATCTTCGTCGCACCAGTGTGGCTGAGGCAGATCTGGTACCCGAACCTTCTCTGCATGTCAGCGTCCCCTCCAGTCAAGCTGCCAGTGGTCGCGGATCTCCTCACCAGGGAAGGAGCCATAATTCTGTACCACGACCCAAGATCGCTGAACTTGAAGGCCTGGCTCCTGCCTCATTACAGTTTGGTGGTTACGAGCTTCAGGCGGACTGCAGGGAGGTACTCGCCAATGCCAGGGCGTCGTCGACTTTGAAGTGCTACGGACACAAATGGAAGCGTTTTGCAACTCGGTGCCTGTCACAGAAGATCAACCCTCTGAGGGTCACGGCCCCTCAAGTACCTCCATATTTATTGTCATTGACTAAATCCGGGCTGGCACATACCTCCATCAAGGTACATCTGACGGCTATCTCCCGCTATAACAGGTCTCCGGGACAGTCTTCACTGTGGTCGCATCATCTTGTCAAAGAGTTCATTAAGGGACTGTTTTGCTCGTTCCTGCCAGTGAAGGCTCCAGCCCTGGCGTGGGAACTCAACGTGGTGCTGACTAGGCGCATGGAGCCCCCATTCGAACCTATGCATTCAGCTCCGCTCAAGTTGCCGTCATGGAAGAAGGCTTTCCTTGTGGCCATCAACTATACAAGAAGAGTAGGTGGGAACCAGGACCTGTCCTGCAAGCACCCTTACTTGACTTTCCACGAGACAAGGGTGGTGCTGCGGTTGCACCCCTCCTTTATGCCCAAGGTTCCGTCGGAATTTCATCTCAACGAGCCCTTGGTGTTACCTGTTTTTTCCGACGCCTTCATCGCCGGCTGAAAGGACTTTGCACTCACTGGATGTGGCTCGAGCGCTGAAGTTTTATGTGGCCTGCACAAAGAGTTTCCAGAAAACTTCTCAGCTTTTTGTGAACTTTGGTCCTGTGAACCATGGGAAGGCCATCATTCCTGTCTGGTGTGCCCTTGCTGGACATTTGCAGGGCTGCTACGTGGAGGTCGACGCACACCTTCACGAAGTTCTACGTCGACAGTGATTCCAGGGAGGAGTCCAGAGTCGGCCACTTGAAGGCGACCCTGGTGAGGAGGTAAGAGATTGCTTCTGTTGAGCCTTGCCAACTCCTGTGCTTGTGCATGTATGTACTGCTATGTATTCTTTATTCATGAGCATGTGAATCCATGCCAGACCACCCCCCACCCCCCTCCCGCTGCTGGAGAAGGAACAAGTTACTTACCTTTAACTGTTGTTTCGAAGGGATTGTGTCCTTCAACGTATTCCTTATCCTTGTTACCCATTCCAGCTTGCTGGCCTCGGAATTTTTTTTTCAGTAGAGGGCGCTGCGCGTCGAAGTCCCTCGAGTCGGTGTCCCTCGACAGCCTCCGTATTGGCGCCGACGTCATCGTGTGTATAAATGGACTCGTGCAGCATCCGTTGCTCAGTTCCGTTTTTCCGTGCTTCGTGGGCCTCAGAAACGTAACGCTCCGTCCCTTTCTTCAGGAAAAACCTTCTTATTCTTCGAAGATTATTACCTTAATACGATGGCTTCTTCATCCGAAACATCGACTCCATGGTCCGGTTTCAAAACATTTCGTGACTGTGGGAAGAAAATGTCATTAACGGATCATCACAGGATCTGTTTGTGGTGCCTGGGATGGGAGCATCACTGTTGGAATGCGAGGACTGTATGTCCATGACGGCGAAAGCCTTGAAGGAGCGTAAGGGAAAGTTAGAAAGAGGTAAGGGCTTTAAAATTTATATTCCCTCGAAAGTTTCTTCGGCTGAGTCGAGACATTCGTCTCCTCATCGACAAAAGAAACATTCCTGTTCAAGATCTCGAAGCGGTTCTCATCAGTCTTCGAGATCAAAACACTCTAAGAAGAGGCGTCATAGATCTCCCTCTTCTTCTTCCTCTACCTCCCCAGAAAGGGTCACCTGCACCACGAAACAAAGCTCTCCAGCTAAGTGGGAGTAATTCAGTGAAAAAAATGCTTAGCGTCTTCGAGAAAGTGGCCTCGACCCCCTCGGAGATGTCTAAAGGTGATACCCTGGGTGAAAGACCCGAAAAATCAAAACGCTGCGAGACGTTGAACCTGGCGAGAGAAACTACTCGAGAGCGTCATGAACCTTCGAGTAAAAGTAGTAAGACCGCGTCAACGCCTTTGTCGAAGGATCCTTCGATGCATAAATCGGTTGCATCGACGTCGTCTTCGACGTCACTGTCGACTCCGATAAAAGACAAACCTAAAACTGTCACTAAGTCACAGACAGTAGAGGTGTTGAAAGCTTCTACTAGGACGTCGAGGATGCCATCGACAATCTCAACGACGCCGAGTAGGATTCCGATCCTCTCGAGTGCATCGAGGTCCCTTCAAACTTTCTTGACGACTTTTTCAGGATTGTCGAAGCCTTTGACTTCCACGTTGACAACCTCGATGTTTTCTCAGCCAGTGACAACCAATTTGGCTCCTTCTGCTCTAGAAATGGGTTTTAAACCATATCCTAGGTCTGACTACTTTAGAGCCTTGTCCTCTATATATGAGGAAGGGGAGGATTCCGACCATGAGAGACCCTTTGGTTTACAAAGGACTACAATACCCATGCGAGAGGAATTAATCTCTGAGGAAAACAGGTTAAAAGACCTTCAGGACTCTCTACATGAGGCAAGTGGTTTAGATACTTCACCAGAAGTAGAGTGTGCTAAACCAGACCCTGGCGACCATGCTGAGACCCCTTATAGGATTCTGATGGCCAGAATAATTGAATTCATGGGGTGGTCTACACCTACACCACCTTTTCAGCAGGAGGACCTTACTGATATTTTAGATAAAGGTCCACAGGAGGATCCTGTTCCTTTTCATACTGCACTGCAAAGAAACATTTCTGCAAATTGGGAAACTCCTGTATTTATCCCTGCAGTAAATAAAAAAACTTTCTGCTAAATACAGGGTATCAGCTTCAGATCCTGAATATCTGAGCAAGCATCCAACTCCAGAGAGTTAGTTGTACAAGCGGCAACGTCATCTAACAGTAGGTTGGCATACCCTACTATTCCACAGGACAGGGATGATAAAATATTTGATGCCATGTCAAAAAAAGTCTTTTCGGCATGTAGCATGGCGCTTAAGTCTATCAACGCCACTTGCACGCTAGCAAAATTCAGCCACACACTTTGGGAGTGTGCTTCATCGGCGGCTGACTCTCCCAGAAGGAGAAGAAAGGGAAGCATTCTTAAACATCAGGGATGGAAAGGATGCAATGTGGGAGTCCCTCCAAACAGGCATTGATTCTGCTGACAGCAAGTACCACAATCCACAGATTTGCGTGGTTGCGGTAGTCTGGTTTTGCTCCAGATGTACAAGCCAGACTTCTGAACATGCCCTTTGACAGCACTTCTTTATTTGGTAAGAAGGCTGATGTCAGCCTGGAGAGATTACAAACATCCAAGGCAGCAGCAAAATCTCTTGAGGCTGCAGTCCGGCAGACTCCGAATCGCCCCTCGGGAGCTTCCTGGAGGGGTAGGTCCTTTCGCTTTTACTCCGCATTCGGAAAAGGTAGAGGACAGCCAGCTCAAAAGGGCCAGAAACGATTCACCCGTGGTGGACGGGTCAAAGGTACAAAAGCCACAGCAGCAGGTGCCACTTTACCTTCGGCATCTGCGTCAGCCGCTTCTAAACCCCTCTGAGGTCTCCCCTCACAGGACACCAGTAGGGGGCAGGTTAACTCAACATCTGGCAGAATGGCAGGCTATTACATCAGATGGTTGGGCATTGGAGACAGTTGCCCAAGGTTATTGCCTGCCCTTCCTACACATTCCTCAGTCGTCCACTGGGGAACAACTCTGAAGTTTCCAGACCCGCTCCTTATGCAGGAGTTTGTAGACCTGCTAGAGAAGGGTGCCATAGAACCGGTACCCGTAGCGGAGAGGAACAAGGTTTGGTGTTCCCCCTACTTCCTAGTACCAAACAAGGACGGAGGACTGAGACCCATCTTGGACTTGCAAGAATTGAACCAATTCCTCAGGAAAGACAAGTTCAAGATGGTAACCCTTTCTCATATCCTTCAGGCACTCCAGCTTCAGGACTGGTTGGTATCTCTAGACCTTCAGGATGCTTATTTCCATGTGCCAATCCATCTCAAACACAGGAAATACCTGAGGTTCGCAATTGGCAACTCTCACTATCAATTTCGAGTTCTGCCATTTGGGCTGACCTCCACCCCGAGGGTCTTTACCAAGCTAATGTCGGTAGTGGCTGCAAGTCCAAGGAGGGAAGGGATCCACGTCTACCCCTACCTGGACGATTGGTTGATCAGAGCAGTATCTTCGGAACAAGCTCAGATCCAGCTAGATTGTCTGCCACTTCCTTCACAAGCTGGGCTTCTCCCTCAACTTAAAGAAGTCACAGATGATACCATCGCAGAGACTCCAGTTCATTGGAGCAGTCCTGGACACTTCCCGGGGAAAAGGCTCGCCACCAGAGGTGAGGGCTCAAGATATTCTACAGATGGTCACCAAGTTTCAAAATGCCCAACGTTTAGCAGCCTTTGACTTTTTGAGGTTGCTAGGCCTCATGGCATCCTGCATCTTCCTAGTGCCAGAGTCTCGCCTGAGAGTGAGATCCCTCTAGTGGGCACTAAGAACCCAATGGTCGCAATTCTCAGGTAGAATGTCAGATCTGCTTCAAGTCCCGGACAGAGTAGCTCGAGACCTTCAGTGGTGGGCCTGTAAGGAGAACATCTTGAAAGGAGAACAGTTTTGGCAACCATGGCCGGAGATAACAGTGGTCACGGATGCCTCACTCACGGGGTGGGGAGCCCACGCCAACGACTTGACCATCAGCGTTTGTTGGTCTCCATTGGAGTCCAGACTACATATCAACCTGTTGGAGCTGAGAGCAATCAGACTAGCGCTGAAAGATTTTCTGCCATCAGTACAGGGAAAGAATGTCCTGATAATGACGGACAACACAGTGGCCATGCACTACCTCAACAAAAGAGGAGGCGTAAGGTCACTGCCACTGTGCAGAGAGGCAATGCAGCTCTGGTTTTGGGCAATTCAAGAAGGAATCTCTCTATTGGCAGTTCACCTAGCTGGAGAGAAGAACTTGACGGCAGATGCTCTGAGCAGGCAGAGTACAGTCTCCCACGAGTGGGAGCTAGCTCAGGAAGTCCTTCAAGAGATCTTCACCCTTTGGGGAACCCCTCAAGTGGATTTGTTCGCCACCAGCATCAACAGGAAGTGCGATCAGTTTTGTTCAAGGGAATTTACCCCGAGAGGAGCTCTAGGAGACTCGTTCGCAGTGGACTGGGAGTTTCCACTCGTGTATGCGTTTCCTCCAGTCCCTGCCATTACTCAAATGATCAGAAGGTTGAGAAGATTCTGGAAAACCATGATTCTAATTGCCCCAGATTGGGCCAGGAGAACGTGGTACCCGGACCTTCTGGACATGTCCATCTGCCCTCCAATTCGTCTTCCGCAAAGAGAGGATATTCTCTCACAGAAGGGAGGTCAGGTTCTCCATCCAGACATCAGAACCCTCAACCTTCACGCTTGGTTTCTGAAAGGTTGAGATACAAGGATTGGGATCTCCCGGATGACGTCATGGAGGTGTTGCTTTCAGCCAGAAGACCAGCAACAAAAACTTTATACCGGTGCCGTTGGAACACATTTTGCAGCTGGTGTAGAGAAAAGAATATTGAACGCTTTTCATGCAATACACCAATGGTGTTATCGTACTTTCTTTACTTAGCAAATTCAGGTCTTCAAATTGGTACGATCAAGGGCTATCTCGCAGCGCTGTCAATCTTTAAGCGAACTGCTGTGGAGCCTTCATATTTCAAATTACCCTTGGTAATCCCATTTCTGAAAGGGTTAACTAATGTTTATCCCCCAAAGCCTTTTCAAGTTCCATTGTGGAACCTAAATCTAGTCTTAAAAGTTCTGATCGGTACTCCTTTTGAACCACTTCATTCCTGTTTATTAAGATTTCTCACTCTGAAAAAAGTCTTTCTAGTGGCTCTAACATCTTCCAGAAGAGTGAGCGAATTACAAGCTCTATCTTGCAAACCTTCTCATACAATCTTTCATAAAGACAAGGTTGTTTTACAAGTGAAGCCTAATTTTCTCCTGAAGGTGGTCTCTGAATTCCACATTACTCAGAAAATAACTTTACCTTCGTTCTATCCTCCTTCCCATGCAGGGAAAGAGGAAGAAAGATTACACAGACTGGATCCAAGGCGTGCCTTGAGTTTTTATATTAGCAGACTTGCTAGGATAAAACAAGCAGACCAACTGTTTGTAGGATATGCAGGACACAAATTAGGATTGCCAATCACGAAACAGACCATTTCAAGGTGGATCATTTTAACCATTCTAGAATGCTACACATTGGCAGGAAAAGAACCCCCTTAACATTTTAGGGCTCATTCAACCAGGGGTATTGCAGCCTCCTCCTATGTGCGGCTGCCACATTGTCGTCCACACATACCTTTACCAAATTTTACAGCCTGGATTCCTCCTCTAGTCAGGAGACAAGATTTGGGAAAGCGGTGTTGCATTCTGTACATTCTTAAAGGGAAATATTTCATTTTTACTCCCACCTCCTCTTTACACTACTGCTATGGGAGTCTATCAAAGGTAAAGAATACGTCGGAGGACACAATCCCTTCTAAGAACAATTTTAAAAAAAATAAATCTATTTTTTGAATATTTAAACAAACAATACAAACCAAACTTGCAGTGTGTACAGTAACATATCCATTATACATTATTCAATCACGCTCACTGCTTCCTTTTTCCCCTCCCTCCATTACGAGCCTACTTATGTTCTGTTCTGCATCTTGTGATGGGGAGTTCCTGTCCGTGAGGTCTGTCGAGTCCGGCACAGACCCAAATATTTCTGCTATCAGCAGTTTCCAGGCAATGAGAGTCTGTTTCCTCCTCCCCCCCCAGCATTGCTCGCTTCTTGCCATACCATGGTTTCCGCCTCTGCCCATTTCTGCAGATCATTCCACCATATCTCTAATCAAGGTTTGTGGCATGTCTTCCACCCCATAGCAATTCTCCTCTTCGCAAGCGCATATGCCAGATCCTTCAGTTTGCTCACGTGCCTGAGTTTCCTCGGCCTAGCGTACCCCCCCCAGCAGACAGGCCCACACATAATCCACCACAATCTTAATACCTTTTCCTGCTAATTTATGTGCGATCTCACCCCAGAAGCGCCCAATGACCGGGCATGACCAAAACATATGCACCATGGCCTTATTCTCCTCATCGCACCTAGGGCATGCCTGCCATCCTGCATTTTTAAACTTGGTTATCCTCTGGGGTGTCAGGTACACCCTATGCGTAATATACAATTGCATCTGCTTAAGTCTTGCGTTCTTTGACACCTTTTAATAATACCCTTGGACTCGTTCCCACATCCCATCCTCCATCGGGGTACCCACTTCCTCCTCCCAGTCTAATCTCAATTGTACCACCTCCTTTCCTACTTTGGACATCATCATCTCGTATATCCTATCGAAGAAAAAGTTACGTTCTTACTTGGTAACGTTCTTTCGATGGGATGTTCCTCCGACGTATTCCTTATCGCCCCTCCCATCCATCCCCGCAGTAAAACTTCACTTGTAGTTGCAGTTTACGCTCCTTCAAGGTTAATAACCAATTCATGCAAAGCAAAATTAAGCTTCAAAACGGAACTGAGCAACGGACGCTTTATACGCACAATGACGTCGGTGCCGATACGGAGGCTGTCGAGGGACACCGACTCGAGGGACGTCGACGCGCAGCGCCGTCTACTGAAAAAAAATTCTGAGGCCAGCAAGCTGGAATGGGTAACATCAAAGATAAGGAATACGTCATAGGAACATCCCATCGAAAGAACGTTACCAGGTAAGAAAGTAACTTGTTCTTCTCCAGCATGGGTCTGGGTCTGGCATGGATTCACATGCGAACCCTCCCGCCTTCCCCTCTGCGGCTCTTCTCTTGGTCCTACTGCCACTTTACGTGCTACCAAATCTGAAGATGGCTGCCTGAGGATGGGCTTTGGTAGGGGGCAGTCATTGGTTGGGGGCAGAATAGGTTTGTAGGAGAAAAACAGTTTAGAAATTAAACTGAAACTGTTTTTTCTTTTAATGAGGATTCACAGCCTGACAACTGGTCTTCACCGGGCACGTGGCTTACGCCATAGCGTTCATCGTCGCAGGGCAGGTACACCCAGCAGACTAAGGAAGTGCGCCCAGGTCTCAGCCCATGCCAGCACCTTCAGGGGCTCCACCGGCCTGTGAAGAGAGGTTTTTTGAAAGGTTTATGACCCTCATGAGGTCTCCGCAAATGGGCATCATCCTCAGGGATGTGATCAGGGACATGCTCCCTACAGTTCGGCCGCCGATGGCACCTGCCACTCTTCCCGTGGTATCAGCAACTCTGCCCATGGTGTAGACCCAGCTGCCCCTCCCAGCTCCCACCACGCCGGTTCCCACGCCTCTGAGGGTCTTGGCTGCGCCACAGCCGCCGGCCCCAGTCGGTACGCCATGGACATCAGCCCCCAGCACTCCCCCCAGCTGCACCAGACCAGCAGGATAACTTGGTGGACACGGATGAAGAGGAGGACCCAGAACACCATAGTCGGCCAATTCCTTCCATGAGCGGTTCGTCGGATTGGCCTAATACTTGGAGCTTCCTCAGCTGGAGGTGGAACAACCGAAAGCAGGGGTCCTAGCAGAGGTCCTCACTGCAAACCCCACGGCTAGAACAGGGATCCTGATGCAAAAGACATAGTGGCACTAGCCAAGAAGGGATGGCTTAAACCCTTCTCAGCGCAGCCTACCAACAGGCGCTTCGACGCCAATTTCAGGTAGTTGGAGTGGGATCCACTCTTGCTGTCAGAGAACCCTAAGCCACACTCCTCTGTGATCGCTGCAGCTTTGCTTTACTCCAAGCCACAATTCTCTTTGTCTACCTCAGCCTCCGCACTCGGATGATCCTGGAAGCATAAAGGAAGAAGATTTATCCCAACGCTTCCCTTCATCTTCGTCAGTCTTATGCAGACGCTATGCTCACCGCTGTCAACCAAGGACTTTGGCGCAAAATCGCTGACTTCCTTCCGGAACTTCCGGTACAGAGCCAGGCACGCTTCAAGGCGGGGCTGGCCGAGGCCAGGATTGTAGCACAGGACATTATGGAGTCCACTTTGGTGCTGCACATTGACAACTGAGGCCATGCTATTTGCATCGCTACTGACATGAGGAGGGCGGCCTGGCTACGGGCGACCAAGTATAACACGGACGTCCAGGAGCGCACACTGGATCTTCCTTTTGAGGGTGGTGACATTTTCCATTACACCACGGATGAGGAATTGAATAAGGACAAAACAGTTCACAGACTGCAAAATCATTGTCGCTCCTCCCTAAGACCACCCCTAAAACATACAGCCAGATACAGCGGTCAGACAAGGGCCAGTCCTTTGGTGGTTTCCGGGGCTTCCAGTAACAAAGGTCCAGGCAACCGGACAGGTCTCCGAGCCAACACGGCGCAAACACAAAGCTGCGCACAAGGTCTTTTTTCAGCCCGCCTCAGACGAAAATGTCATGACACGCCCATCCGGATCCACGTGTCTCTGGTGCGGGGCAGGCTGGCCCTTCACTCCCAATGCTGGCGCAAGAGATTCGCGGACCCCTGGATCCTCTCAGTAGTATCCACGGGCTACCTCCGACCGATCCCTCCTTCCCCTCTCTCCTCCCCTCCGCTCCCACAGATTGGGACAGCAACTCTGTTGGTGGAAATTCAATCGCTCGTAGAGAGACAGGCAGTGGAGGAAGTCTCAGCCTCACAGCGGGGTGTGGGCTTCTACTCACAGATTATCACCAAACACAAGAAGAACCAGGCGGCCAGAGAGTTGTGTTGGACCTTTCCCTTCCTCTTCAAAAATTTAAGATGGTTACCCCAGCCCTTATAGCAGAGACACTGTGCATGGGAGACTGTGTGCTCCCTGGATCTGAAGGATGCGTCCCGATCTGGCAGCCACGTCAGTCTTTTCTAAGATTCAGGATCATGGGCTTTCATTTCCAATACAAGGTTCTACTCTTTGGTCCCAATTCAGCACCCAGGGTATTTACAAGGCTAATGAACGCGGTGGCACCCCTCTTCAGGACCCAAGGTCACCACATCTATCCATACCTAGCCGACTGGCTTGTCAGGGCAGGGTCTCCAGAAGCAGTCCAACACACATCCTCCGCCTTCATGAGTACTCTACACAAGTTGGGATTTTCCATCTATCACAAAAGTACAGCTGGAGCACACACAGAATCTAACATTCCTGGGCCTCATCTGGGATACAGGCTAGGAGTTTTTCCCTTGGAGGAAAAGATTGCATCCATCAAGAAGGCCACTGGGCATTTTCTCTGCAGAGCAGTGACCGCTGCATGGTGGTACCAACACCTCCTGGCCATCATGGCAGCATGTCTCCTGGCAGTAGCATACACAAGGCTCAAAATTAGACACTTGCAGCTACACTTCGCAGCCTCATGGTGTCAGGAGAAGGCTTCCCAGACGGAGCTGGTCAGCATCCATCTACATCTCCACCAGAAGCTAGTCTGGTGGAGCATGGATTACAACTTATGGATAGGCAGGCCCTTCCAGCAACCAGCACCACGGACTCCTCCCTAGAAGGATGGGGAGCTACCCTGGACAGCCAGTGTCCATGGGGGTTGGTCCCATCAGGAGCAGGAGGTCCACATCAACTTGCTCGAGTTGATGGCCATCTGGCTCGCTCTCAAAGCCTTCCTCCCTAAGATCAGTGGCAAGGCGATCCTCATTCAAACGGACAGCTCCACCAGCATGTAAATCAACAAGCAGGGGGGCACCAGGTCTGCTCCCCTCTGCACTCTAGCAGTCAACATTGGGAGGGGGCTCTGGTGAACAAAATACACTTGGCAACAATCCACCTCCCGGGGATTCAAACCTGGAGATGGACAGGCTCAGCAGGCTGGGTGCAGACAATTACGAATGGCAATTGAACGATTAGGTATTTCGGGGGATCTTC
This sequence comes from Ambystoma mexicanum, assembly GCF_040938575.1. Lineage (NCBI taxonomy): Eukaryota > Metazoa > Chordata > Amphibia > Caudata > Ambystomatidae > Ambystoma > Ambystoma mexicanum. The sequence goes on along the minus strand of NC_090938.1, from coordinate 566,661,166 downwards.
GACAGATCCGGTCATCCTCAGGTGGATCTCTTTGCCACCTGGTCCAACATGAGGTGCCCTCACTTTGCATCCTGGCAGGGACAGGGCCGGAGCTCGCTGGGCGATGTGTTACAGATACAATGGAGCAACATGAACGCATATGCCTTCCCTCCCACTCCCCTGGTACACCGGGTGTGATCTGCAAGATGAGTCCTGGCACCTCAGTATCATTCTGATAGCTCCTTGGTGGCCGGCGAGGCCATGGTTCTCGGAGCTGCTCAGCCTTTCGGATCAGCCACATGCACCTTCCGCTGGGCCCAGCTCATCTTCTATCCCAACAGGGAGGTACGGTCATCCATCCCGCCCCACAGAAGTTAGCCCTCGCAGCGTGGTTCCTGAACAGGTCACACTATAGCATCTGTGTTTATCAAAGGCTAACTTGGACATAATACAGGGCGGTAGTAACGATGCGGCTAGGAGCCAGTACAAGAGCAATTGGCCTAGGTTTTGCCACTGGGCGGAATAAAAAGGAGGTCGATCATCTGACTTGCACATTGGACAATGTGCTATCCTTCTCTGAACACCTTGCACACTCTGGGGTGCAAGTAGACACATGCTGCACCTATCTGGCGGCCATCAGAGGCTACCGGAACTCAGAGGAGGAAATTCTCTCATCCTCCAACCAGGACGTTAAGACATCAGGCAGGCCTCACCAGGCTCTACCTGCCTATCAAGAAGCCACACCCCATGTGGGACCTCAAGGTAGTGTTGTGCACCTTGGCACATAAACCATTTGAGCTAACGGCGTCTGCGGACATCAGGCTAGTCACCATTCAGACAGCCCTCTTGGTGGGTCTTACGTCTGGACACAGGGTCAGCGAAATCCAAGCTCTGCTGGCTTCAGAGCCTTACACTACCTTTCATAGGGACAACGTGGTGCTAAGGACGCATCCCGCGTTCTTACCTAAGGTAGTCTCTTCGTTTCACTTAAATGAAGAGATAGTGCTACCTACTTTCTTCGCTGTCCCTAAGGACAAATCTCAGATGGTACTGCACTGTTTAGATGTTAGGCGCGCTCTAAAATTCTATCTGGACAGAACCAAGAGCTTCCGCAAATCAGAGGCTCTCTTTGCCATCTTTGGTGGGTCAAAGCCAGGATATTGGGCTTCTAAGGCCTCCTTAGCAAGATGAATGCTTTCGGCCATCAAGGAGGCCTGAGAGGGTCAGCACAAACTGCTTATAGCAAACCTGCATGCCCACGATATCAGAGTCAAGGCCACGGAAGTCGTGTTCCAGGGGCACATTCTGTGGCAGTTCATCAGCAGGGTGGCCGCATGGGCCACTCCTGCGGCCTTCTGCAAGCACTAATGTTTGGATGCCGGCTCCAGGTCAGACGTAGCATTTGAGCAGGCGGTATTAATAAATTTGTTTTCTTAGAGTGTCACCTCTCCACCCTGGGGCTACATTCAGTTGTAATCGCCCATACAGTATGAAGGAAAGGGGATGGGACATAGGAGTAATTATAGGTTACTCACTGTACTGACTTGGTGTACTACTAGTCCATAGTCCCCTTTCCTCCATACGTCCCACCATCCTCCCATTAATAAACCTGGTGTCATTAGGCAATGTTAATATTGGTGACGCGTCAATGGGGACTGAGGACTGGCTCTGGTGGGCGAGTCGGGGAACGCATGCTCCCAGGGCCACGCCCCGCACGCCTCTAAATTTAAAGGGGAAAGCAGATTTTTTTCTGGTGGAAAATGTTATGTCTACTTTCCCTAGCGTGCGATGCCCATACAGTATGGAGGAAAGGGGACTATGGACTAGGAGTACGTTGGTCACTACAGTGAGTTAATTATAATTTCTCGAAAGAGGTTCAGGACAAGGTACTCTACCTTCGAAAAGGAGGTTAAGAACTGTTCCACTCCTCCACTGACGATGAGCTCAACAAAACAAAGGCAAGCACGCTAACAGCAAAATCTTTCAGTCCTTGCAAAACAACCCCCAGCTAAAGCCGCCTATACGCAGAGGTCGGGGACTCGGACAATGTCCTTCTCAGCTTTTAGAGGGTTCCAGGTGCATCGCACATGCTGAGCAGAAGGTTTCTCTGGTGGACCTCGACGATGCAGGCAGCAATGGCAAAGTGGCCGGTTTTTCTCTGTCATGAGCCTCCTCGTATGCAACAGGAGGTCTTGCTCCTGAAAAATCATCCAAATGTGGTCTCCATCAGTCACACAAGACTCTGGTGGGAGGACATATATTGTCTCATCTGCAGGCGTGGCAGACCATCACATAGGACCGATGGGTTTTGTCTATCACCCAAGTTGGCTTCCTCTTGCCCCTCACTCATACCCCACCCTCTCACCCTCCTCTTCAGCAGACTGGGTCTCCCTCCCTCAGAGCCGAGGTACAGAAATGTTTTGACCCTCAGCCAGCGGCAGTTTCTGTTCTCTTGCTGGGGAAAGGTGAGGGCTATTTCTTCTGCTTGTTTAGTGTCCAAACCCAACCAGGCTGGGCCTTCGCACTATCCTCGACCTCTCCTACTTCAATCTTTTTCTTCCCAAGAGATATTCAAGATGATCACGCCCAGCCAGATGAGGTCTTCTCTCCTGAAGGGCGATTGGCTCAGTGTGGTAGATCTCCAGGACACTTCCTAATCTGGGTCCAACATCGGAAATACCTTCCGTTTTCCGTGGGAACGGAACATTTCCAATATAGAGTACTGCCACTTGGTCTCAGCTCGGCACTGCGTGTCTTCACAAAGATGATGGCGGTCAGCGCAGCGTTCCTCAGACTGACTGCAGGGAATTCATGTCTATCCATATTTGGACGATTGGCTTCTGCATAGTCCTTGCCCCCTTCTGCGACAGCCAATCTTCAGTCACTCCTCCAGCTCCTGTTCCAACTGGGGTTGTTGGTGGACCGTCAGAAATCGTCTGATGGTTGCTCAAGACCTGATATTTCTATGTTTCCGTTGGGATACTGTCAGTGCCAGAGTTTTTAGGACAGAATTGCAGATTTATCAACTACGTGACTTCTTTTCCTGAACTCCTCCCACAGGTCAACCTGGTGGTTCCAGAGACTGCTTGGCCTGATGGAGTCATGTGTTCTAGCCCTGCCTCTTGCAAGACTGAAAATGCGGCACACACAACTAGCTCTGCAGAGCTGCTGGTCCCAAGCCTTGGACCCAGACTCAGAAATGATACAGGTCCCATCTTCCATGACGCCGGATATTCAATGGTTGTCAACCTATCAGTACGAACCTTCTTCCATGAGCCTTTAACACAGGTTACGGTTACAAGGGCTCCTTCTAGGGTGCAGAGCGACATTGAGCCATCTTCAGGTCTACGATCTGTGGACGCCCCAAAACAGGATGTCTCATATCAACTACCTAGAACTCTTGGCGGTCTCCCTGGCATTGAACGCTTTCCAGCCTTCTTTGGTCAACAAGGTGGTGGTATTTACATGGACAATTCTGTAGCTTTGTTCTTTGTCAACAAACGGGGGCACCAGGGTGCCTCCTCTGGTGGATCTAGCTATCCAGATTTGGAATTGGGCAGTACAATGCAATGTCTGGGGCTGCTTCAACCAGGGTTATTCCCAAAGTTTCTCAGTCTGGGTCTAAATGTACCGAGCCTAGTCTCAAGTTTTCCTGTAAAGTGACTAAAAGTACCGGGGCCAATCCCGGGGATCTCCAAACAGGGGTTGTAATTGAAACCAGCCGGATCGTAGGGCCCCATTTAGGCGCTCTGGCTACCGGATGTGGCCCTTAGCTTTTCCACAAACCCATCTTGTGGTTGTACCAGTACTGCTGAGCGGGCAAAGAAGGAGGGCAAGGGCCGTAAGTGTTCAAGCACTAGCCCTGCCGAGGTTCCCTCACTAAGGGCTAATTCTTCTGCAGAAACTAAAGGGGCTGAAAAGCGCTCTGTCTGCTAGTACCGGCTCTGTTGAGGCTCCCTGTCGGAGGTCTAAAATTGATTCCAAAGCCCCTTCAATCCCTCTGGTGACAATGGCCCCTCTAAAACTTGTGACGCAGATAACCTCAGGCTATGACAAAATTGTGGTTCAACCTATGCAGTCATAATACAGGAGGCATGCAAGTCTTCTACAAGAGAGCAGTACAAAAATAAATGGCGTTCTGTTGACGGTCTTGTCTTTTATGTCGGACCTTGCAGCCTCTGGCATCCACATCTTTTCGTGCAGAACAGATCTATCTGCCATTGCAGCTTGTCTTTCTACAGAATATTGATCTTTTTCTCTGAAATCCAGTAATCAAGAGGCATTTCTGCCAGTCAGGCCTCCTCACGCAAAATGGGATAGAAATAGAAACGTGGTCCTTACCGCTTTGTGTCACAAGATTTTGAACCATTGACCACTACGGAGCTCACGTTTCTCTCCTGTAAAATGGCCTTATTAATTGCGGTAACATCTGTCGAACACCCGTTCTTGACCTTTCACAGGGATATGGTTATGTTTTGCACTCATCCTCTTTCCTTCCAGAAATTGTCTCAGTTCCACATAAATCCGTTGATCTCCGTACCGGTTTTCTTTCTGAACCTGGTTTCGGATGCAGAAGGGTTCTACATAACCTGGATGTCAGAAGAGCTCTAAAGCTTTACCTTCACAGAACAAGCAAACTTAGAAGCTCCTCACAACTATGTTACTTTCGGGGACCCAAAAGGGAAACTGCCTTCAAAAGCATACATCTCGCGCTGGATCGCTTCATGTATCTCAGAGGCTTATACAATTCAAGACCTTCAGCCCCAAGGGGAGTTCATGAACATTTGGTCCATGGCAAAGTGGCTGCTGTTGCCTTCCAGAAATATGTTCCTTGGGAGTCAATAGGCCAAGGCTGTTGCGTGGGCTTCTCCCTCGCCTTTTGTAGACACTATTGTCTTGACCTGAGCTCCCGGGCTGATGCCCAGTTTGGCCCAGTTTATTGACTTTTTGGACTGATATGTTATACCCAAGAAACCTAGGGAAGTGGATTCCTGCCCCATCCCCTTCAAATTGCAGAAACTCCCAGTCTCTGCACAGGGACACCAAGAGGACATCTTCAATATCCCAGAGGACCCAAACCAGGAGGATTCTTATGAAGAGCTTAACCCCTTTGATCAAGACCCAGCTGTTCAGGACTCGGACTGGGATCAGGCGGAGGACCAGGGCTCTTGGCTTACGCTGATGCATACCGCTGACCCGTACGTCATCTGTCTAGATCCCCCTTCTACTCCTCCACAAACAGATTTGTCACCTGTTGTCCACCAGATGCTGTTCAACTCAATTTTAAAAAGAGCAGCCAACCATTTTAAAATTGCATTGGACGAAGCTTCTCCAGACTCTGTCTTCGTGGAGGATATCCTCACAGAAAAGGCTCCAATTAGCCAAGCCATTCCTTTTCTAAATTCTATAAAGAGGCACCTGGCTCCTTCTTTGCTGTCTCCGTCCCTCACACGGGCAGCTAACCCCCGGGTCGAGAAGAGAAATGATTTTGCCTATCACCCTCCGACCCCACTCTGCATCAAGGGCCATGCCACACCGGACTCCTTGGTCGTTATGAACACTTGGAAGAGGGTGGATGTACCACCGTCCTAAGCAGAATCCCCTCCGAACAAAGACTGCAAGAACCTTCACGCACTGGGTAAGCGGGTCACCGCCTCTGCGGCCTACTCCACAAGGATCTCAAATAACACCATGCTTCTGACGAGTTACAGTGATGTCCAGTGGGGCCTAGTGCAGGATGGTCTTCCGGATGTTCCAAAGCCCACCCGATCACGCCTGGTGGCGGTCGTGGCTTAAGGCAGACAAGTAACCCAAACCATACTGAAAAACACTCTGAACTTGGCTGAAACTGCTGGACTCACCCTCGCCCAGGGTACCCTACTTAAAAGGCATGCCTGGTTAAAAAACTTGTGGTTCAAACCTGAATCTCAGGCCTCTCTAATTAACAAAATCCAAAAAGTATACACAATGCACACCTTTATTTAGTAAATGGATAACTCAATGTGGGACAAACATTTAGGGAAGTATCTTGATAATCCTCAGGTGTGGCGGAGAGACGCTCGATCCTGTCACATGGATCAAATAACTAAGAAAGGAACATGAAAGAAGTGAAATTGTGCAGGGAACGGGAGTTCCCCAACTGGGAACATGTTCCTCTCTCTGATTAACAAACCATGGTAGGATTCTAACCTTTTGAAAGTGGTTGACGCCCCAGAGAAGGCACAGAAAGAACACAAGACTCTATATCATGGCTAAACCCTTTCACCAGCGTTGAGGCTCTAACGCACACAGGTCCTTTCGTGGCCAATCCTCCGCCCGCTCGCCTCTTGGGCAATAGGGCTAAGGGAATACCTTGTGGTCCTCTGGCAAGGCTCCTCTGGTAACTTCAAATATCAGCAAACAGGCTCTCGTAGGGGCAAGGGTAGAGTCTGAAACTCTACTCCTAGAGGCTTCCCAGCCTCCACCTCTGGCACGCTTCCCTGGTCGCGGGTCGCCTTTCTTCATTCATCCACGCCTGGGAGGGGATCACTTCAGATCAGTGGGTACTAAAGACCATGGCCCATGGGTATTGTATCGAGTTTCTCCGACCACCTTGTTACCTCCCACTGAGAAGCATATGCCTGTCGCCAGAACACTTGCGCATCCTTGCTGGAAAAGGGTGCCATCAAAGTCATTGCCCTTCTCCACGTAAAAAAGGGTATTTATTCAGTGTAATGCCTTGTACTCAAAAAGAATCTCGCCATGCACGCTGCTTTAGACCTGTGCCCTGCAAACAAGTATGTTAAACCTCAAAAGTTCAGGATGACGACACTTCACAGGGTAATCCCTCTGCTGTAGCAGGTGGATTACATGGCCACTTTGGACATGAAAGATGCATACTTTCATATTTCATTGTTGCCAGCGCACAGAAAGGACCTCAGGTTTGTGATAGAGGACACCCATTATTAGTTTAAGGATCAGGCCCAAGGGTGTTCACAAAGGTACTGGCGGTAGTAGTGGCTCACCTGCAGAGGCAGTCCATCCCAGTCTATCCCTACCTTGATGACTGGCTCATAATGGGATTCGTACGGAACATGCCAGACAAATACCCAGACAATAGTTAATCTCCTCTTCAGCCTAGGATTCTCTGTCAACAAGAAAATATCCAGTCTAAACCCCAGCCCGTTAAAAACAGTTTCTTGGGGCTCTAGTTCGGACAAAAGACGGGTTCGTCGTTCTCTCTAACGAGAGGGTTCAAAACATGCTATTCCAGATCCTTCACTATGTAGCCAATCACCAGGTGACCGTACGCAAAGCCATGCGACTGATGGGGATGATAGCTTCCTGCGTCTACCTAGTTCTTCACTCTCGTCTGCGCATGCGCCCCATGCAAGAGTGGCTCTCGAGCCCATGGTGTCAGGCCAGCGGAGTGATCTAGTGGTTGTCACGACAGCCCTCGTCCAGTCTCTGCAGTGGTGGTCAAGGGAAACCCTTCTGCAGGGGAAAACCTTCACCACCCCCGCAGTGGAAGCCACTCTCACCACATACGCATCTCTGATGTGATGGGGAGCTCACCTCCTTCAGCAGACGGCGCACGGCGTGTGGTCTCCAGCAGTAGCATCCAAACACATCAACCTGTTGGAACTGCTAGCAGTGTTCCAGGCCCTGAAGGCCTTCCAGACACATCTCCAGGGGAAAACAGTTCTAGTCCTCACAGACAGTACTACGGCCATGTACTACTTAAAGAAACAGGGGGGCACTCACTCTCTAGGGCTGTCCAAACTGTCCCAAAATATCTGGAAGTGGGCACTCAAACACATGTTCCTCCATTCACAACATGTTCCAGGGGAACTCAGTCTTCTAGCAGATGTATTCAGCAGAGATTTCCCCCTACCCGTAGAACACGTGTGGCAGCTACAGGAGGACCGTGTACTCGTCTTCACAGAATGGGGCTTCCCAGAGATCGACTTGTTCGCCACTCTGGAGAAAGCCCAATGCCCAGATTACGCCTCCAGGTACCCACAGAACTGCTCCCAGGGGAACGGTCTTTGGATAACAGTGTCCGAGAGATTTGTCCTGTCCCCCGATTCCCCTGCTCAACAGTGCACAAGATGCACCAAGAACCAGTCACAGTAATCCTGGTGGCCCCTATGTGGGCCTGCCAAACTTGGTTCTCCCATCTCATGGCAATGTCAGTCTCCCCTCACAGGAAGCTGCCATGCCCATACAACATGCTGTCTCAAGATCAGAGGGAGACACTGCATCCATGCCCTCAAACACTCAACTTAGCAGCCTGGCTCCTGAGGGCATAGAGTTCGGGCAGCTTCTTTTCCCTCAGAGATGCATGGACATGCTCGGAGGGGCACGGAACCTACCACCAGACATTGCTACTACAGCAAATGGAAGCGCTTTGTTATCTGGTGTAATGTCAAGGGCATCAATCCTATTGATTGCTCACCTAAAGATATCATCCTTTACCCAACTCACCTTTTGGATTCTGGACTGGTTTTCAATTCTCTTAAATTCCATTTAGTAGCGCTTTCGGCGTACACTGGTTCCCACAGCAAGCCTTTATGGAAGGGGTAAAGAGACTTCATCCCCCTATCCCCAACCCAGCTCCCTAGTGGGACCTGAATGTTGTTCTTACCAGACTAATGGGACCTCTCATTGAACCAATACACAAGGCTAGCTTTAAAGCACTCACCTACAAGACCGCTTTCCTGGTGGCGTTCACTTCTATAAGTCGAGTTGGTGAACTGCAGGCCCTTTCTGTTCAGGATCCATTTGTCACAATTCATAAAGGCAAGGTGACTTTGCGCACACACCCTCGCTTTGCGCCCATGTTTATCTCAGTGTTCCATGTAAACCAGTCCCTAGAACTACGCACCTTTTTCCAGAACCCCCCTAACGTGGCGGAAATAAGCCTCCACACACTGGTTGTATGGAGACCGGTTATCTACTATCTGGAGAAGACAAAGCCACTAAGAAAAACAAACAAATTCTTCGTTTCAGTGGCAGCTGGTAGAGAAGGGGACCCTGTCTCTAAATCGGCTATTTCCAAGTGGATCGTAAACTGCATCACACTGTTCCACTCTTTTGCAAGAGAGATCTACTCTTCACGCCCAGAGCACACTCGACTTGGGTCACAGGGGCTACCATAGCATTTATTGGAAATGTTTCTCTAGACTAGATTCCATTTGCAAAGCAGCAGCCTGGAGTTCTGTACACACCTTTACCCAACTATACTGCCTTCATACACACTCTGTCTGATTTTCAGGTGGGGCTAGCAGTGCTAAGATATCTCTTTGCTACTGTTCCTTCACACATCCCACCACCATCTCTGGGTACTGCTCGCAAGTCTATGCACAGCATGTGATTCTAAGCAGATCCACAAGCATCAGAAGACCAGCATTACTGACGTAATAGCATTTCTGATGATTGCATCTGCTTAGATTCACATGCGACCACCCTTCCTCCCAGTGCTCCAGATAAGATTTTGAGGTGGGAGTATTTTACACATGATTTTTCAAATTGGAGAGTAAATGCAATTTCAAGAGTAAAAATGAGTTTTCTCCTCTGCAAGAGAGTAAAATGTATCCAACATACACCCAATGCATATGTAAAATCAGACCCGTAAAATCGGACCCATAGACCAAAAGAGTTGTAGATCAAAGTTGTCTGGCTTGCCTTTAACCATTTTTATTACACTTGTGGAAAATATTCTGCCATAAAATAACTTGTAAGTACATGCTACATACACGGCTTCATTTTCAAAATTCTGGACCCTAGAAACTCTGTTAAGAACTACTATAGATAGAGAATAATGTATTGCTTGCAGAGGGAGTGTGAGTAAGCAAGTGTTAGCATATGGTTTACTTGCAGGAACTTGCACACATAATCTGAGCAACATTCACAACCTGCTAAGCTACCTTCCCTGCTGTGTGCTGCAGGAAATGAATGTGGATCCCCACATTGTGTACAAAACCAAAAACATGATTCTGGCAATTACAGTTGGGGAGAAATGCAGACAAGTGCATACGTTGCAGACTGGTCCCGAATCCCTGCTTCAACACTAGTGTGTGATCCGGGGCAACTCATTTTGTCACCGTGCCCTTTTAGCAAAAACAGAAATGTCTATAACAAGTGATTTATTGCCAACTAGTTACTACTCAAAAAAGCCTGACTGACCCCTTTTCCACTGTTTGAACTATACTATTAATAGTAGTGACCATTTATATAATGCACATGACAAAGGGCCTAATTCATTGAGCGTTTTCCAATGGGGTGTTGCCATTATACAAGGTTTCTGTGAATTAGGCCCAAAGTGTATATGTCTCGTGGCTTACTCCTTGCTGCTTCTTTAATATAAATTCACATGAACTCCTCGAGTATTAATAACTCGCCTGTACCATCCCACATCTCCTACTTCTATCGTAGGTGAGCAGTCTTGATTGCCCGATAGGTTTCTTCCAAGATAGTCAAGAATATGCATCTCTGGTATGACACGCATCACGGCCAATTTAGCCCGTAATCGCTAATCACATCAGGGGAATTAAAGAGTGGTGGAAGTGGAAAAAAAGGAACTACTGGTACTCTGGCTGCATCCAAAAAGGAGGGAGTGGGGTGGCCAGACAGATGGGACGGGTAGGCAAGGGGGGAGTGTTTGACAGGACCAGGATCACAATCCTTGCCTGAACTGTGAAGCAGGGATTTTAACCCACTCTGCAAATTTGACCACATAGCTTCCAAGGTTTACTTGGTACAAATAGTTTGGATTTCAAGGCCAACAGTAATGATGTCTTACAGAGTTTACTTACAAAAAACACAAATTGCATAATAACGCCACATGACAACATGTAAATCCTTACAGCTACGTGTTAAGCCAAAAGAATATCATTGTGGCTTTAATGTTCACGTCCTGAATGGTATACTATAAATCCCAGAATGCAAGATAATGTCAACCTGAAAGGTTTAGTTAACCACACAGTACTTTCAGTGATTTAAGACATGTAATAAAAGATGTTGTATAATAAACTCAGATATGGAGATTCTTTGCAACAAACCTCCAGCTCATTGTTATTCATGATGTTGAAAACATTTGATTAGTGACTTAAGCAACTTTCTTTTTTTTTGTGTGCCAATCTAGCAGACATCATAGATATATAAAGCGCCCATTTAATGATGTATTAATATAAACACATAATTAAATGGGCGATTTGGGTTGCTCACTTTAACTATACATACATATGAAAGGCTCTGCCACTGATAAAAGAAATGTTTGCTGGTGCAGATCCAAGACAACTTTTGCACTCTAGTGCCATCGAGTGAAGGAAAGTATGCTTTTTAATGAAAATAAATAAAGCGTAAACGGTACGCAGAAGAACATTAAATGCTCCACAATGGCCATAATTACATGTGTAAAATGGCCCTATACGCAGCTTATCTGGAGGGCTGCTTCCTCCCCTTGTGGAGTAGAAGGAACATGGACTTCTTACACCTTCTCTCTCCTGTACTCGCTCATGCTGATTATAAGGCTCCCTCACGGCAGAAAAAGCACAACCAGAGGGAGCTCGATGCGCAAGGGATTTTGGGTAGACTACACGTCACTTTAGGTATAGTGTTAGTCACGCCCATGTTGACGTCGCTTTCGATCTTCGAAAGAAAGATGCATGACTCTGCTATTTCCACTAGATGTCGGACTGTATGTACAGCATGTGAATCTCAGCAGATATAATCATCAGAAATGCCATTACAGTGAGTAATGCATGTCATATATATTTTTTTATAAATCTTTTTTTCCCCGATGGATTTGTTGCAGTAAAATAATCTATCGAAAAATACTGCTTACCGTTTTGGCCTTGTTGGGCCTCATCAGTGCGGTGCAGCTTTGTTCCCTATGATGCAGCGAGTAAGGGACCCATGTCTGGTCATACCCTCTCACATAGGGAAATGAACTATAACCTAAAACCACTGGTGAAGCAAAAATGTAAGGAAAGTAACCACCATCCTACTCCCTAAAACCAATGCAGGATGATAGTCGTCACTTTAGGTAAAATGTGAGGTGCAGGAGTGTATGACTCAATATCATATTTTTAGTATACAGTAAGGTAAAAAAAAAATGTTGCAATAACAGGAAGGCAAGAGAAGTCCCTTTCGTCACCCAAAGCAGTCAGTAATCCAAAAAATAAGGGGTAGGGGGAGGCTAAGATTTCAGGGGTGTGAGTGTCCCTAGAATTCCCAAAAAATAGGAATTTTGTCTGAACACATTTGGTATTTTGAGCCCCATCGCATCTAAGCACTGTAATAAATGATGCATTAGAAGTTGGATTGGCATGAGGGCGGGGTGAAAACTCGCTCCGGAAGCCCATGTGAGCCATGCACGCCGCACGGAGATGTTGGGTTAAGACAATCCTGAAGATTGAGCCGAGCTGCAGTGAAGGTTTATTGACCTTTATAGTTGCAGTGCCAAATGTACATAGAAATACAGACTAACGTGGGGGAGTAGATGATAGTGGAAGTAAATTGGCCTGCAGTCAAACTCAAAGGTGAGATGAGGTTTACTCACTTGGCCCCCCAAGAATCAAAGTACGAGCTGGAAGTCCAACCCTATACTTGTAGTGTTTTTGTTCCCGCCTTTAAAGACTGGTTGACCGGGTGAAGAGTACTGATAAAATGAGTTGTGCCCACATGGCCTGAATCTCACCATGCCTTCTTACCACAGTGAAGGAATAAAAGAGCAGAAAAAATGCAAAAGCGCAGAAAGCCTATATTGATTTTAAGAGAAATTATCATATGTGCTGTAAGGGGAGATTTTCATTTTTGCTGGATCTTTTCCTGGAGCAGCTGGTTCTCACACTTAGTCTTGGATCTCTTCAAAGGGGTCTTCCCTTGTTTCACTTGGCATATATCGCCACGTTCCCTGCACCTGTGGGGTACAAATGGGACTTGTCTTGCTTTTCACAACAGCTGCAGATCAGCCATTTGCCATCTGCCTTTGTCATGTATATCCTAGGGAACTTTGAACACTTACATGAAACGCTGCCTAAATGGGACAGTTGCAGGTTTAGCTGCATTCTCACATTTTACCTAGTTTCCCTGCTGGGTCCATGTAGGTTTAGGTCCTAACACTGTAATTTTAGCATGTGCCCTTGATTTGTAAAGTCCTACATTCCACTCCTGTCACTGTCAAATAACTGGTTGCATTGTATCACTGTACGATTTTACTGTATCTCCTTTTTGTATGACTCTAATGTATTGGTATTATGAGCCTAAATGTACTCTTGTCTTTTGGTGCAATTTTGGTATAGTTGCTGAAGTTCTTTTATCCTTTTAGGCCTATATGTTAATATATGGTGGGCAATGGATCAATGGTGTTACTATTCTAGAGAGTCAGAGACATTTAAACAATCTTAACACCTACATATGCACAAAGACAGCCAATCTTACAAATCGGTTTCTACCGTAGCTTCATATTTCTTAACACTATACATCTTCAATCCACTGCTTCACCCAGCGCCATGGCTGGCAGGTAAGTGTGCCCCATAACCCCTGTGAGAACTTAATTACGCTCTCATTTCCCTCCAGAGATGCTCCCCTTTTCTGTACTCTCAATACCCTCTCTACCAGCTGCCCCATATTATATTCGAGCAATTTCCACTCTGTGTACCAAGTAACAAGGGCTTTCCCATTGTTTCGCGCCTAGAAACACTTGTGTACAGGCGCGTTATAAAAGTTATGTCATATATCCTATCAAGGAACCTTCCACTATGGGAAACCCCACAATGACTTCCTACAAGGGAAGAATCTACATGAGTTTGCTAGACATAAAAGATGCATACTTTCATATTTCAATGATCACAGTTCACAGAAGGTTTCTAACGTTAAAGATAGGAACACAGCACATTCAATTCCAGGTACTACCTTAGGAATTTCAACAGCACCTTATGTGTTCACCAAAGTGCTCATGGTAGTGGCAATTCACCTTCGCTGCCAAACCATTCTCTTCTTTCCTTATCTGGACAACTGGCTCATAACAGAAGATGCATTAGAGTTGCTTGTAGAATACACTAGAGACAGTAGATTGTGTACAGAAGCTGGGTTTCACAATCAAAGAGATCAAGTTAAGCGTGTTACTGTTAAGTAGGATTTTCCTATCAATGACGCATCTTCCTGACCTACGCCAACTCCAGAACTTCTTTAACTAGGTGACTATTTTATCTTGTCACTAGGTGAAGGGGAATCTTTCCCTCTCACCTAGTCTTTTACTCTTTATGGGAGACCTTTTATGTCTCTCCATTGTTTATGGTTGAGGTTATAGTTTCCTTCAACTTTTGGGCTTAGGCTGGGTTGCCCCTATGGGCTCTCCTGTTAATTTCTCTTTCATGGACTTGGGTGAACTACAGTTCGTAAGTAGTAAAGAGGGATTTTCATCCCCCTTTACATTTTATATAGTGACCCAGCACACCCACCTTATGTGGAGTGCTGGGGAGATGCAATGTATCCCCTCTCTAATTTTAACTGTAACATTTCTAATAAAGAGGCAAGCTTACCTTTAATATGTGGTGGCAGTGAACCTTTTAACTAATTTGGTGCACCTTTACCGCAGGCTGTTTCCACAGCCCTGGTAAAGGCACCCATGGGTGCTCATTTTACCAAAATGGCCTCTGTCTTCTTATTTTCTGCCATTTCAGTGTTCCTGATCTTTTCTTCTTTTCCCTGACCTCCAGGGTAGGAAATTCCTTTGTGTCAATCTTATCTTCAGCGGGAATCCTCGGTTAAGCCTACCCCCGCTCCAGAGTGTGTGTGAAGGCAGTAAGCGAGGGAGGAGTCCAAAACTCCAGCCTGACTGCGAGAATTCAGTTAAAACTGAAATGCTGGCTGTCCTGAAAGGACTGCCAACCCACCCCCAAGTTTGAATGTTGCATGTCTATTTGATTGGCTGGGTTCCTGCATAAAGGTAAGATCCTGGAAGCTGAAAAGGTAGTCGACCACTGGAACCAAAGAGAAAGATGAAGAAACAAAGGCTGTAGCGATTTCCAGCAACCAAAGAGCTGTGCAACCAGAATCTGCTGTGCCCCTTCCAATCGACATGGTATCTCGAAACAGACGACCCTGACCCAGAACCTGGTTAGACCCGCTAGACTCCTAGTCCTGTATTTTGAGCCATCCCACGTTGTGCTGCGACCTTGCAGGGCTGAAATACCCTGGTACTTCGAGCCATTGTGCGGTGCACAGTTTTCCGAACCTTGGTGAAACTTTGTGGACATCCTGCTGGACCTCCAAAGGCATGAATAGAGTCAGAAATGTCCCCTCATCAGAGTGCTGAACCTTGCAAAGAACGAGAATCCTACCAGCGATATTCAGACTTCTTCTGGCTCCTGTAAAGCGTTTGGGGAGTTTTCTGTGATTGGGAGGCCCCTCATCCTGTTCACCCAGGCCCACTACTGGAGTCCTCCTAGGGTGTCTTCTCAGAAATCCCTGGACCCTAACTAACTTTAAAATTAACTACTTACCTGTTTGAACGGTCTTCCTCAGGAACTCTGACTTTTGCCTCCAAATGAACCGTAGCTCACCCTGCCTACAGCTGGCACCTAGACCACAAGGGTCCCTCTTCTCTCTCTGAGTGAAATCATGCAATAGACTAGGGAAGGACTGGATAAGTCCAGTATTCTGCATTGAAAAGTATAACAAGTAATTAAAAGTGTACTTACTTGTGAAAGAGTTAGTTCTTACTTACCTTGAAAGTGTTCTGCCAATTGTAAAAGTATATGTAAGGTTATTTTACTTGCCTTGAAAATGTTCTGCCATTCTGAAAATTATATTTAAAGTCTTACTTTCCTTAGAAACTGTTTCATCAGTCTAACAGAAAGCAGATGGGTTAATTTACTCACTTGTGAATTGGATCCCCCTGGTACTAAAAGTAATGCTGTTGGTTTCACTTTACTATTCCTGTTAGGATATACATTTATGCGTCTCCCCAATTGGCTCTTGCTTCCCCTGACTTGCTGTTAGCCTGTCCAGAATAAGTCTGCCTTAGGTTATACTTTCCTTTACGTTGCCGATAGTTCCTTTAAAAAGTATATAGGTTTCACCTAACTTGAGTAAGCTGTGTACCATCCTAAAATAGTGTAATAAGTTATTGCTTATCTTAGACTGTGTTCTACTGAGCTGAAAAGCAACTGTAATTGTATGAGACACCAAAAGGTCTTATTCACCTAGTATAACTGTGTGTTATCATAGAAGTAGTTATAGGTTTCTACTGTTCCTTGAATGAGTGTTCCACTGTTCAGAAAAGTATACTTGCAGGTTGGTTTACTATGTGATTGTTTTTTTTAATTTTTTTTTTTAATTTTTTTTTTTTTGCGGAGCGTCAGAGCACAACTGCTAGGGTATGCTACCCTTGTATTAGAAAGTAATCTAAAAGTAACTTATGGCTTTACTCCCCAAGAATGTGTGACCTATACTGAATAGGTATGATAAGTGTTGACTTCCCTAGAATTACTGTTCAGTATTCCGAATAAGGTTTTATGCCTTGCTTTGTGTAACTTCAAGCATAGTGGTGTGCTTTTATAAATGTGTTTCAATCCATAACCAGTACTTACCCCAAGACTTAACTTGGCCTACTTGTATTTATAATAAACCTTTGTTTTATAATACTTCGGGTTATCAGTGTTTCCATTGAATCCTTGGTGTACTTTCCTACAGCCCTTTGTCCCTCATAGGATAAGCCTGGCTACTCGGTCTGCGCTACCATATACTCAGGTAGTACAGCTTTATACTAAGAGTGGAGTCTTGTAATGTCTCAGTTGTATGGTTTTTCTAAGCCCTTAGTTGGACTTCAGAAAACCTGTCCTAACAGTGGTCTCTTTCTTCTTTCACCATGTCTTGTGTGCTTGCTGTTTCTGAGCTCTTCTGCTGCTATTTTAGGTGGGAACAGCCTCACTGGCTGTTTTGTCTTCGAAAGGAATACTGTGGATTCCCTGCCCAGGCTCCAGAGTGGCTGGAAAGTCAGGAAATGAGGGAGGAGTCCAAAACTCTGTGCAGCCCTTTGTCTTCCTCCTTGCCTGAAAGGAAGCAACTCGCAGAGGGGTGCTGGCTGTCCTTATTGGACAACCAGACCGACCCTTGCTTTAAAATGCGGGGAGAGAATGCAGAGGTTGTGCTGTAGTTCCTGATAAAAACTCTGAACCTGGAAGCTGCTGACAAGTCGACCACTGGAGCTGAAACCGAAGAGGAAGATGATGGAACGACGGCCGTAGCTATTTCCTATCGACTAGGGAGCCTGCTGTGTAACCAAAGCCTGCTTTTACTTCCTACTAATCGACGTGGGAATCCCAAAAAGGATGACCCCTACCCAGACCCTAGTGAGAGGCACTACAGTCAAGAAGACCTGCATTTGTGAGCCATCCCACGTCGTGCTGCGACCTTGCATGGCTGCAATACTTCCCTGGAACCTCGAACCAGTGTGCGGTGCATGGTCTTCCAAATTCTATATTGAGCTGCCACTTTGGTGGCATCCTGCAGGACCTCCGGAGATGTGTATAGAGTCTGAAAAGTCCCGTCAGCAGAGTGCTGGACCTTGCAAGTGTGAGAATCCGACCACCAATATTCAGTATTCTTCTGGCTCCTGAAAAGGGTGCCAAAACCACAGAGCTGCATTCAGCCATAAAGAAACTCTTGCCTGGAGCCTTCTCTGTTGATCCCTGCTGCAAAATCCCTTCCCAAAGTCCTGTCTCCCGTCTTCATGACTAAGGAATCCAACGCCTGGGTTTTTGGCTGCAGAGCCTGAAGTCTTCCTGCTGCAACTTTTCTTTGCTAAGGTACTGTGTTGGCTGGGTTATTTACTTGCCTTAAGCCTGTGAGATTTCTGTAAAGCTTTGGGGTGTTTTCTCTGATGTTAAGTCCTCTCATCCAGTGCACCCAGGCCCACTGCTGGAATCCTTCTATGGTATATTCTCTTAAGTCCTTGGACCCTATCTAACTTTAAAGTGAATTACTTACTTGGTTGAACAGTCTTCCACAGGAACTCTGACTTTTGCTGCAGCAGAACCTAATCACCTTGCTTACAACTGGCACCTACACCATAAGGGTCCCTCTTCTGCCCCTGAGTAAACGTGTGCAATAAACTAGGGAAGGACTGGATAAGTAAAGGATTCTGCCTTGAAATGTATAACCAGTTTTGAAAAGTATTTACTTGTGAAAGTTATTTGGTAACTGTAACTCTGAGAGTGAGCATTTACAAAAGTTCTTACCTTGAATATGTGTTGTGCCATTCTGAAAAGTATATGTAAGATTATTTTACTCACCTCTACATAAGATGTGCCTCTTTCCAAAAGTAATATTGTTAGCCTCACTTAACTAGTTCTTCCAGAATACTAGTGTATACATTGACCAACTGGGTCTTGCTTCCCCTGACCTGCTGTATAGCCTGTCTAGAATAAGTCTGCCTTGGGTTTTACCTACCTAGAATAACATGAGTCATTCTTAAAGTGTAACATTGGGTTTTGCTTTCCCTTGTCTGTTTTATACAGATGCTAAAACAGTCTTAGGTTAATGCCTACCTTTAAGTTGCTGATGGCTCCTTTAAAAAGTATATGGGTTTTACTTACCTTGAGTTAGCTGTGTGCCATCCTAAAGTAAGTTAAAGCGTTATTGCTAACCTCGGTCTGTGTTCCACTGATCTTAAAAAGCAAATGTAATTGAATATTACACCAAACAGTCTTACTTGCCTAGTATAACTGTTATCATAAATGTAGTTGTAGGTATATACTGTTCCTAGAATCTGTGTTCCACTATTCAGAAAAGTATCCTGGTAACAGGGTTGGATTATGTGATTTTTTTGCTGAGTGTCCCTGCATACCTGACAGGGTCTACTACCCTTGCATTACTGAAAGTAATCAGAAAGTAACATATGGTTATACTCCCCATGAATAGGTTTGGCCTATACTAAATGAGTATGATGAGGTCTGACTTCCCTAGAATTACTGATAGGTTTTCCGAACATGGTCTGTGCTTTGGTCTGTGTACTTTAAAGCAGTCTTGTGTTTTTATAATTGTGTTTTATATAATGTGATAGTACTTATTTACCCAAGATTACTCTTAGCCTACTTGTATTTAAATAAAACCTTTATTTTTTTACAATACATAGTGTTTCTTTGGACCATATGTATGCTACAATTTATTTGTACCAAGCTGCAGCCCTCTCTCCCTTCTAAAATAAGCCTGGCTGCTCTGTCTATGCTACAATATACTCAGGCGGTACAGCCTTATACTAAGAGTGTAGTCTTGTACTGTCTCAGTTGAATGGTTTTACTAAGTCCTTACTTAAGAAAAACTGCCCTAACAGTTACCCACGCAAAACAACTGTTTCTGCGTACTATATTAGACACAGAACAAGTAACAGCTTACTTATCTCAAGCAAGAGTACAAACAATCCTAGCACAACTTCTGTTACCATATCTGTGCCAAGATAACAGTGAGAATGGTAATGAAACTCCTAGAGATGATGCCTTCTTGGATCTACATAGTTCCACACATGAACCATTCAAGAGTGGCTCTCACAGCAATGGTCCCAGGTGTCTGGCAGATGGGACGTTCTAGTGATGGCATCAAAAGAGGTAGTACATGCTCTGCATTGGTGGTCAAGAACATACCTCTTAAAGGGAAGCCTAGTCACACTGGTACAAGCAACAGTGACCAACACTGAATGATTGTGAAACAAAACAAAATGATGTAGAAAGGCTTGTGTAAATTATATATTAAACACAGTGAACGCTGGGCCTCACTATCCATGTTTTAGTTCTTCTCAGTCCAGTGTTGACTGTGTTTAATAAATAATTTACACAAGCCTTTCTACGTCACTTTGCTTTGTTTCACAAGCATTCAGTGTTTGTTACTATAGGTTTTCCCTATTTTATGCCAAGTGCTGTAACACTTAAATAATTGGATTTATTTCCACCCTGCATTCTAAAATGCTAATGGCTTTGACTCAGTTTGCATAACAATTCCTAATGGGAGCAATTCCTTTTTGGGTATACATGTTTCTCCAGTTCTCACTAGAGTCGGAGCTTTCCCTCTTGTATTACTCTGCTCGACTGTCTGTAGGGATTACTGGAAATTCCTTTTCATTTATTGGTTTGTTGAACTAGTTGTGTATTTCAGTCAGAAAGTCCTCCACTTGTCTTACACCCCCTGTGCACGCCCTATGCACACATAGCCAGTGTCTTGGGTAAGCTTTCCCTTTCCTTTCTCTTCAGTTCCACTGGTGTGGGGTGCATGGGGCAAGATAGAGTTGAGTCTGCAGTGTGGGACTCTCTCCTAATAGGTGATAGATTTTCACTTCTGATGTGTTGACATGCACTTGGGTAGATTGATATACTCATGATTTAGTTATTTAAGCTTTTTTGTTTACGATTTTATTTTTGTACATGTGCCTTCATGTTCAATAAGATGTGTAACATTTCATAATTTGATCAATAAATGTATCTGAATTCAATATGAACTTCTGTGTAACAGTTCATAATTGAATTGAAAATGAATTAGCTTTCGTTATGCTTGACTTCACTGTCCATGTTTTGGTTCTTCTCAGTCCACTGTTGACTGGGTTTAATAAATCGTTTACACAAGCCTTTCCAATGGATTGTGTCCTCCTATGTATTCCTCATTTTTTGATATCTCCAATATCCAGCTTCAGCTGCTTTGGAGAAATAAAATCGACAGAGGGCGCTGTGCATCGCTGCATTTGGACTCAATGTCCCTCGAGGGCTTCTATCTCGAGGATGATGTCATGGAAGGTGTATATAGCATGCACAGAGCCCATCTGGTTCAGTTCAGTTTTTCTGAGTAAGATTTTGCTTCGTGAGCTACAGCACGCTTCAAAAATCGCTTCGATCAATATCAAAACATTTCTTCACCTTCTGATCCGACATCCCCGAAGACGAGGTTTAAAAAGTGCCATGACTGCGACGCCAAGATGTCGCTGACGGATCTGCATCGAGTATGCTTTGGTGTCTCGGTGTGGAGCACAAGACCTCGGCCCGTCAAAAGTGTCAGTCGATGACCAGGAAAGCTCTGTAGGAGCCTAAAGGGAAATTGGCGGTAGGTAGACTCCCCAGAAAATCCCCTTCGACTAACCTGCCGAAAAAACATTCTTCTGACAAAGCAAGAGGCGACTTTTACAGAAGAATACAAAAAGTTCCAGGTCACAGAGTGGCTCCCACCACTCCTCGTCGTCATCCAGGAAATAGAAGAAAATTAATCAAAAATCGCCTACTTCGACAACCTTGTCCGACTCCTCCCCAGAGAGGACTATATCTTGTCCCACTCAAGCCTCTGCTCCGGCTGAATGGGAACCATTCAGGCAAGAAATGCTCAAAATCTTCAAGAGCCAGAAACTCTTGCAGCAAGTAGGCCATGCTCCTTCCGCGTCTTCTGAAGCCATAAGGAAAGGGCTTGAGTCGAATCCTACGCGCCCTCGAGCCTGCGACAAAAGCCAGATTCCCATTGAGAGCGGTCGAGGCCTCGACACGATGAAAAGTAATTGAGGAATACTTTGAGCCATCGAAGTCCGTCACAGACAAAGTCCAAGGACAAGTCGGAGCCGTCGACTCCAGGGGCGCCATCTGTGCCATCCAAGACATTGATGACTCCATAGGCATCTGGTCTGAAACCTTCGGTGCCATTGACGCCTTTGCCAGACATTCAGAAAACCTTCACTCCTTTACTTAGGCCATGTGATGATAATGATGCACCCTTTGGATTGCAGTATGCCACTCCAAATGTGATAAGTATCTTTAGATTTCTAATCCTACAAGTTAAGGGAACAATAATGTGCCTGTAAGTTACTTTTTTTCACATTGGGTCCGTTTATATCTGGTTAATGATAGATTCACGGAACAGGTTGGCCATGTATTTTATTTATTTGCATTTCTCAGGCATTGTGACGCTATCAAGGAGGCTTACTTAAGTTACATAAGTGATTGTGAGGACATACGTACATATAGCCTGTCCCAGTGGTAGGGTGGCAACCGACATAGTACATGAAGTCAAGTCCGGTGGCATAAACATGATGGCCAGCCCCATCTTGAAGGGAGGCAGTAACAAGTAATGCAAGAGGCAAGTGTAGGTGGCACCACTCGACAGACTGGCCCTATGTAGAGGGCGGCATATCGAGTGCATTGGACAAATCCGGTGGCATAGACATGATGGGCAGCACAGTCTTGAAGGATGACCGCCACAAATCATGCAGAGAGTCATTGTAGGTGGCAAGACAAAAAATCCTAGCCCTAGGTTAGGGCAGTGGTAGAAGCCAATGCATAATGTAAAATCCGGGGTCAAGGCCTGGACCTTCATATAGTGGTTCCATTCAATAGAGACATTCTAATGTAGCCATTAGTTTTAGTGTTGTTGTTGTTGTTCAAATGCTGAGTTTTTTGGGTCATTTACATCTCTCTCATGCCGTCACACTCTCTTGGTATTAGTTAACCATCTGATAGAAAGAAGCGAAAATATGTCCTGTTCAGTGTTAACCCCTTATTTTCTTCCCTAGTTGCAAAAAAGGATAGGGATCCTATTTCTTACCTCTTCTATGATCATAAATAGAATCTTTCCGGGCCGCATGAGAAGCCCGATCGTGGTTGCCGATACGGATTTTCAAAAATATCCGTCTATATACGTCATCACGCCGGAGCGTGATGACGTCATTACGTGCCGAGTTACTTGTACGGGATGTGCGTGGTGACGTCATGGCGTATAATGTGCCTGTGAGCGTCATGATCACCAATTTGAATTCGAACATTTATGATTACGGGCCCAATTGTATAAATATATTGGTGAATTCAGAGAATTCTCACAAGAATATAAAAATAGGTATTGTTTTCCAAAGTTTTAAGTGCACATGAAAGAAACAGCATACTATTTGAATTTTGCGGACATCCTGCAAGTCCATAATATTAGTAACTGTTGTATAGTATTTGGTATTTTGACAAAGTTTTCTTGTGCCGTTTTTGGCATATTTAGGGCTTTCTTCTTGTTCATTCCTTCTATGTGTGTTACTCCAATTATTTGGCATAGCTATGCCTAGTACATATATTGTAGAATGTCCTCTTTCTCTAATCGAGTACCAATGATGTATTCATTCAGTGCATTTTAAGACATGAGTTACATTACATTTTTCATAATCGAGTACCAATTGTATGTTCATTCAATATATTTTAAGACCTAGGTCCCATTGCGTTTTTCATAGGAAGTGTCCCGTTTCCGTATCAAAATTCAGGCCAGTGTTACAACGGTCTAAATTGCAAACCCAAATTGTTTCCCACCGCGTAATATTTTTTCTCTGGTTCCTTCCCTGGGTGGGGTTCGAACAATTTTCAATCCAAAATATCTGATCCAGTCTATGTTGGCTTCTGCGTGTTCTGTTTCAAAATGTTTACCTAGAGGGTATCTGATGTCATGATTTTTGATCGTTCTTCAATGTTCTGAAATCCTTGTTTTCAATGCTCTAATTGTGCTGCCCACATAAAGTTTCTTGCAGATGCATTCAATTGCATAGATCATGTGATTGGAGTTACAGTTTATAAAGTCTTGGATCTCATGTTTCTTACCATTGGGTAGTATTATGTTCTTTTTGCCATTCTCTGAGTATTTGCAGTAGTTGCACATGCCACATTTGAAATTTCCTTTGGTTTTTTCTGTTGATCACAGTTTGCTTTTGCCTGTTTTTGCTGTTTCCTGTACAAAGTGCGAAGGACACAAAATCTGCTTCAGATTCTTAGCTTTTATATATGTGATGCTTGGTTGGTCTTCTAAGTGATTTGTTAAGTCATTGTCTCATTTCAGTAAGTGCCAATGTTTTTTCAATATTTTTTTCAAGATCATGTGGTCTGTGCTACATGATGTTATAAATCATGTTGCATTTTTTCAATTGTTTCTTTATAGCTCTGGATTTGTTTTGCAAGAGCTCATTTCTTGATAATGCCTTTGTTTTCATATATTTTTTAGTTAATTGTGATCTGTCATAGCCTCTTGTTTAAAATTTGCCAAAGGCTGTTTCAACATGTTTCGTCATTTCTTCTTGTTGTGTACACTTTCTTTTGATTCTTAGGAATTCTCTGTATGGTATGTTACGGATGTTTTGAGGATGATTGCTGTTCGCATGCAATATGTTGCGTTGATGCTCCGGAAGGACTCTGAATTTATGATGCAAAACTGAAAGATAAAAATTCTCGAATTCTGGAAGATGATCAATACGGAAAGTACGTCTCAAATTGCTTTACAGACCAACTCTGTAAATGAAGCAGATTGGATTAAATTCTATAGTGAACTTTATAGTAAAAAAGGTGATGTTAAAGAGCCAGACTTTCCTGCCTTAACCACCTGGAACTTAGAGTTTGAATTGAATGACATCCTTGAAATTATAAAAAAAGCAAGCTCCTCCAGAGCCTGACGGATTCACCAACTACACCTTGAAGGAGAATCCAGAAAAGTGGGCGGTGTTGTGCCAAGACCTCTTTCATAGAATTAACAACTCATGCACTATACCTTTGTCTTGGAAAAGTGCAGTTATTGTGCCTATATTCAAAAAAGGTAATCGGGCTAACCCGAAAGATTATAGGCCAATAGCATTGTTAGATGTTCTTGCGAAAGTTTATTCTACACTACTACAACATACTCTTCTGAAGTGGATCACAGCCTCAAAACATGTTGACCTCAAACAATCTGGATTCGTGAAAGGCGTGGGATGCAGTCTCAACTTGATAATTACAAACGTAATGAAAATGGAGGCAATAAGATCTGGAACTAAGGTCTATTTGGCCTATATAGACTTCTCACACGCATTTGATAGTATTAATAGAGAATTGCTGTGGTCAAAAATGAAACAGTGGAATTGCCAGTCGGGCTTGCTGGGAGCAATAAAAGAATTACATACTGGTACTAACATAAGAATTTGATTAGATCTAGAAGGCACGCTTTCTGCCGCAATCAGTACATTCTGCGGGGTGAAACAAGATTGCCCGCTAGCATCAATTATTTTTAACTTGTTCAATTCTGACATTGGACACACAATCGAAGAGGTATCGTCATTTCCACCAAAGATCAACGGGAGCCATGTGAGTTGGTTCCTGTACGCTGATGATTTGGTCCTACTTGATGTCACTCCGATTGGACTTCAGCGAAAATTGAATGCAGTAGAAACTTATGCGAAGAACAATGGCCTGCTCTTTAATAAAAAGAAGTGTGAGGTTCTAGTGTTGCACGACCTAAGTTCACAGAACAAATGGGAAAAAACCTTAGAACTGAAAATTTAAACATCGTAAACACTGCAACATATTTAGGAATGACGATCAATTCCAACCTCGATGATAGTCCCTGGGTTGAAATGGTGAAAACAAAGTTCCGTCAATTAGCATGTCAGGCATTGATTCTCAATAAAAAATATGGAACATTTTCACTAAAACCTGTGATTGACTTTTACAATCAAAAAGCAGTCCAGTCTATGATATTTGGCGCAGAATGCGCTCTGGGATGTCCTCACGATGTTTGGGACACCCTAGAAAACTTGTTCTGGTCCAGGGTACTCCAGCTTCCTAGAGGCACTCCAACGGTATGTATAAGATATGAATTAGGGCTCATATCTATTCATGCCCGAGTCTGTTGGAGCACATTAGCTCTATATCGTAAAACAACTATGGAAGCGGCAGCTTCTCAATTCAAGATCATACAGAATCTTGGTCATGACAAATCAGGAAACATTACAATCTTATGGGCTCAACGTTGTGAAGCCTTGCTTGAGGACTTAGAAATTGAAATTAAAACATTACACTGCAATTCAGGCTGAAGCAAAGATCAAGTTATGGAGAAGTGATTGGATTCTTACACAAGATGCAAGAGCCAAGAAAAGATTGATGAAGGATGTGACTATTGAGGCAAGAGCTTATAACAACTGCTCAAAATTTCTGGACATTTTCCCGGATCCAGTGAAAAGATCGCTGTTTTTGAAATTTCGTTTAAACATATTCAAAACTAAGGAAAGACTAAGTTTATGGACACAAGATCCGAAAAAGGAACTAACTTGCAGATTTTGTCTGGGGAAAGAAGAATCCCTAAAACATCTTGTGTTGTATTATAATGCCCTTAGAGGGTTGAGAACTAAACATTTTGCCTCCAACATTGAAAGTCATCGAACTCTGAATGGTGAAGAATTGTGGTCCGCAATGTTTAAGAAAACTAACTTATTCCCTGACCTCCTTTTTGGGTGACTTAAGGGATTTATTGTTACGGCCCACGGAGGGCTATGAATAAATTAAATAGACAATGATGAACAATACGGAGTGTATTAAGAAAGACTCAGACTCTTGTAAAAAATATCATGAGTACTATTAAACTGAGGTTCCGGAGAGCGGGCGAGAAAGATAAAAATGGGATCAAATATTGTTTTATGACTTTTTTATGTTTTTTTTAAAGGTTTGAATAAACCATATAAAAATTTTTTAAAAGAAATGTTTCCAGATGTGGGTTTGGTATAGAGTGTGGATTGTATTTTCTTATTGCCTATGTACAGCTCCAAGCCCAAGAAGTGTATTCTGTCTCTGCTCTCTTCCATTGTTAATTTGAGGTTGTATTCATTTGTATTTAAGAATCGATATTCTTTCAAGGATTTTTGATCTCCTTTCCAAATTACCAGGACATCATCTATGTACCGTCCCCAGAATACAATATTGTTATCTTCAGTAAATGCACAATGGGTCCAAGCATGCTTTAGTTCGAAGTTCCCCATGTATAAGTTTGCGTATGAGGGGGCAAATTTCACCCCCATTGCAGTACCTTGACGTTGTTTGTATATGGCGTTATTCAATAAAAAGACATTATTGTTGAGTACAAAGTTTAACATTTCAAGGATCATGATGTTTTCGTCCAAATAGGAGATTGATCTTGCTTTGAGAAAGTAGTTTACTTTTTCCATTCCTTTTGAATGTAGAATACTTGTGTATAGTGCAGTGACATCGAAAGTCACCAGTTTGAAATCCTCTTCCCAATTGATGTGTTCGAGCTGTTGTATAATATGCCTGGTGTCTTGTACATATGATGCCAGGCTGGCCACTAAAGGTTGTAGGTGTCTATTTATGTATGCTGATATCGGTTCACTCACTGAACCTATTCCATTGATGATTGGGCTGCTCAATGGTATTTTGCTGTATTTCTTATGTATTTTTGGAAGAAAATATATGGTGGCAAGTATTGGATGTCTATTCCTTACAAAATCATACTCCTCATCCGTTAGTAGACCATTCTCATGCCAGTGTGTGCTCATGATATTCCATTCTTCTAGAATGTGAGGCAGGGGGTTCTCTGTTAGCTTTTCATAGCATGTTGCATCATTTAGAGGTGTTTCTGCCATACGTATGTCGTCTGTTGTATTCAGGCCGACTATTTGTCTGCTCCAGTCCGGTTGTTTCTTAGATAGGTCATCTTTTTCTCAAGTCTTTCTGAACGGCTATTACAAATATGTCAATTCCATTTTCCATAACTAGTTGTGGTGGAAATTTAGATTTGATTTTTAGTTTTGATGTTCCAATTAGTCCAGTGTCGATGTTGAGGTCTGATACAACTGACTCCATTGTGTGGATATCTTCTGTTTCTCCATTGTTAAGGAGAATGGCTGTTTGTTCTATGTCTGGTTCTGTTAGTTCTGATGGTTGTGATTTTTCAGTGCATGATTTTTTTATAGTTTCTGTGAAGGTTGCATAGAAATTTTTCTACTTTAGCAGCCTATTAAATTTGAAAAGAACAAGATTCATCTGGAAGTAATTTCCTTGGTTTGTGGGACTAAAAGATAGTCCTTTATTTAATGCCTTGACCAGTTCTTTTGGTAACTCTAAATCGTTAAGTTTAGAACTAGTTTCTCTTCCGTTGAGGGTTTTGTGATCTTGTTTGGACCCCTGTGTTTAAGTTTTCTCCTGTTTGGTCTCTTCTTCCCCCTTCTGCCCCTCTTTGTTGGCCACCATTTGTGTTTCCATATTGAAGCTGTTGGTTTCTCAGTTGTTGGGTACTTTGATAAAGTGGATAGGACCTTGTCTGTCTGTGCTTTTGTTATTCTTCTAAAAAAATATGTTGCTGTGTTGTCTGGCACCTTTGTGCTGGCCTGTTGGGATTCTATTTGTTCTTCATTCTCACTTTCCGGTTAAGATGAACCTGATGTTGTTTCTAAAGATGTTTGTTGCTCATCCGCTACTTTCTTTGAAGTTTTTTTTGGGATCATTTGTCTTGATTTAAACTTGTTTTGAGATGTGTAGACTCTTTTTTAAATTTATAGTCTAATTAATTGCGTTGAAATGTTGCTTTTTAATTTTTAGTTCTATCTCAAATTTTTGTATATATTCATCCAAGCACTGGTCAGTCGCAGTGACTCGGGGGCAAGATGCTGCAGACAAAAACCCACGATTGTCTGATCATAAGGAAACTCGCCTTAGTTGTTACAGGCTGGACCTAATCTATACTTGGCACTCCAAATGTGCCTGATAGTTTCATATCAGAAGAATCTAGGTTACGGGACCTACATGAAAATGTACAGACGCCCAGTGGGGTGGACACTTCACCAGAGTTGGATTTTGGAAAGCCAGCATCAGATGAGCATGCAGATGCCTCTTACAGGCAGTTAATGACCAAGGTAGTTGATTATCTGGGATGGAGCAGGCCTGCCCTCCCTTTCAAACAGGATGACCTCACAGATATCCTGGAAAAAGGGCCTCAAAGGGATCCTATTCTACCCTTTCATGTCGCACTGCAGAAGAGAGTAATTGCTAATGGGGAAGCACTGGAATCAAGTCCAGCATCCAACACAAATTTGACAAAGAAATACTGTCTGTCAAGTAGTGACCCCAGCTACTTGTCAAAACACTGTACCCCAGAAAGTCTGGTGTTGCAAGCAGCAACCGCTACCTCCAAGCAGGCTGCTTATCCAACCATTCCACCAGATCAGAATGATAAACGAAGACACGCCTGGTCTAGGAAAGTCTTTTCTTCTGGGAGCATGGCTCTCAAATCAACCAACTCTACATCTGCCCTTGCAAAATTCTCTTACACTCTATGGGACTGTATATCCATGGCGACTGAACATATTGCCGAAGGGGAGGAAAGAGACGGTTTCTTGGCCATTGTAAAAAATGGCAGCGAGGCCTTGTGTGAGTCTCTTCAGTCTGGTTTGGATTCTGCCGACAGCCTCGGCAGAGCCATGGCAGCAAGCACCGTGATACGCAGGTTTGCCTGGTTAAGGAAGTCTGGATTTGCACCGGACGTGCAGTCTATACACCTTAGTATGCCTTTTGACGGGTCTCATCTTTTTGACAGCAAGGCAGACGAAAGCCTTGAGAAGCTGCAGACCTCGAAGGCGGCAGCCAAGTCATTAGGTGGCGCTATTATGCAGCCTCATCCTTTTCACTCTAGTGGCACGTCTTCGAGGGGGTAGATCTTTTTGCTAATATTCCTCAGTTGGAAGATCGAGAGGAATGGCTGGTCAGAGAAGCCAAAGAAGATTCACTATTGGTGGACGAGGGAGAGGTGCACAGCCCGCCCAAGCAGCAGCATCTTTACCTGCAGCCACTGCTTCAGCCACCTCAAAACCTCTCTGAGGTCTTGACTCATGATATCCCAGTGGTAGGCAGACTGTCTCAGCATCTGAAAGAATGGCAGGGTATTACTTCAGATACTTGGGCATTACAAACCATAGCCCAAGGTTAGTGCCTCCCATTCATTCAGAGCCTTCAATCATCCACTGCGGAGCCATTCTTTTTAAAGGTTCCATGTTCGTTCCTTGTGCAGGATATTTTTACCCTGCTAGACAAAGGTGCTATAGAGCCAGTACCTGGAACGGAGAGGAACAAAGGATGCTATTCTCCATATTTCCTAATCCCCAAGAAGGACAGAGGACTGAGGCCCATCTTGGTCTTGAGATACTTGAACACGTTCCTCAGGAAGGACAGGTTCAAGATGGTCACACCTTCTCAGATCCTTTAGGCCCTCCAGCACCAGGATTGGATGGTGTCATTGGACCGTCAGGATGCTTATTTTCATGTGCCAATCCATCTCAAGTACAGAAAGTACCTGAGGTTCGCTGATGGCGGCTCTCATGATCATTTTTGTTGTCTGCCATTCGGGCTGACCTCCGTCCCAAGAGTTTTCACAAAACTGATGGCAGCGAGTCTCGGCATGTCTTCTCCTACCTGAACGATTGGCTGATCAGGGCACGTTCTCCCGGACAAGTCCTGGATCATCTCAACGTCACTTGCCACTCTCTTCACAGACTGGGCGTCTCCCTCAATTACAAGAAGTCCCATATGACACCATCCCACAAGCTCCAGTTCATCGGAGCTGTACAGGATACATCCTTGGGGAATAGCTTGCCACCTGAGGCGAGTGTTTAAGACATTCTGCAGATGAGTACCAAATTTCAAAGTGCCCAGCGTCTCCCGGCCTTTGACTTTTTGACGTTGCTCGGCCTCATGGCATCCTGCATTTTCCTGGTGCCAGAGGCTTGCCTGAGAATGAGATCCCTTCAATGGTCTCTCAGAACACAATGGTCTCAGTTCTCGG
This sequence comes from Ambystoma mexicanum, assembly GCF_040938575.1. NCBI lineage: Eukaryota > Metazoa > Chordata > Amphibia > Caudata > Ambystomatidae > Ambystoma > Ambystoma mexicanum. Next base: position 566,630,620 of record NC_090938.1, on the reverse strand, counting down.
GCAACATGTCATACCTTCTTCAGGTTCCAAGCAGGGTCGCATACATTGTTCTGTTTTGGGCCTGCGAGGACAATATTCTGAAGGAAAACCTTTTGGGCAATCTAGGCCGGAGATAACAGTAGTGACGGACGCCTCACTCGCGGGGTGGGGAGCAAATGCAATGATCTGACAATCGGCAGTCATTGGTCTACATTAGAGTCCAAACTACATATCAATCTTTTGGAGCTGGGGGAAATTAGACTAGTGCTGAAGGCCTTTCTACCCTCTGTACGTGGAAAGAATGTTCTGATAATGACGGAAAACACAGTGGGCATTTATTACCTCAACAAGAGAGGTGGTGTAGGCTCACTACCACTGTGCAGGTAGGCAATGCAGTTCTGGTGCTGGCCAATTCAAGAAGGAATCTGCCGATCGGTAGTTCACCAGTCGGAAAAGAGAACACAGCGGCGGACGCTCTGAGCAGGTAGAGCAGTCTCCCACAAGTGGGAATGAGCTCAGGGAGTCCTTCAAGAGATCTTCACCCTTTGGAGAACCCCTCAAGTGGACCTGTTCGTGAACGGTGTCAACTGGAAGTGGGACCTGTACTGCTCCACGAAATGTACCCCAAGAAGTGCTCTAGGAGACTCGTTTTTGGTGGACTGGGAGTTTCCACTCCTGTATGCGTTTCCTCCAGTCCCAGTCATTCCTCACGTGATCAAAAGGTTGAAAAAGTTCTGAAAATCCATTATCCTAATTGCACTGGATTGGGCCAGGAGGACGTGGTACCCAAACTTTCTGGACATGTCCATCTGCCCTCCAATGTGTGTTCCACAAAGGGAGGACAATCTCTCGCAAGAGGAGGGTTGGGTTCTCCATCCAGAGATCAAGACTCTCAGCCTTCACACATGTTTTCTGAGAGGCTGAGATGCAAGGATTGCGACCTTCCGGGTGACGTAATGGAGATTTTGTTTTCTGCTAGAAGGCCAGCAACAAAGTCTTTGCACCGCTGGTGCAGGGACAAGAATGTGGACCCTTTGCTTTGCAAAACACCAGAGTTGTTATGCTTTCTACTGTACCTAGCCAATCTGGGGCTCCAGGTTGGGACCAATAAAGATTATTTGGTGGTGGTCTCCATCTTCAAGCGCTCGCCAGAGTAAACTTCATATTTTAAGATACCTCTGGTGATACAATTTCTGAAGGGACTCACTAAAGTGCCCCGCCCCCCCACCCCATCTCCCTTTCAGGTTCCCGTTTCTGACCTAAATTTGGTTTTTCCATGTGTGCACCATTTGAACCTCTTCCTTCATGTTCTTAAGGTTACTAACTTTCAAGACCACCTTGTTGGTAGCACTAATTTCAGCCTGTGGAGTGAGTGAGTGAGTTGTAGGCACTATCCTCTAAACCACCATTTACTGTATTTCACAAGGACAAGGTTGTCCTGCGGGTCAATCCTTCATTTCTACCTAAGGTCATTTCATACTTTCATTTAGGACAAAAGATTGTGTTTCCCACTTTCTATCCTGGGAGAGGGTGTACAGGCTCGATCCACGAAGCGCTCCGAGCTTCTACATTTTAAGGTTATCAAAACTTTGTCTGGACAACCAACTATTCATAGGTTATACGGGTCATAAACTGGGTCAGGCTGTGACGAAGCAAACCTTATCCAGTTAGATTATTCTAGCGATTTCAGAATACCGTAGGCTGGCGGGCAAGGATCCTCCATAAGGCTTAAGGACCCATTCCACTTGGGGCATGGCTAGTTCCTATGCTTTGCAAAGAGGTCTTCATGTTAAAAACATTTGTGAGGCAGCTACATGGTCCACAATACACACTTTCACTAAGCATTACTGCCTTGATTCTACCCTAAGCCAGGATGGAAGCTTTGGAAAAGCTGTCCTCCATTCTGTTCATGGGAGCCATTGATGGCAAAAGTCTTACACCCTCCACCAAAACTAACACTGCTTTGGGAGTCTATCAAAGAGGACTACATGGGAGGACACAATCCATTCGAAGAACAAGTGTCTTACCCCTGGTAAAGTTATTTCGACTGGATGTTCCTCCCACATATTCCTCATCACCCTCCCACCCTACCCCTCAGTAGAATCTCCCAAGCTATTACAGCTTTTGCTCCTTCAAAGCTCAGTACTGTCAAACCCATTTTGATTCGGGTAGTTCTATTTGAGAATAAAAAATAGAACTGAAGCCAACGGGCGCTGCATGTTCTATTCATGCCTTCGATGACATCCACGAGACGGAGGCCCTTGAGGGACATCCTGTCGACTGCATTGACGCACAGCCCCCTCTGCCGAAAAATACATTCCAGAGCAGCTGAATCTGGATATTGAATATCAAAGATGATGAATTTGTGGGAGGAATATGCAGTTGAAAGAACGTTACCTGGGGTAATTAACTTGTTCTTTTAAACAATGTTATTAAGAAAGGAGACCATTCCATACCAAATTTAATAAAAAAATTCAATTGGTAGACCATTTGAGCTCTTTATTATTTGTTTTTGTTGATAGCGCCCAGATCCAGCGGTATCGCAGCGCTGGTAGAGTTTACAGTACAATCAGTGCAATTGTGCCAGTAAGTTTACATTGTGGTCACTCAAGGACAAAATATGTTGGGCATTGTGATAGCGAGGTTACATTATGGTCACAGAGCAGGACTGTAAAAATGGCAGACTTTCGGCCAGAAACACTGAGGCCACAAAAAAGAATTCGTGTTGCAGGCAAAACAAATCTTTCCTGATTTCATTATATTAATTGCCGCCATAATCTCACTCGTCATTATGTCTACTTCTGGAGTTTCTCTTCTAGCTAAACCCAGATTGGGCACATCAACTTTCTCTAAATATTTTACTAAGTGATCTAAGTGCTGTGACAAATCCCAGGATGCCATTACTGATTTCGAAGGGGTAGCCCTTCCGCTGAGGTCAGGGTGGTGAGGCCGCTCCCCGATAGTCCCGTTGGGATGGTACTCAGAGAGTAGATCTCATGGGAGGAAAACCTCCCTTTTGGGACCAGCGATGGCCACATCGGTCATCCCACCAATCACATGAGCCTAAACCCCCTAACCACAGTTGCCGCACTTTTCCTTCGACAAATTCCTCTTCTACCAATCTAGTGGCGCACAGTGATTGATTGTAATTAACAAGTTAAAAACTGGAGGGACTTGACATGTCATCAAGCCTTCCCTGAAGGATGTGCGAGAGCCAGGAGAAATGTGACGTGCTGACGGGTACTGACTGGAACACTAAGAACAGGGAGAAAGTCAGAGGCTCGACCAGGACGTGAAGACCACATGGCCCACAGGTGGATTTAGACTCTGGGCACCCCAGAGACCTGGGGGAGTGCAAGACCATGCTGTCTTGGAAGGAAGGATGACTGCAGAACTGCCTCAGTGCAAGGGAAGCTCCAGGAAGGTATTGGATCCCCGCAAATGAGTTCAGGTACCTCAATGGAGGTGACATCCGCACAGACCACACAAGGTACGCAGGTAGCCGAGAAGGTGCTGAAGCCTCAAGGAGGTGGTGGCACGAATCAGAAGGTTGGGAAGGTTGGGAAAGGAGGGTATGGGACCCCAATGCAGTCAGAGAAAAGCAAAGGAGTACATGGAATTGTTCTAAGGCTTGGCAGGAGAGTGAACCAAATCCACAGAAATTAAAACTAAGGTCGGAATTGCGAGTCAGGCGCTCACACCCAAATAAAGAGAACTGGAACCTGTTGGACATTTCATACAGTGCTTGGCAGGTTACTGACCAAACCCTGCATGACCTACTACAGCCTGGTGAGTGCATCCAGGCTACTCTGCTACACCACAGTATGTGGCGAGAGGGAAGCAAGTCTGCACACCACGTTAAATGACCCATTACAGCTTGGGAAGCACAATGGCTATGCTTTCTTTGGCCCAGTGCCTATTGAGAGGTAACCAGGTCTGCCCACCATGATCAGGGGCCCACTACAGCCTGGGGGGTGTGCATTCAGGCTGTTCTTCAGTGCAGTATACAGCTAGAGGAAGCCAGAGTTGCCAACTGCTCTGGTCCCTCTGGGAACTGTTTTAAACCTGAGGAAGGCTAGGGGAAGGGAGACATTCATCCCCACCCCCCGTCCCCCCAACAGCTAAGGAGTCACTGAAACCACACTGAAAGTCTTACTAAGACAATAACTACCCAGGGGAAGGGAGTCATTCCTCTGAACCAAGAATACATCTACTTTGATTTAGTTAGCTTAGTGTGTAAGGGACAGATTTAGGATTTTGACACTGGACAGTGGGATGACATTCTGACACTATTTCAGTTGTCAGGGAAACCCCTCATAGAGTTAAGGCAAGATGGGGTTTTCTTAGCTTTTTACCTTTGAATAAAAGTGTATAGCAAACGGTATGACCCCTATCTGTCCGAGTCTTACTTGTGAACCCTGAGTACCCATCAGGTGAGTAGAGTTTTTCAGAGACATTTTTAAAGAATAAACAGTCATTTTTCCTTGGCATTTCTCCCTCATTTACAATTGACAATACCAATCTCGAGGCCTCAGTCATTTTCAGACATTGTGCCAACAAGGAGCATGCTTGCACACTGTATTCCCAGAAGGATTGTCTTGTGTAAAACACTCCCTGTTTGGCATTGTTAAGATGAATTTCTAGAATATGGCCTGGTAGTTAGATTATAGGAGGCCACCCCAGTCATACTGAACAGGGAACTCTGAGCATTTAGCCAAAACCCAATCAAGGTAGCAATGGAGAGCAGACTTGGTCTACGGAGTGCAAATGGGGTCAGGGGCCCTCAATGAATCCACAGACTAGGGTGCACAATAATTCAATTTACACAGTAAGTATACAACATACTATTTATTATGGGCACCCCTGAACACACTGAAAAATTATTCGAACGGGTAGTATTATCGCACTATACTCTATGATGCAAATCTACATTCACCGTAGGTTCATAAAAGCATTAAAGTGACTTATTCAGCCAGCATGTTTATAGATTAAATGCAATAAATGATGGAACCAAGTGGCAAGTTAATTATCTAACTTAAGCAGTCCATACCCCAAGATCAATGGGGGCCTTGTGCCCAAAAGTCACAGAAGCCACAATGTTTCTGACCAGAATATAGTCTCTGTAGGTAAGATTACTTGAGGGGTCGACTAAGGGTGGTTGAAGGTTGGATTTCCAGCTGTTTGTTCTGGTGAGAGGTGCTCAGGAGCTACAGGTGCAAGGACTCTTTTGGGTCCAGATGCAAAATGCAACCCTTGACGAGGAAGAAATGCAAGATTCACTGATGCATGCCTCTTCAAGGCACTTCACCGAACAGGGAATGCGAGTTCCAGAGACAGCCACCGTACACATAGATGGCTGCAGGCGTTCTTCCATTCGCACTTGAAGAAGCTTCTTTAGGACAAGATACTTGATACTGGGACGCTGAAATTCGAGGGAAGGCGACTTGTACTGCAAGCTGGTGACTACTGATGGTTCTAGGTAAAGTCACGGAATGGCAACACTTCTGGCGAGATGTAACGATTACCTGAAACGCTGCGGGAACGCCCTTGGAGAACTCCCTTCTAACTTCAGAGAATAATAATTTCTGTAGAAAGACAAACAATAACCTTCTTTAACAATGGCTCCCTAATGAATTCCACTCCACCTTAATTCCTATTTTTGTGAGCTCTCCATCCTGCGTACACACAGGGGTGCTTGTCCTGAAGAGTGGTGACAATGTAGTGCCAGATAACTAACTAAATGGAAGGGCAAAAGTGGGCAAAACAGGTTTGTGGTAAATATACTAGGACAACAGTAATAGTAGGCTGTTGTGGCAACCCTTGCTGTGGAGAAAACAAAAATGAGTAAAATAAGTAGTTCCTAAACATGAGGGAGCGACTATATGTACCTAGTAGTAGCTCTACCATGTATTATGAAGTGAATGACCACAACGGTGGCTCGAGGTGAATTCACACTATAAATCACTAAACCCTGTTTTAAAGAACTCAAGCGGCAAACAATTGGCGCGCGGAACACACTAATGCGCACAGCTGAGGCAGTCTGGGTGAAAATACAATAACAGAATGACGAAAACAAAATCACTGCTAATGAAAACTCCACAAAAAATACCACAATAACACTTAATACAGCTCTGGGTAAATCCTTAAAGGGTACTTGCGTGAGGAAGAATCAGCTCTCTCCAAGGACCTCTGAGGGGAATAAGGTGACGGGAATACTACGAAGTGCAAACGAAAGAAATGGAAAAAAATGAAGGGGCAGGACGCTAGACTTCGGGAAGAGGCAGAAAACGGGAACGCTAAATCTGTGGAGACTGAAGGGAGGGGAAATACTCAGGACTGGAGACTGTGAGAAGATTTCTGCGACAACCGCTGTAAGCGTTCGTACTGCAGGGCAGTCAGCAACGTGAAGCGCAAGTTTCCTCATGAAATGGCTTCTTATAACAAAGGTCAGTCAAAGACTAGACCTGTAATGTTAGTTCCTCAATGGCACAACCATGCGGCCATTAAGGGAACACAAACTCCTATTGATTCTAAATGAATCTGACTTAAACCTTGGGCCCTCCCAATCTCTGAGCAAGGTAACCCCTTAAGGACCCCATCAACTTAATCTGGGAACTGGCTGCTGGTCATGACACGAGAGCTGGTCAGTTAACCGGGTAGTCCAGTAACCCTTCCGAAGCTCAGGATGGCTGGATTCTCGAGAAGGCACTGGGACTAGTTCCTGCGAGTTCAATGGCTCAAGCACTGCTCAGTCTTCGGAAATCAGGTAGTTCAATAGGGCTTCACTGGACCAGGTGCAGGAAGGGATGCCAGGCTGCTTCAGTAGCCTTCTTCAGATCTTCAGTCACCTGTTTGTCTATGAGTGATTCTTGACTCCAGCAGTGATCTGAAATGGCTGCAAGAGTCCTCTTCTTATACAAATTCCCATCTTGGAAACAAGTCCAAGCCCTTCGATGGTAAGGATCTGTAAAATTCAAACAGCCAGTAGTTGTCCAATCAGGGACAACTGTTGGTTTCATTCATGCCTCACACCTAGATGTTCTGGCTCCATGGATGTGGAATGGGTCCAGACAGTCCTACCCCCTTCATGAGCCATACACACTCAAGGGCAGCACTAGCCCTCAAAAGCAGCGGCTTTCCGGGCATGTGTATGACCCTTTTTTATAAGGTATTTCCTGACCTGGCAAGGCAGTAAGAAAGCCAAAGGACCAGCTGCGCAGTGTGCTCTGTTTTGGTACCTTCAAATCTGGTCTTCGTGTGGTCCAGGGTCCTGGCAGCGGGTCCGGGTGGCAGCAGAGCTGAAGGCGGGCAGCGACCCAGGCTCTCCCATGCTGGACTAGGCCTCTGATAACTCCTGAGTCCAGAACAGGAAGCAAGTCTTCCAACACCACGGAGAAGCTAACTGCTATGGTTTAATGTAGTGAAGGAACAGTGAGAAAACACTGGTAGTGGGTTGCAGGGAGGAAGAGAGAAAAGGAAATTGCCTGCAAGAAAGGGCAGACAAGTAGGGAAGATAGATGAGCAGAAACCAAAGCAAGGCTAGGAAAGGACTGAAACAGAACAGGGCAGCGTCATAGAGGTTTGTGATGCCAGTCTGTGAAGGAGAGCGCTGCTTATTAAGCGAGTCGGCATGAAGCAAAACACTCCGCACTGCCACTGCGCATGTGCAGAAAAGATGACATGGTGGCACCCACCCCTCTGTCCCTCCTCAATGCCGGAATGCTTCTGCCGTCACTGCTGCTGCCACTAAGACCCTCATAGATAAGGGCTAGGGAAGGGGCTGAGGCGCCATTTGGCATACTGTCGCCAGTTCGTGGGCCCAGGACGGTGCCACAGTATATGGGTGCTGTGACACACTGCCAAACTCCAAGACCAGACTGGGTTCCTGTTTTCCACTTGAAGCGCAGGAAGAAGCATCAAACAAGACTGGGTACATAAACATGCGAAGTGGGTTCCCAGGAACAGTCACAAGCAGTATAACCCTTCAAGGCCACAAGAAAGTAGAATGCCTCTGCACAGATTAGAATTGCAGCCGTCCTCAATGTCATAGTCCAGACACAAGCAGAGGACCCGTACGAGGAAGCAGGCAGCGATACCCATGTGAGAAGCTTCAGATGAAGAACAGATCACCCATAGAAGGATTCCATGTAATAATGTTGCCACAAAAATCTCGCCATGCAAAAATATCGCAGAAAAATGGCCGTTTTTTTGTGGCGACATTATTACATGGAACATGCGGGGGGGGGAGATACCCCCGCAACCCCCATTTTTATTTTATTTATTTTTTTGTACATTTTTTTTTTTGGCCCCTGTCCTCATATATCTGGTCACCCAAATGATATTGCCACGCCATTTTCGCAGCGATATTATTTACGGCGACCATATATAAGGTGATATTATTACCTGATAACCCATAGAAGGGACTCTAATCTGATAGCTGTATGTGGTGAATTTTTGTAGGCCACCTCAGCCGTGATGAGATAATCACTCCTGTTTGTCTGCAAAGCGTTTGCATGACATTGGAGATAATGCTCCGATGTTTGGTTAATTCGCTCCATCTGCTCATTAGTCTAGGGCTGGTAACCGGAACTTAGGGTGAGGTTTATACTGAGATGACCACACAGGGCAGTCCAAAAACTAGAAGTGAACTGTGCTCCCCTATCGGATATGAATTTCTCAGGAAGACCATGTAGATGAGAGATCTGATTAATAAAAGCATCTGCCATATCAGTCGCCGTGGGTAGGGATATGGAAGGCATGAAATGGGCCATTTTACTAAAACAGTCCACCACCACTACCATAATACCTGTGTAACCATTGGAAGGTTGGTAAATTTACAATGAAGTCGGCAGCCAGCGTGTGCCAAGGATACAGTGGTATTTGAACTGGGTGCAGGAGTCCCACTGGTCTATACCTGTCGGTTTTCACTCGAGCACAAACTGGGCAGGTATAGTTGACAACTTGTAAAGCTACCCCCGGCCACCAGAACTGACGTTGCAGTAACTCCAAAGTAACCTTCACCCCTCTGTGACCCGCAAGCCGGGTATCCTGGAACTTGGACAAAAGAAGAACACGAAGCTCCGCGGACGGGGCATTGAGACAGTCCTCGTGAAACTGGAGTCCATTTTCCAGGACATTACAGGGCGTTTTCAGAAGTAGAGGACTGACAGATTCCTGGTCGTTTGCTGTTTCCATCCGATCCTAAAGGCACAGTGCCGCTTTTAGAAAGTGTTTGATGGGGGACAGGACAAACCCCCTATCATCTTGAAGGTCAGTGGACAAGAAGCGACTGGGAGAGCGCAACAGCCTTCTTATTCTGTGTCCCAGGAATGTACGTTACAGAGAAGTCAAATTGCATAAATTAGAACGCCCATGGGGCTTGGCGGCTATTCCTGCATTCCATCGATTGCCAGTATTGCAGATTCCGGTAGTCTGTGTGCACCTGAACCTTGTGCATACCGTCTTGCATATGGTGTCTCCATTCTTCGAAAGTGCTCTTAATGGGCAACAGCTCCTTTTCTGTGACTGAGTAATTCAGCTTGCAAGGGGACAGCTTCATAGAATAATAGAAAATAGTATGTTCCTGTTAAGTTGTCAGTTGAAACAGTAGACAAACTGCTTGGATGGCTTGATCTGTGGCGCCTGCCTTCGCGATGAAAGGGCACGTATTGTCCTGATGTTTCAGAACCAGGGGCCCTAAGAAAGGCTTGCTTTAAGGCCTGAAACACTGCTTCTGCCCGGTCCTCCCAAAGCACTAGCTGGTCCTTCTTGAGCAGACTCGTAATATCTAAGGAGAGACGAGTGAATTCAGGGATGAAGCAGTGATGAAAATTTGCAAAACTAGGCATTGTTGCTTAGCTTTAAAGGAGTGGGGTCACACCCAATCCACAATAGCCTGCACCTGTTTGCGATCTATGAAGATTCCATCTGGTCTTATGTCATGACCCAGGAAGTAAATTTCAGGAACCTGGAAAAGCCATTTTTCAAGCTTTATGTGCAGGTGGTTGTCCAATAAGCGTCTTAGGACTTCCCTTACGTGTCGTATATGGGTGCTCTGATCAGCGATGAATATCAGGATGTCGCCCAGATACACCAATATAGACAGCAGGTCCAAAAAGATGGTGTCCATAAAACGTTTCAATTCAGTTGGGCGTTATATAGGTCGAAGGGCATCACCCGGTATTGATAGTGTTCCAGTGGTGTTTTAAAGGCTGTTTTCCGTTCGGTCCCTTGCTTAACTCACTGATAAGCGCCTCTCAAGTCGAGTTTGGAAAACAGTTGGGCAGATCCCATGGACTCCAGTATGTCTTTTACCAATGGCAAAGGATACCGGTCCTCCTGAGTGATGTTATTGAACTTACGGTAGTCTATGCATGTCCTCCTCCTTTCTGGTGAAGAACAACGGGGCGCCCACCGGTGACTTAGAAAGGATGATGTATCATTTGTCCAGACATTGCGTGAGGTACTTTTTCAATTCCTCTCGCAACTTCCATGTTGGGGAGTATATGTGACAGTTGGGGACAGGTTGGTCTGACTGTAATATGATTTCAGTCATGCAAACGATATGGCAGTATAATGCTCAGAGAACAAGGACTGGAAGTCTGCATACTCCACCAGTAAAGGACGAATGGCATTAATCCTAGCCAGAGGAATGGGAGAATGTACGGTCAGTGGGGTACACTTTTTGTTTTGCCCTAGACTAACACTCTGAGGATTTTTGGTTACTCTAGGTGTGCTAAAAGGAAAAGCTGGTGGCAGCAGTGACTTTTTCCCACTTTTTGGGCAATTTTGTTGTTGTAGCCTTACCGCGGTTGGCTACTAACTGTGACTACTGGTCAAACATTGCCATGCCACGAGATTTTTCACTTGTCCTTTTGCCATTTTGTTTGTTAGCCTTCTTCCTGTTCTGTGAGGCCAGGAAAATCCTTAAAAGGACTCCCAGTGCCCTGGAAAGCAGATTTTTTTTGGTGGGCTAATTGGAGGGCTGTGTGCGTTTGCTGGAAGGATGTGGTCGGGGACTGTCTGTCCCAATCCACAAACTGGTTTCAGTGCGAGTCATATGCATGAGAGTGCCCGCCAGCGGTCCTGATTGGACCACTGCTCGGGTGTGTGTGTGGGCTAGTCCTTTCATTGGCTAGTGAGGGCAGCTGCTCTTACCTGGCTTTTAGAATAAGAAGGGGACCCATGCACCTACTCTTCAGAGATACTCGAGAAACCTGAAGGAGCCAAGGGTTCTATCCAGCTGTGAGACCTGCGAAGAAACAGGAGACCTGTCGGAAGGAGGCCTGGCTACCAACTTCTGCTGCTGTTGTGGAGGAGGCCTGTCTTGCTGAAGATCTGTAGCCGTACTGCGAAGGAGCTGCGACCCTGAGAGTGAAGGGAACATCCATTCCTGATGTCTGCTCGGTACCCTGCAAAGAAGAACCTTTTGGCAGTGTCCCGGGACTGTCCTGTGTCTGACTCGCTCCTAGTTTGTGCTACCGTGCTGCCAACGCCATTCCAAGTTTCGACCTTGAACTTTGGGGATCCTCGGCTAGCCCTACACGACTCACCTCTACGAAATGTCGGCATCCTAGTTTCAAGGGGACCCGAGATAGGAGGGGAAGTCTGACCACGGAGTCCCTTTGCTTCGCCGTGCTGCTGTGACCACCGTCTAAAATTGCTTACCTGACCCGATTCCAGTCCTGAGAGGGGTCCTGCATCGAGTTTGCTGAATTCTTCATTCTAGTGTCCTTGTAAACAGTAAAAGACACCAGCTGGAGATCAGCTAGAACCTGCAAATCGTGGATGACTATCGACAGGAAAAGCATCCTCGGACCCTCTTAATTTGTCTTGCCAAGTCTTGGGAGTATCGGAGTACGGGGGCTAAGTTACAGTGATGCTTACCTACCCGTAAATTCCCATTAGAACTCTATGGGCTTATAATAAACTTTATTATAACAATATTGGCATGGCCGTTGCTTGCTTGAGCAATGCTTCTGAAAGTTGGTGCTACTTCTGTTAGCTAGTTTAACTTGTACTCTGACAATTAGAACACTTCGCTGCACTCCAGAGACCCTACAATCATTTTTTCCTGCCTCAACGATTCTGTGGAACTTTACCTGAACTTTTTTTGCAAAAGGCTCCAGACAATTTAGGGCTGCACAATTTAAGTTAGGGATCATTCTCTGTGGACCTAAAGTGCATACTATAACATTACCTTTTCCTTTGCATGAGTTTGTGATGTATATTATACCCTCTGATGATTGAATGTACAGATGTAATCTATTTTGCTATAATTGTATTTTTATACATCCTGTCTAAGTGTAATCTGTGATTCCCATTGTGTGAACTCATTTTGGGCCCTTTACAAGCTCACCATCTCTGAAGAACTTAGCCTAGACCTCCTATCTCTGCTACCTGAACTGGTTTGGCTACAGCTCCCTAAAGTTGAGTCACAATATAGGTTGGCCTTCTATACATCTGTTCACTAGGCCAGTGTATAGAAAATCAGTCCTAACAAACTTCGACATCGAAAGGTTCGACGTCCCTACCGGGTAAATCTTCAACCACATTGTCGTCGAAGCCCTCTATGGTGCCGAAAACTTTGACGCCATCATTGACCGAAATTCTGAAATTGCCGAAGCAGGTCCAGAAAATTAAAGAATCCTTCACTCCACTACCAAGACAGGACTTTTTCAAGTCACTTTCTGCTATATATGCGGAGCATGAGCCAGCAGAGGAGGAGGATAGTCCTTTTGGCTTGCATTATGGAACGCTAGGTGTTCCAGAGGCTCTAATATCAGAAGAGTGAAGGATGAAAGATCTGTATGAAACATTACAGGTGGCAAGTAGAATAGACACTCCCCCAGAAATGTAAAGGCTAAAGTCATAAAATGTTTAGGGTGGGGCAGGCTTGCACCACCTTATGAGCAGGATGACTTGACAGGTATTTTAGACAAGGGACCCCAAGAGGATCCTATTTTTTCCTTCCATATTGCCTTGCAAAGGTGAGTCAGTGCAAACTGGGATACGTCAGAGCTAATTCTGGCAGTGAATAAACAACTGTCAAGTAAATAAAGGACCTCCAGTAGCGATCCTCATCTATCCACCAACTCCAGAAATCCTGGTGGTACAGGCTGCCACATCTAATTCAAAACAGACTGCCTACCCAACGATTCACCAGACAGGGATGACAAACGTTATGATGCCATGGCAAAAAAAGTCTTCTCAGTTAGGAGTATAGCTCTGAAGTAGGAAAACGCCACATCCACACTTGCTAAGTTTGCATTTACCCTATGGGACTGTATAGCGATGGCGGCTGATCGTATTCCCGAAGGGGAAGAACAAGCCGGATTTTTGAACATTATTAAAGATGGGAAGGAGGGTATGTGCGAGTCCCTTCAAATTGGTCTCAACTCGGCAGACAGTATCAGCAGAGAAATGGCGGCTAGCACTGTGATACGCAGATTTGCGTGGTTAGTCTGGGTTTGCTTCTGATGTGCAATCAAGACTTCTTCACATGCCCTTTGACGGCACACACTTACTTGTCAGCAAGTCTGACGAGAGCTTGGAGAAACTGCAGACCTCCGAAGCGGCTGTCAAATCCTTCGGTGCTGCAATCAGACAACCGCTAACTCGCCACAAAGGAACAACTAGGAGGGGCATGTCCTTTTCGTTGTTATTCCTCAGCTGGAATAGTGAGGACTGGCTAGTCGGAGGGGTCAAAGAAGATTTCCCCGTGGTGCACGGGGGAGAGGTGCTAAGACCGCCCAGGCAACATCTGCTTTACCCTCAGCCACTGCATCAACCGCCTCAAAACCTGCCTGAGGTCTTAGAGTCTGCCTCCCACCAGGGTTTTGTGGACTAACAGCATCTGCAAGAATGGAGGCACATTACGTCAGATGCATGGGCATTGGAAACAGTAGCCCAGGGTTACTGCCTTCCCTTTCTAAAAAGACCTCAGGATCATCGATCGGGGAGCAACTCTTTCAAAATTCCAGATTTGCTTCTTGTGCAGGAAAGTTTGACTCTTCTGGAGAAAGGTTCTATGGAATCAGTACCTGGAACGGAGAGGAACAAGGGTTGGTACTCCCCTTACTTCCTAATCCCCAACTAGGACGGAGGATTGAGACCCATCTTGGACTTGAACACATTTCTCAACAAGGGCAAGTCCAAGATGGTTACCATTTTTCAGATCCTTCAGCCCCTCAAGCCTCACAACTGGATGGTATCATTGGAGCTTCCGGATGCTTACTTTCATGTGCTAATCCATCACAAGCACATAAAGTATCTGAAGTTCGCTGTTGGCAGTTCTCATTGCCAGTTTTGACTTCTGCCTTTTGGACTGACCTCCGCCCAAGGGTTATCACCAAGCTGATGGCAGTGGTGGCACCGAGTCTCAGGAGAGGGGGGATTCAGGTCTACCCCAACCCGGCGATTGGCTGATCGGGGCTCAGTCTCCCGAACAGGCCCTGGATATCTCAGCGTTATCTGCGACTCTCTCAACAGGCTGCGCTTCTCCCTCAATTACAAGAAGTCCCACATGATACCATCTCAAAGGCTCCAATTCATCTGGGCAGTCCTTGATGCATCCTTCGCAAAAGCCTCGCCACTCGAGGTGAGGGCTCAACACGTTCTGGAGATGGTCACCGAATTTCAAAGTGCCCAATCTCCTGGCCTTCGATTAATTTGTATTTTGTAATTATTTATTTATTTTTTATTTTTATGGTTGCTCAGCCTCATTGCATCCTGCTTTCTTCTGGTGCCAGAGGCTCATCTGAGAATGAGATCCCTCCAATAGGCTCTCGGGTCTCAATGGTCCCAATTCTCTGACAGGATGTCAGACCTTATTCAGGTTCCGAGCAGTCTTGCACAGGATTTTATGTGGTGGGCCTGCGAGGACAACTTTCTGAAGGGAGAATCTTTTTGGCAAGCATTGCCGGAGATAACAGTAGTTACGGACACCTCACTCACGAGGTGGGGAGCACATGCACCTATCTGACAATCGGTTGTTGGCTCCATCGTAGTCCAAACTACATATCAATCTTTTGGAGCTGAGGGCAATCAGACTAGCGCTGAAGCCCTTTCTGCCCTCTGTACAGGGAAAGAATGTCCTGATCATGACGGACAACACAGTGGCCATTTACTACCTCAAAAAGAGAAGGAGAGATGTAGAGTCACTACCACTGTGCAGAGAAGTAATGCAGCTCTGGTTCTGGGTAATTCAATAAGGAATCACCTTATCAGCAGTTCACCTAGCTGGAGAGGAGAGCATGACAGCTGACGCTCTGAGCAGGCAGAGCACAGTCTCCCACGAGTGGCAATTGGCTCAGGAAGTCCTTCAAGAGATCTTCACCCTCAAGTAGATCTGTTTGCGACCAGTTCTAACTGGAAGTGCAAGCTGTACTGCTCTTGGGAATTTCCCCCAAGAGGAGCTCTAGGAGACGCATTCGTAGTGGACTGGGAGTTTCCACTCCTGTATGAGTTTCCTCCAGTCCCCGTCATTCCTCATGTGATTTCGGAGGTTAAGAAAGTTCAGGAAATGCATGATCCTGATTGCTTTGAATTGGGGCGGGAGGACGTGGTACCCCTACCTTCTGGACATGTCCACATACCCCCCAATATGTCTTCCGCAAAAAAGACTCTTCTCACGCGGGCGGATGGTCGGATTCTCAATCCAGAGGCCAAGAACACTCATCCTTCAAGCATGGTTTCTGAGAGGTTGAGATATAAGGATTGGGACCCCCTGCTTGACGTAATGGAAATGTTGCTTTAGCCACAAGGCCAGCAACAAAATCCTTGTACCGCTGCCGTTGGAATAAGTTCTGTAACTGGTGCAGGGATAAGAATGTGGACCCTTTTATTTGCAGTACACCTATGGCGTTATCGTTCTTGTTACATCTGGCTAATCTAGGGCTCCAGGTTGGCACAATTAAAGGATATCTGGCAGCGCTGTCAATATTTAAGCGCTTTTCTGAAGAGGTATCTTTCTTCAAAAGACCCCTTGTGATAACATTTCTGAAGTAACTGACAAATGTGTTCCCTCCAATCCCTTTTCAGGTTCCAGTTTGGGACCTTAATCTAGTTATAAACTTTCTCATGTGTACTCCCTTCGAACTAATTCATTCTTGTCCTATAAGGTTGTTAACCTTTAAAACCATTCTTTTAGGTGCTCTTACATCAGTCCGTAGGGTGAGTGAACTTCAAGCCTTGTCTTATACAATTTTCTTCAAGGACCTTAAAGTTGAACTCACATACTTCTACGTCCCATTTCCTTTCCTCCATACTTTTGGGACATTCTGTCCTATGGGACGGCACCGGAGCACTTTTAGAAAAAAAGCATCAAATTGAAAAGCCTGGCTTTGTCCCGTGCATTGCCCTTCAGTCCTTTTCTCCGCGCGGTCGGGGCTGGATGCACTTGCATCACCGGGAAGACCTTTTTCTTTTCCGGTTGTCCTTCTCTCCTGCTCCGGTTCTGCGGTCGCCTAGTCCTCCGTCTATGCCGGATCGTTTGGGATTTGTCGCTTGTTCCTCTTTCGAACGTCGCTTCGCTAGGGCGGATCCCCATTCTCTCTGTTTGGAGTGTCTGGCACCGGATCCCCGTTAGGACTCTTGTTTCTACTGTGGTTCCCTTTTGGTCCGGGCACTACAGCGTCGTCTTCTTCAGTGGGAGGAGATCTTCCAGAGAGTTCCTCCATTGCATTCTCAAGGCGAGGGGCCTACCGATACCAGATCACGATCAAAAGTTCACCAATCGGGTGCTAATAGCCATCCTAGTTCTACTGAGGCGTTGGGTACTGGAATTCGCTCAGAGGTCTCCTTGTCTGGAGCTTCCCATACCGACACAGGAGTGCGCCTTGAGGCCTCTGTTGAGGCTTTTTGTACTGATCCATGGTTCGAGGCCCCTCTCGGGGGAGCTATAAAGACCGGACTCTGTTCCGAGGTTCCTCTTATCGAGGCTAAGGTGGGTACTGACAGAACTGAGACCTGTTAAGTTCTTGTCTGTGAAGTGGATTCCTTAACTTTCCCGTGCTCGTGGTGTTACCGGTTCTGTTGAGGGGGCACAGGGAGGGGTCGCTGACCGTTTCTCCTCTGTTACCGGCTTGGCCAAGGTTCCTCTCTTGGAGGCTAACTCATAGGGTCACGGCAGGATGTCCAGTAAACATCCCAGGCTCCATAGTACCGACTCTACCGAGAATTCTTGTGCCAAGGCTAAAGTTTCGATCAAGTCCCCTGACCAGTCTGTGGAGTCACCTGCCTCATCCACACATGTGACGCAGTTCTCCTAAAATGCTCACAAAATGGCGGGCCTTCCCGCGTGGTCTACCGCGACCATTTTGGATGCTTCGCTCACACCCACGCTATCGACGGCGGGTGCTGGGAGCCTTCTTTTTGGTGGACACCCTTGTCCACGGGGCGGTGTGCATCCGTTCTGCCCTTCCTATGACTGGCACGCTCGGATGCCACTACCGCATATGGTCTCGCTTCCTCCTGCTTCTGCCCCACTGGTCTATGTAGATCTCATTGGTGGCAGGCCCTCTTGGCAGCCTACGTCACTATGCTTGTGGTGGTATGCCACTCATGAGCGACCTCTGCCCATTCCACTACCTAAAGTTTCGGCAGAGGATGCCTTTTTTGGGAAGTTTCAGAGTCTTATGAACACTGATCCCATGAGGGAGTACTTTAAAGGTCTTTTTAGGGAGATCTGCCCTCTGCCGCTGCATCCTGCCCCGGCAGTTCTAGTCACGGCACCTGTAGCCTCCGGCAGCGGTACCACCTCTACCTCCCGGCCCACCTCCACCTCTTCCGCCTCTACCTCCGTTGTTTCCGGTTGACAAGACTCCAGTAGAGCGAGATGTCAATTTGACGCTGGTATCATTGGAACCGGCGGATCCTGAAGTTCTGGACTACCCTCAGGCAGACCAGGATAGTGAGGACCAGCCCTGCTCTGTCGGAGCATTCCACGACCGGGTTCTGAACATGTCACTCCTTGACATACCAGCACCTGAGGCACCCACTCTGTAGAAAGGGGTGCTTTCGGCGGCGCACACCTTGTCTCCACAGGAGTGCACCGGCCTGTTCCTTCAGAAGGACGTTCTGGCCGAGGCCTGCAACGTCTAGGATAAACCCCACACTGGGATACATAGAAATAAGAGAAGTGACGCCCGTTACAGGCTTCACACCTCTGAGGAAGTAGCCTTGGCATCATGTCTGCTCCCTTTCTCAACGGTGGTTGCGGCTGCCACTCTGCAAACCAAGCCGGCCTCTGCGACCTCTGCTACCGCAGCTCAAGTTCTGGCCAAGGAAGACAAGTTTCTCGACTCCTTGGCCCAGAGAGTTTTTGCCAACTCTGCGCTGCATTTGCGTCAGGCTAATGAGGAACTCATTTTGGCAGCGGCGAATATGAAACTGCGGAGGGATTTGGCGGACTTCCAGGAGTTCATTCCTGGTGACAGGCTGGAAGTCTTAAAAGGTGGTTTGTCAGATGCCAGGGTATTGGCGCAGGATATGCTGGAGGCTGCTGCGCCCCATGTCGACACCTCAGCTCGATGCCTCATGTTGGGGGTGGACACCTCTCGTCAAGCTTGGCTTCATGCAACAAAGTTTTTGATAGAGGTCCAAGATACAGTTCTGGACCTGCCTTTTGATCGGAAAGAGTTATTTCATTCTTCAACGGATGGTGAGCTTACAAAGACTAAGGCGAGCATGCAAACTGAAGCCCCCAGTCAATGCTCAGAGATCTGGATCCCAGTCTCGGTCCTCCTCAGGCTTCAGAGGGTTCCAGGACCGCAGGTCTCGTAGGACTGATCCGCCGAGAGGTAACTCCCGTCGGAGACAGCAACAAGGTTGGTTTTTCTCTCGGTCTTCAGCCTCCTCTTCAGGAACAAAAGTCTGCAAAAGTTTACTTTTTGGCGCTCGCACGAGACTCCGATGGGAGGACGAAACTCGTCTCATCAGGAGGCATGGCAAACCATTACCGAAGACCGGTGGGTGTTGTCCATCACTTGGGCGGGCTTCTGCTTGCCCCTCCCCCGTACCCTAACCTTCAATCCTCCCTTTCAGCAGTCAGGGACACCCTCCCTCAGAGCCGAGGTCCTCAGCTTCTAGACCTCAAGGCGGTGGAACCTGTTCCCCTAGTGCAACGAGGGGAGGGCTTCTACTCTCTGTTTGCGGTGCCCAAACCCAACCAGGCTGGCCTGCGCACCATTCTAGACCTTTCACAGTTCAACCTTTCTCTTCCCCAAGAGAAATTCAAGATGATCACGCCCTGCCAAATAAAGTCCTCACTTCAGAAGGGCGACTGGCACAGCGTTGTGGACCTTCAGGACGCGTAGATGCATATCCTGATCTGGAGCCCGCATCGGAAATATCTGCGGTTCTCCCTGGGAGAGGAGCACTTCCAATTCAGAGTGCTCCCTTTTGGTTTCAGCTCAGCTCCCCGTGTCTTCACGAAGATGTCGGTCATCGTGGCTTTTCTACGGCTACAGGGTAGTCCTGTGTATACATATTTGTGCGACTGGCTTCTGCGCAGTCCTTGTCCAGTGAAAGCCTCGAGCAATCTTCAGTCTCTCCTTAAGCTCCTGTTCAGTCTTGGGCTGTCGGTGAATTGGCGGAAATCCTCCATGACGATCTCTCAGGATTTTCCTGGGTTTCTGTTGGAACGCGATCGACTGCCGAGTGTACCTGACTGTGGACGGGATGACAGATCTGTTAACCACGTGTCAAGTTTTCTTTTAGTCACAGAGCATGTCTGCCTGGTTATTCCAGAGGCTTCTAAGCCTCATGTCCTTGTGCGTGCTTGCTCTTCCCCTTGCTGGTCTCAAAATGCGACTCAAGCAGACGGCTCTTCGGAGCTCATGGCTTCAGGCAGTGGACCCGGACACCAAAATGATTCCGGTCCCGCCCTGCATGATGACGGATCTCCTATGGTTGTCATCTTCCAGCAATCTGTCGGTGGGTGCTACTTTTCAAGAGCCCTCCCCTCAAACGACCATTACGACGGACTCCTCCCTAAGCGGGTGGGTCGCGACGATGGATCATCTTCAGGTTTTCGACCTGTGGTCGCCACAGGACAATTTCACATAAATTATCTGGAGCTTCTGCCGATTTTCTTGGCGCTCAAAGCTTTCAAGCCAGTGAATGTGCACAAAGTGGTCCGCATCCGCACAGACAATGCAGTATCCATGTTGTACATCAACAAGCAGGGGGTATCACGTCACCTCCCCTTGTAGATCTAGCCATCCAGATTTGGGAATGGGCCATTCAGCACAGTGTTTGGCTGCTGGCTGTGCCCATTCCGGTCCAGCTGAATTTGACTGCAGACTCAGCCGACGAGCGGTGGTCAGCTATGAGTGGAAGCTGAACACTGAGATCCTCTCAGACCTTTTTCACCATTGGGGCACTCCAGAAGTGGACCTCCTTGTGATGTCATCAAACGGGAAACTTCCTCTTTATGCTTCCATGAACGGGCTCTGAGCTTCTTCCTTGGGGGATGCTCTCGAGATTCTGTGGCACAACATGAGGGTGTACGTCTTTCCGTCTCTTTCTCTAATTTACCAGGCACTATGTAAGCTCAGGAACACGACGAATTGCACTCTCCTGTTCATAGCCCCGTGGTGGCCAGCCAGATTCTGGTTTTCAGAGCTTCAGCATCTGTCAGTCTGCTCACCGATCAGGCTACCGCTGATTCCTGACCTGCTTCACCAGAGCGATAAGCAGAGGTGGCTTCCCGCCCCACAATTATTCAGCATGGTGGCCTGGGGCCTGAGTTCAAATCCTTAGAAAGTTTCAACTTGTCCGCGGATAATATGCGTATTATCCCGGCGGCTAAAAAACCTTGGATGAGGTCTCAGTATAGGAGCAAATGGCTCTTTCTGTCATTAGTGTTTAGCAAAGCAGCTGGACCCCAGAGAAGCTACCATCGACACGGTCCTGTTATTTGTTTGCAACTTCAAGCATTAATGTCTTGTCTTGTAGGATTTATTTGTCGGCTATCGCCGTTTACCTGTCCACGAACTCTTGCTCTCTTTCATTGACAAACCCTGTCATTAGAAGACACTTTGCTGGTCTATTGCATCTTTATCCATCTGTACGCAACCCGCATCCAAAGTGGGAATTGAATGTGGTCCTGACTGCCTTATGCCATAAACCTTTTGAGCCCATGGCTACGGTGTGCTTGAAGATCCTTTCATGGAAAATGGCTTTTCTGATTGCGGTGACTTCGGCAAGGCGTGTAAGCGAGCTTCAGGCCTTGTCTGTAGAGCATCCATTCCTCACCTTTTACAAGGATAAGGTTGTCCTCCGGACCAATCCTTCTTTCCTTCCAAAGGCGGTATCGATTTTCATCTGAACCAGTCTATTTCTTTACCCGTTTTATTTCCAAACCCGGCCTCGGATGCCAAGAGGGTATTGCATATTTTGGATGTCAGGCAAGCTCTAAAGTTTTATTTGGACAGAACATTTAAACTGAGGAGCTCTTTCCAGCTTTTTGTGAACTTCGGAGGACCGAAGGGAAACCCGGCCTCGAAAGAAACTATCTCCTGATGGATTGCTTCCTGTGTTTTGGAGGCGTATACCGTTCAGGGCCTTCAGCCTCCAAAGGGAATTCATGCCCATCTTGTGCTGGGCAAGGCGGCTGCCATTGCATTCCAGAAATATGCTCCCTGGGAAACCATTGCCAGAGCAGCTACGTGGGCTTCCCCATCAGCTTTTTGTAAGCATTACTGCTTAGGCCTGAGCTCCAGAGCCGATGCTCAGTTTGGGCAGGCCGTTCTTAAAAACCTCTTTCAGTAAAGGAGTTCCATCCACCCTTTTTCCTGTGAGGAGTGCTTGGTAATCTCCCAAAAGTATGGAGGAAAGCAGACGGGACGTAGGAGTATAACAAATTTGCTCACCGTAGTGACTACCTTACTTCTAGTCCATAGTCCCCTTCCCTCCATACGCCCGCCGTCCCCTCTAATAAGTATCCTCTATTATTGCTTAAATTGTCTCGGACCTGGCGATAGAAAAGGACTGAAGGGCGCTGTGTGGGGCGGAGCTAAGGAGGTTGGGGTTGCAGCCGCATGCGGTACCCCACGTAAAAAGAGAAGGACACATTTTTCAATTTGATGCTTTTTTACAAAAAGTGCTCCGGTCCCGTCCCACAGGACGGAATGTCCCAAAAGTATGGAGGAAAGGGGACTATTGACTAGGAGTAAGGTCGTCACTACGGTGAGTAACTTTATTTTTCATCATAATTGTGTCTAATTTTCATTTAACACAGAAAATTGTACTACCTTCTTTTTATCCACCTCCTTACCCTGGAAAGGAAGAGGAGAGATTGCACAGGCTTGGCCCAAGACAAGCACTTAGTTATATTTCTAGAATGTCAAAGTTGTGACGGGATGATCAACTGTTTGTTGGTTATACAGTCCATAAGTAAGGGATGGCAGTGACAAAGTAAACCTTATTCAGGTGTATTATCCTGGGCATTTCTGAGTGCTATAAAATAGCTGGAGAAGATCCTCCTGAAGGGCAGAGGGCTCATTCGGCCAGGGGCATGGCTACATCCTCTGCTTTACAGAGAGGAGTCCCAATTCAAGATATTTAAATGGCAGCCACATGGTCCTCCGTTCATACTTTTACGAAGCATTATTGTCTGGACTCTTCCTCAGGTCAGGAATGGGGATTTGGGAAGGCATTGTTGCATTCTGTTCATTCAAACCCACCATAAGGAACTCCTAAATTCGTACTCCCTGCTCCAAAACATAACTCTGCTTTGGAAAGGTGAGGAATACTTGAGAGGACACAATCCATTCGAAGGTACTTACCCCTGGTAACATTCTTTCAATTGGATGGTCCTTCCATGTATTCCTCATCGCCTCTCCCAACCTAGCCTGCAGTAGAATTTCTGTTTTACACTTTACGTTCTTTCAAGGCAGAATATTGTCTTACGCAAAGTAACACCACAAGGCATGGAGGGAACGCATCAAAACAGAACTGAAGCTAACGGTCGCTGCGTGCGTTTTATGTACCAGTGGTGATGTTGACATCTAGATAAAAGCCCTCGAGGGACGTCGAGTCGACTGGCATCGACATGCAGCACCCCCCTGCTAACGCTTTGTTCCGAAGCAGCTAGAGCTGAATATAGATGTATCAAAAGATGAGGAATATGTGGGAGGAACATCCAACCGATAGAACGTTACCAGGGGTAAGTAACGTGTTGTTCTCCAACTCAATGCACCCACCGATTAAGGAGGAGGATGGTCATTAGAGTGGCTTCCAAGGTCCGCGTTGGTAACGAGATGGAATTAATTGCACGCTACAACAGGGCACAGTGGGATTAGGCGGAAGCCTTAAGCAAGGACATCCCTTATGCACTACATGCAGCCTTCTATAAAAAAAATAAAAAAAACTCCAGGAAGGTAAACCTATTTGGAGTACGGTCATTAAAAATGCCTTGGATGCTGTAGAAACTGCATACTGTCTGGTTGCAGGTTCCACAGCATAGGTTTTTGGGCTGAAACGCAAGAAAGGCTGCTCAATAACCTGCTAGAAAACTCTGCTCTTCGGTAAGGAACTTGGAGAAGGCTAAAAAAGAAAAAAAATGGCAATACTCTTAAAGCATTAGGCCACATCAGTCGTAGACCTTATGAGGAGTATCCTCAAATTAGCATGCTTTTTTGAAGCCAGTCGTACAGTCAAACTGCCCAGACAGTTTAACCAGCCCATATACAAGCACAGGAGTAGTTCACTTACTCCACATGACAGCGCCAGCAGCACACTGGTCGAGTAAGAGGTGAAGGCCAAAATCCTTGAGTTAGGGGTGACACACAGCTATGTTATGGAATCCCCATGTTACCCTTATCTAGCAAAGGCCTTGAGAGACTACAAGCTCGAGTCTGCATTGTTATTGGGATGTTCATCCTATCTCCCCAACCAAAACCTCTTTCTGCCACTGTCAACATACTGCTTTTCACCATCGTGCAACCGCTGCACCCACGCCCTCCATTTTAGGACAATGTGCTGCACATTTTGAGGAATCCACATGCCAGCTTTTATCTTTTCTGCTCTTCATTGTCATTGTTTGGAGCCCCCTGCCGGATTGCAGCATCACTTTGACACCAAAATCCTTGTACCACATTAAAACCTTGTGAGTTGTGGCCATTGGCAGTAAGGGATTGGGGGGGGGTTCATTTTGGACTGTGTGAGGAGTTTGGTGCTTGTGGGGGACAACAGGATAAGACTCTTAGAGAAACTATCTGCGATTCTTCCTCTGCGCCAACCAATACCTGACAATCGCCTGACAAAGGCCTTTCCTGCCTCGATCAACCAAAGTCCCAGCAAACCACTGGGCACAGCACCTGAGCAGCTTAGTGAGGTTTGAAGCATCTCGTAGCCTGCCAATAAACATACCTAAGGAAAGTGAAATGGGTGACTGCTGCTCTCAAATTTCAAGCAGCCCTTTCTCTGAACCAAAAGTTCTTGTCTTCCATAACCCTTAGGAGTTAGCGCATGGTAATGTCTGGTGTTTTCAGACTGCCCTATTCCCTCATCTGCCAACTCGCAGATGGTTGTTTTTGTGCCTCATAGGATGCAATGAGAGAGAGGCAGCGAGAGAGTGCATTGACGCGTAGTTTGTGAGCTGTAGAATTTGTCCGGTCTGCAAATGTACAAGGGTAGGAGTGCTGGGTTGCAGGCTGTTTTGACTTTTAAGGCTTACTATTCGACTGTCCCCTCCCCCACCGCCCAACACCCTTCAGTGGCTATCTGACTTGCTGCTAAGATCTCCTAGCGCCTTACACTACACACACAAACTTGCCACAGACTGCTGCCACAGGCCTAGCCAATAGCACATCAACACTAATCTGAAACACCACTAAGCTCCCCTCTTAAGCCCTATCACACTCGCACATTAGCGGCTAACCAGACCCAAAGCACTGTAGTCTATCAAATCTTGGGCTCTTCTCCATAAATAACATCCCAAATGTTTGTGCCAAATACCTAGAACGCTTATTGGGACACAGGAACTGGTTACTTCCAATATGCACTCATCGATGCTACAGGTTTCGCATCTGCCTCCCGCTCTGTTCTACTATTGATCCCACAACACCCCTTTTTTTTCTTACAATGCCATGCGCAGCAAGTTCACCAATAGTGGCAGATGGCTTCTATACAAGACCACTTACATTGCATTACCACCATGACAACTTAGGATATGAAGGATACATACTTTTATATTTCAATATTGCCAGGCTATCGCAAGTATTGCCGCGTGACGATTGACGAACGCTATTTCCCATTCAGAGCTTTCTTTTTGGATTGAATAGGTACCTTGTTTGTTCACAAAGGTACTTGCAGTAGTGCCAGTACATTTGCACTGCCAAACATACAGGGGACCCTTTTTCTAGACTGGCTAAGAACCGAGAAGTAGGCAGCACTGTGCTATGAAAACACTAATTTCTGATGCTTGTGGATCTGCTTAGAATCACATGCTGTGCATATATTCTGGCATCTGGTGGAAATCTCTGAGTATTGCATCTTTGTTTCGAAGATCGAAAGGTGACGTTGACATGGGTCTGACTAACACTATCCGTAACGTGTAGTGTACCCAAAATGCCTCACGCGTCGAGGTCCATCGCATTGTTTTTTTCTACCAACCTAGTTGGTTGCCTATGCGGATCTCGCAAGAGTTTTATATTGCTAACTTTGTCCCCTCGACCTACGGTCGTCTAGTCTCCTGACAAATCTTCTTGACCACTGCTTCGTGGGTTTCCTGCCAATTGCCTCACTATCGCCAGGGCAATCATTGGCTCAAGATTGGACTATTGCAACGCCCTTCTAATAGGGATGTCAGGAAAAAACCTTGCTAAACTTCAACTAGTCCAAAACAATGCCCTTAGGGCCGCCACTGGACTATCATGCAGGGACCACATCTCTGACCTCAGGCGTCGGGTCCACTGACTACCGGTCAAGGAAAGAATCTTGTTTAAAACTCTTGCCCTCACGCACAAATGTCTTAACGATCAGCCCCCTAAATATCTTGTCCAGAGATTCTCTAAGCCCTGTGCCTCCAGGCCCTCCAGAGTGGCCTACTCCAACTTGATAACTGTGCCAAAAACCCGCAGAGTGCGTGCTGGTGGCACTAGTTTCCCCACCATGGCAGCCACGCTCTGGAATTCCTTGACTCACACTGCCTTTCGCAAGGCCATCAAGACTAGTCTCTTCAAATAATGTGCCTGTTTTTTGTCCGCAACCTAGGACCTATGTATTTGTAACACTGTATGTATATTCTAGGAACTCTTCTGGGGCGGCTTTTTTGTAACCCTTAATCAAGCCTTCTTACGCACTGCTTTCAGCGCCTCTATGCCTGCGGGCTGCTGTGCGCTTTACAAATGTAAAAAATAAACATCGACAACTGCTCAACGACAGTCTACCATGTGGCCTCAGCCCTCCGGCCAGGCCCTTACAGTATGGAGAGTGGGGCCCTGGATTTAGTCCTCTCTGAGAATGTATTTCCTTCACCCGTCTTTCGCTTCTTGGTTCGGCTGCCGCTACCCTCTGCTATGGAGAGGACGCCCTTTACATTTTGCCCGTCGTGTAGCAGCAAGTTTCTTTGGAAGGACACCCATCGCGGATGCAATTGGTGTCTTCCTCGCGACCACGACGAGTACTCATGCAACGCCTGTAAGCTCTTATTATGGGGAAATCGCACCCCAGCGACAAGGGCACCCACGCACCACGAGTACACAAGTACACAACTCCTAAGGCCTTTTCGACAGAGTCATCGAAAAAGTATCCAATGCCCACAGGGCTGCCGAAAATTTTGACGGCACCTTCCGAACCTCGCGGTTCGCCGCCCTTCACGCAACCGGTTTCGCGGCATGCGACTGGGCATCCCTCTTGAACGGGCGTTCACCCTAAAAAACACAGTTGTCGACCCACTGGCGAAGGGCACACCAGAGCCTGAGGCCTCTGTGGAGGCCCTGGACCGTGACTGCACATTCATGCACGTCAAGTCCTTCAATACAAAAAACATTTGCAAAAGCCCTGCGGCTATCGTTTTTCGGTGGCCACAGAGCACAAGGGCTCCCCCTCTCGTCGAGAGGAATATTCGGAGGCCCCCCAGCCTCTCTCTAAGGCCTTATTGGGAAAATCTCCCCCTCCTGGACAGCCTTTTCCTCTTCCAGACCATTCGGCCTCTACTCTATGGACTAGGGAGACCTTTGAGCAATACATGGACAAAATGGCCCTGTTCATCAGACCGGTACATTGCACTCAAAAGACCCAGGGAAGAGGACTTCTGCCCCATTCCTTACAAATTGCAGAAATTACCCATCTCTGCATAAGGACACCAGGAGGATATCTTGGATGTCCCAGATGACCCAATAAAGGAGGATTCTTATGAAGATCTTAATCCTTTTGCACAAAACCCGGCTGATCAAGATCCAGACTGGGATTGGGATCAGGCTGAGGAGCAAGGCCCTTGGCTAACACCAAAGCATACTCCTGAGCCAGACCTCATCTGCCTAGATCCCCCCTTCTTCTCCACAGAGGGATTTGTCACCTGTTGACTACCAGATGTTTTTTAACGCCATTTTGAAAAGAGCAGCGGATCATTTCCAAATTGCAACGCATAAAGCAGCTCCAGACTCGTACTTTGTGGAGGATATCCTCATGGAGAAGGCTCCGACTAGTCAAGCCATCCCCTTATTAAACTGTATAAAGAGGCACCTGGCCCCTTCCTTGATGTCCCCGTCCCTCACACGGGCGGTCAATCGCCGGGTTGAGTAGTTTTTCCGCCCTCATCACCTTCCGACCCACTCTACATAAGGGGTCATGCTTCGCCGGATTCCATGGTGGTTACTATCCCTCGGAAGAGGGCGAGGGTTCCACTGTCCTCGGCGGATGCCCCTCCGGACAAAGACTATAACAAGCTTCATGCCCTGGGTAAATGGGTCAACTCCTCTGCGGCCTACTCCACAAGGATCGCAAATAACACCACTCTCCTGGCAAGTTACAGCGATTTCTAATGGAGCCTAGTTCAGGATGGTCTTCAAGATGTCCAGAGCCCACCCGATCACGCCTGCTGGCGGTCGATGCTGAAGACAGACAAGTAACCCATATCATACTGAAGAACACTCTAGAGTCGGCTGAGACCGCTGGATGCACCCTAACCCAGGGGACATTATTTAAAAGACACGCCTGGTTAAAAAACTCTGGCTTTAAACCCGAAACTCAGGCCTCTGATCAACAAGCCAGTGGAGAACTTCAACCTTTTTGGGAAGGCGGTTGATGACGCCCTAGAGATGACAAAGAAAGAACACAAAACTCTAAAATCGCTTAGCCACATCATGGCTAAACCCTTACACCAGCGTGGAGGCTCTAACTCTCGACTGTCATTTCATGGCCAATCCTCCTCCCGCGCTCCCCAAGGACAATACGCCTCAGGGAATAGCCCGTGGTCCTCTGGGCAGGGCTCTTCTGGTAACCCCCAATACCAACAAAGAGGCCCTCAGAGGGGCAAGGGTAGAGGCCGGAACTCTACTACTAGAGGTTTCCCTGCCTCCACCTCAGTGACTCGCCGGTTCAGGTGCCCTCCCACTCTTCCCCGGTCGGGGGTCGCTTGTCATTCATCCACGCTTGGGAGGGGATCACTTCAGATCAGTGTGTACTTAAGACCCTTGCCCACGGGTACTGGATCGAATTTCTCCGACCACCTTGATACCACCCACAGAGAAGCAGCCGCCTGTCGCCAGAACACCTGCGTATCCTGCTGGAAGAAGTTCAGGTCCTGCTGGAAAAGGACACCATGGAAGTCGTCCACCTTCTCCAGGTAAACAAGGGTATTTATTCAGTGTTCTTTCTTGTACCCAAAAAGGATCTCACCATGCGCCGTGTTCTAGGCCTGCCCCCGACAAACGAGTATGTCAAACCTCAAAAGTTCAGGATGACAACACTGCCGGAGGTAATCCCACTGCTGCATCAGAGGGATTACATGGTCACACTGGACATGAAAGATGCATACTTTCATATTTCAATGTTGCCAGTACACAGAAAGTACCTCGGGTTCATGATAGGACACCCACTGTCAGTTCAAGGTTCTCCCCTTCGGCATTGCCTCAGCACCAAGGGTATTCACAAAGGTACTGGCAGTTGTAGCTGCCCATCTGCGCAGGCAGTCCATCCCATTCTATCCTTACCTCGATGACTGGCTCCTAATAGGGGATTCGTACGGAACATGCCAGACAAATAACCAGAAGACGGTAGACGACCTCTTCAACCTAGGTTTTTCTGTCAATGAAAAGAAATCCAGTCTCAACCCCAGCCAAGTCAAACCGTTTCTGGGGGCTCTAATTCAGACAAGACGGCCTCATCTTTCCCTCCAACAAGAGGGTTCAAAACATGGTGTTCCAGATCCCTCACTATGTAGCCAGTCACCAGGTGACCGTACGCAAATCCGTGAGACTGTTGGGGATGATGGCTTCCTTCGTCTGCCTAGTTCCTCATGCCCGTTTGCGCATGCGCCCATTGCAAGAGTGGCTCTCCAGCCAATGGTATCAGGCCAGCGGAACAATTTGGTGGTTGTCTCGAGAGCCTTCGTTCAGTCTCTGCAGTGGTGGTCAAGGGAAACCCTTCTGCAGAGGAAAACCTTCACCACCCCCGCAGTAGAAGCCACTCTCACTGCGGACGCATCTCTGACACTCACTTCCTTTAACAGCTGGCGCACGGCATGTGGACTCCAGCAGTAGCATCCAAACACATCAACCTGTTGGAACTGCCAGCAGTGTTTAAGGCTCGGAAGGCCTTCCAGACATACCTCCAGGGGAAAACTAGTCCTCAAGGACAGTACTACAGCCATGGACTACTTGAACAAACATGGGGGAACTCACTCTCTAGGGCTGTCCAAACTGTCCTAAAACATCTGGAAGTGGGCACTCGAACACATGTTCCTCCTTTCACAACATGTTCCAGGGCAACTCAATATTCTAGCAGACCTAATCCGCAGAGATTTCTCCCTACCCGTAGAGCACAAGTGGCAGCTACAGGAGGACATTGTAATCGACGTCTTCGCAGAATAGGGCTTCCCAGAGATTGACTTATTCGCCACTCTGTAGAACGCCCAATGCCCAGATTACTCTTCTAGGTACCCTCAGACCCGCTCCAAGGGGAACGGTCTTTGAATAACATGGTCTGGGAAATGTCTACAAAACAGCCGCCCTGCGCCTCCCCCCTCGATTATCCTGCTCAACAGAATAATGTACAAGATGCACCAAGAATCAGTCACAATGATCCTGGTGGCCCCGCTAACCTTGATTCTCCCATCTCATGGTAATGTCAGTCTCCCCTCCCTGGAACCTGTCTCAAGACCGGGGGGAAACGCTACATCCATGTCCTCACAATCTCAGTTTAGCAGCCTGGCTCCTGAGATCGCAGAGTTCTGGTACCTCCAGCTCCCTCATAGATGCCTGGACAAACTCTGGAGAGGCACCGAAACCTACCACCAGGCATTGCTACTCCAGCCAATTGAAGCACGTTGTCATCTGGTGTAATGGCAAGGGCATCAATCCTATTGATTGCTCACCTATAGATATCGTTCTTTACCTAACTCCGCTTTTAGATTCAGGACTGGTTTTCAATTCTCTTCAAAGTCCACTTAGCCATGCTTTCTGTGTACACCACGTCCCAGAGCAAGGTTTCATGGTGGAAATTAACCATGGTATGATTAATGCCTTTATTGAAGGGGTAAAGAGACTTCATCCCACTATCTCCAACCCAGCTCCTGAATGAGACCTGAATGTTGTTCTTACCAGACTGATGGGTCCTCCCTTTGAACCAATACACAAGGCTAGCCTTAAAGCACTCGCGTACAAGACTGCCTTCCTAATGACGATCACCTCGATACAGAGATTTAGTGAACTGCAGGCCCTTTCAGTTCAGGACCCATTTGTCACAATTCACAAAGACAACGTGGTTTTGTGCACACACCCTCGCTTTGCGCCTAAATTTATTTCAAAGTTCCATGTAAACCAATCCATAGAACTACCCACCTTTTTCCAAAACCCCAATAATGTGGCGGAAAGAAGCCTCCACACACTAGATGTGAGTAGAGTGGTAATTTACTATCTGGAAAAGACAAGGCAACTAAGGAAAACAAACCCGTTCTTCGTATAAGTGGCAGCTGGTAGAGAATGGACCCTGTCTCCAATCAGCAATTTCCAAATGGATCGTAAACTACATCACATTGTGTTTCACTGATGCCAAGAGATCTACCCGTCACGTCCAGCGCACACTCTGCCATTGGCACAGGGGCTACCATAGCATTCATTGCAAATATTCCTCTAGATTGCATCTGCAAAGCAGTAAACTGGAGTTCTGTACTCACCATTACACTACACTACTGCCTGGATATACAATCTAGGTCTGATTCTCAGGCTTGACAAGCGGTGCTAAGACATCTTTGCTACTGTTCATTTCTCACAGCCCACCACCATCTCTGGGTACTGCTCACTAGTGTATGCACAGCATGTGATTCTAAGCAGATCCACAAGTTTCAGAAGACATGCATTACTCACCGTAATAGCACTTTTGATGATTGTAACTGCTTAGATTCACATGCGCCCACCCGTCCTCCCCTCGTGGAGTAAAGGGAACGTAGACCTCTTAGAACTTCTCTCTTCTGTACTTGCTCACACAGACTATAAGGCTCCCTCATAGCAGAAAAAACACTACCAGAGGGACGTCGACATGTGAGGGATTTTGGGTACACACTAAATGTCACGTTAGGGATAGTGTTAGTCACGCCCAGGTCGATGACCCCTTTCGATCTTTGAAAGAAAGATGCAAAACTCTGATTTCCACTAGATGTCGGACTGTATGCACAGCATGTGAAGCTAAGCAGATACAATCATCAGAAATGCTATTACAAAGACCACCAGGGGGTGCCGAGATGTACTGGCGCATCTCTGTAGTGCTCCTCCACTGGGCCGTGTGAATGGGACCGGAGTCCCCCCCAACCCCCCAGTCTCCTCCAGGAATGAGAGCTGGACCCCCCCAGGTCTTCCCTGTCCTCCGGTGCTCTCGGGCATCTGGTTTTGGCTACCATAGCCCAACTTGTGCTGGAAAAAGAGCTGCCCCGTGAAGGAGGCGGAGCGCCGGGGCCATCCAGCTGGTGGGGCTGCACGGGCTGGAGCAGCCTTCCAGCGTGGCTCGAGTGCAGCCGTGGGCAGTGTCGGGTGCAGGGTTCCCCTCCCTCCGATGGGCGGCCCAGCAGTCCCTGTGGGACCCGCCAAAAGGAGAACTGAGCGGCCCGGGAGGAGAGCAGTCAGAGCCTCCGGCGGTGGAGTGAGGGGTGGCGGCACACTCCTTGAGCAGGTGAGCGGCCTGTGGTGCCGGGCCAGTGTAGCTGGCATAGGAGTGCCTCTGCCCCCCCCCCCTTTGGACAGCGACTTGGGGTGCTAAGCGGAGGGTGGAGGGGGTCTGCTCCAGGCGCATGGACTGGCTGTGCCTGCTGGCAGTGTTTGTGGGCTAGCTCAACAGCAACTATTATACGGGTGGGGGCCTTCCCCCACCGCGGTCTTGGACTCCTTCCTCCTTGGTTGACACCACGGGCGGTATGCAGGGGGGCAATACGCCCGCTGCGGGATTCCAGCTGTAGTCACTTTTTTTTTGTCCTTTGGAGCCGGAGCCCGGGTCGCAGTTACGCGCCTCAGGGTACCCACATTTGATCTGCTCCGTGCCAGAGCCCTATGACACGCTGCGAGTGGGAGACAACGAAGAGCTTGTGCAGCTGGCTGGAGGTGCTGCAGTGTTAAGCCACACCACCCATTGCCCTGGCGTTCTGTGCGTCTGACCTGGGCACGCAGGAGGTGCTTGGGGGTCCCTCGCCACTCAGCATTGGAGGGAGGCTGTTGGATGTCCCTCCCGGGTCGCTCCTGGGGGGAGGAGACATGTGAGCTTCGGTGCCTGTTCCGGACCTGTGGGCGGTGTGAGCAGCCTCTAGTAATACGGCATACCCTTGGAGTGAGAAGGAGGGGCAGCGCGCTTGGAGTTTAAGATCAGTAGGCCTGTTGCACCGCTCCTCCCATACTAATCTCCCGCCTGGAGAATTTCTAGTGGCCCAGCTGTGGGCGGCCACCTTCCACCTTGCGCATATTGGCTTGAGTGTCACCAGGGACTGTTAACAGCATTTTGGCCTCCCGCCCGCTGGGTCGTCCCTTCATCTCGCCCGGCCTCCACCAGGGGGACCCTGTCTGGGCAGAGGCGGGATTTGAGCTTCCATGAGCTGTGTAAT